>NC_091684.1:178030833-178355000 GCF_041296265.1 Equus caballus
AGAAAAGAAGCAGAGTTAGAAAACGGGGAGATGTGCCAAACTGCGGAGCTGTTGGCTGAGCTTTCGGAACTCCTGACTCCTGACTAAGCCTCAGGAAGAGTTGGGATTCAGGTGCAATTAACTGAGGCAGGCAAAGAGGAGGTGACAGCAGCTTCTCATATTAAGTAGGGAATTTGATTAAATTTCCAAGTTCACTAGGGAGAAGTGACAAAGATGTGTTTAAGATTTGCTAAACTCTTGGGAAGATAAAGCCCTTTAAAAAAGAGAAAAGAAAGATGACAGATATATTTCCTCTTCCCTTTCCTTAAGAAAACAATGAGTGTGGTTTATTACCCTTAATTATTGCAGTCAGACTCTCTTGCTTCACCTGTCACCTGGCAACAACTTGGCTTATCAGCCAGGGACTATTAGTTGCATATTGACATCATGTTAGACACCGTATGTCTTCAATAAACTCAATGAATAATGATTTTACATTTGAACGGAGCTTTATAATTTGAAAACTGTTTTTCACAATATTCTTACCCTTTCCTTTGAGACCCTGGAGAAGGGGTTGGCAAATTATAGCCCATGAGCCAAATCCAACCAGCCACTTGTTTTTATACATATTTATCAGGACACAGCCACACTGATTCTTTTATGTATTGTTTGTGGCTGCTTTTGTGCTACAAAAGCAGAGCTGAGTAGTTATAGCAGAGACTGTATACCTTACAAAGGCTAAAATATTTACTATCTGGCCCTTTATAGTAAATGTTAGCTGCGCCTTCCCTGCAGCTCTGTATCCGTACCCTCTTTAAGTCCTTTATCTTACTGGCCTGTGTTTTATAATGATATTTGTAATTATACTATCATTTTCTAAAGTACGAGCTACTCGAAGGCAAAAGCTGTGTTTGACTCTTTTTTGTATTCACTGAAATACTTAAAATAGTAGATGATGAAAAATATTAATAAATTAATTTGTCTGATTTGATTCTCTTAAAAAAATCCTATAAGATTACAATCCTCATTTTCAGATCTGGACATGAAGTAAAATAAAGTGGTAGTTTGTCTTATTATAACGTGTAGCTGATTTTAAAATGCTTTTCAAATATATTAAAGAGTATGTATTTTTACATTGTTTTCCAACATCATTGAACACAACATTTTATATTTTAAGACAATTTGTTGGTGGTGTCATACTTTACATCTGCAATCAGAGCTTACCAAGTCAATGTGTAATCAATATTTCATTACCTACTATGTACCTGGACTCTATTTCTTTGGTTTGTAGCTGCAATAGTTGTTTTCAAGGCCTTTCTCTGTCTCTATCTATTCATAAACTAGTTAGACTCTTTAGAACAAGCATGTTGCATGTTGAGCCATTACTAGTAATGATTAGTTATCAATAGCCTATAACAGCAGCAACATAGAAACTATGAGATCTTCTCAGTAATGCTATCTTCCCATCTGAGGGTCAGCTGTCCCTACAAGTCTCACCTTCTCATCTTCTTCCCCAGCCTACACCTCATCAGCACCTTTGGGCTCAGGGAAAAGCATGCCTAGAAAGGAAGTTAAATAAAGATAGAGACTAATTCTCTAAAATCTCTTCCAAAAAATAAAAGCAGTTAGAATACTTTCTAACTAATTCTATGAGACTAGTATTACCTTAATAATAAAATAAAAAAAGACGTTACTAAGACTGAAAATTAAAGACTAATATTTATCATGACCATAGAGGGAAAAAATCCTCAGCAAAATATTAACAAATCAAATCCAATAATGTATAAAAAGAATTATACACCTTGGCCAAGTGGGATTTACTTGGGGTATGTAAGCCTGGTTCAACATTTGAAAATCTATTAATGTAATCTACTACATCAATGGATTAAAGACAAAAAATCATATGTAATATAAATAGAAAGGATTTGACAAAAAAGGAAAAAGTTTTGACAAAATCAAACACCCTTTTGTGATAAAAAATTCTCTGAATATTAGGAGTAAAGGAGAATTTTCTCAATTTGATAAAGAACATCTACAGAAAACCTAAAGCTAACCATATACTTAATGGTGAGAAAATAAATACTTTCCCCCTAAGATGGGGAGCAAGACAAGGATATAGTCTCTCACCACTGCGATTTACCATCACGCTGAAAGTCCTAGCTGATGGAATAAGACAAGAAAATGACATAAAATGTATATAGATTAGGAAGGAAGAAATAAAACTGTTTTAATTCAGAGCTATGATTGTTTATGTAGAGAATCCGAAAGAATAGACCAAAAAAAAAAAAAAAAACCCAAACAGGAACTAATAGGCAATTATAGCAGGGTTACAGAATACAGAGTCAACATAGAAGTCAATTGCTTTCCTATATACTAGCAATGATAAGTTGTGGTTTGAAATTTAAAACAAAATATCACTTATATTAGCATCAAAAAATGAAATACTTACATGTAAATCTAACAGAATAAATATGAGATGTTTATGGAGAAAACTATAAAACTTTGATGAAAGAAATCAAAGATCTAAATAAATTAAGAGATGTTCCAAATTCATGAATAGAATGACATTATTAAGATATCAATTTTCCCCAACTGATTTATAAATTCAATGGGATCTCAACCAAAATCTCAACATGTTATTTTGTGGATATCAACACAGTGGTTCAAAAGTTTATATAAAGGGCAAAACCCAGAAAAGCCAACATAATACTGAAGACTAATAAAGTCAGGAGACTGACTTTACCTGACTTCAAGACTTGCTGTAAAGCTACATTGATCAAGATAGTGTAGTCTTCGCAAAAGAATTGACAAACACATCAATGGAACAGAACAGAAAGTCTAGAAATAAACACACATAAATATAGTCTTTGGTCTTTGACTAGGAGCAAAGGCAATTCAATAGAGAAAGAATAGTCTTCAACAAATGGTGCTGGAACAGCTGCACAAGTACATGAAAAAAAAAAAAATCTACATACAGAGCTTACACATTCTACAAAAATTAGCTCAAAATGGATCAAAAACTTCAAGGTAATACGCAAAAATATAAAATTTCTAAAAGAAAAAATAGGAGAATATTTAGATGAGTTTGGTAATGGCTTTTTACATATAACACAAAAATCATGATTCAAGAAAGAGAAAATTGATAAATTGGACTCCATCAAAATTTAAAAATTCTGCTCTGTGAAAGACAATTGTTGACAGAATGAAAAGACAAGCCACAGACTGAGAGAAAATATTTGCAAAACACATGTCTGACAAAGGACTTGTATTCAAAATTGACAAAGAACTCCTAACAATTCAACAACAAGAAAACAAAAGACCCAAGTAGAAAATGGGCCAAAGATCTGAATGGGAACCTCACCAAAGAAAATATACAGATTACAAATAAGCAAATGAAAAATTGAGATCATATATCCTTAGGTAATTGTAAATTAAAGTGAGATACCACTACATGTCTATTAGAATGGCCAAAATCAAAGCACTGACACACCGAATACTGATGAGGATGTGGAGCAATAGGAGCTCTCATTCATCACTGGTGGGAATGCAAAATGATACAGCCACTTTGGAAGACAGTCTGATAGTTTCTACAAGGTCAAACGTGGATTTACCATCTAATCCAACGCTCATACTCCTTGGTATTTACCCAAACGAATTGAAGACTTAAATCCACATAAAAACCTGCAAACAATGTTTGTAGCAACTTTATTCATAACTACCAAAACTCAGAAACAATCAAGATGGCCTTCAATAGGTAAATGGATAAACAAATGGTGGTATATCCACACGAGGAGCATTGTTCAGCAACAAAAAGAAATAAACTGTCAAAGTATGAAAAGACATGGAGGAAACTTAAATGCATATTGCTAAGTAAAAGAAATTAATCTGAAAAATCTACAAAGTGTATGATTCCAACTATATATGACGTTCTGCAAAAGGCAAAACTATAGAAACAGTACGAAGATCAGTGGTTGCCAGGAATTAAGGGGGAGGAGGCAAGGGATGAATAGGTTGATCTTAGGACATTTTTAGTGCAGTGAAACTATTCTACATAATACTGTAATGGTGGATACGTGATATTATACATTCATCAAAATCCAGAGAATTGTACAAGACAAAAAGTGAACCCTAATATGAGCTGGAGTCATTAGTTAATAGTATCAATATTGGTTTACCAATTGTACAAATACATCACATTAATGCAAGATGTTAAAAATAGGAGACACTATGGGGGAAAGGGGTATACGAGAACTCTCTGTATTTGCTGCACAACTTCTCTGTATATGTAAAATCGCTCTAAAAACTAAATTTATTTTAAAAATAGGGAAGAGTTTTTTTTCCCTAAGATCAGATGTCCACTTGCAGTAAAAATTAACCTCCAGTTCTGACTTCCCAAATTCTGTCCTTGACAACCTTGACCTTTCTTTATGTACTGACTCCTACAGAAATGGATATTTTGCTTGACAGCCTGGGGGACTTTCCAGTCCTTTCCCACCTGGCCAAACATCAGTCTTGGTCTTGGGATTTCCTGTCCAAACTTGTCTGGATGATGAATAGTCATGACCATTTTGCTATACCTAAAAATGATGACAAGTAAGTATGCTCCATGCTGCTGCCTTTTTGACACTCATGTTACTGGGCACCCAGAGATGTCACTGAACATGTAGAAAGAATTATTATTATCCAGGTCTCTGACCCAGAAATAGTGAGGCCTGATGCTTTCTCCGCTATCCAGGGAACAAACAGGTTCTCCTTGGCTCCAGCAAATCTTGAACTTGTGCCTACTCTGTCTTGGCCCAGCCCTTCAGGCAGCATTACCTAAGAAGTCAAAGGATGTTTAAAATTCAGCCAGGAGTAAGTCAAGGGAAACCACGCTGGTATTCAAGACACTCTTTCCACTCTCAGTGCTGCTTTAACTACCTGGGCTCTCTTGAGCAAGCCACATTTCCTTGTCTAAGTTTCAATCTCCAAGATTCCTTTCAGAGGCTATTTTCCTTCATTTGGCAGCTCTCAGAGGTTCAGAATTTTCCTTTTTTCCTCCCAGCTTTATTGATATAATTGACACATAACATTGTGTAAGTTTAAGGTGGACAGTATGACGATTTGATACACACATCCAACAGGTACATGAAAAGATGCTTAACATTACTAACATCAGGGAAATGCAAATCAAAACCACAGTGATATACCATCTCACACCTATTAGGATGGCTGTTATCAAAAAGATAAGAGATAACAAATGCTAGTGAGGATGTGGGGAAAAGAGAACCGTGGTGCACTGTTGGTGGAAATGTAAATTGGCACAGCCACTATGGAAAACACTATGGAGGTTCCTCAAAAAGATCAAAATAGAACTACCAGGTGATCCAGCAATCCCACTTTGCTATATATCCAAAGATGATGAAACCACTGTTTCAAAATATATCTGTGCTCCCACATTCATTACAGCATTATTCGCTATAGTCAAGATATAGAAATAACCTAAGTTTCCATTAGTGTGAGAATGGATAAATAAAATGTAGTATATATGTACAATGGTATATTATTCAACCATAAAAAAAAGAAGGAAGTCCTGTCATTTGCAACAACATGGATGGGCCTTGAGGGTATCATGCAAAGTGAAATAAGTTCAGCATTTTCTTAAAACATTTACTTTACTAGCCCCACAAACAACTCCTTATCTACCTTGCTTAAGTGAGCTTTCTTAAGTAGCTTCTTATCATCCAACTTTTCATAAGCCCTGCCCAGTGGAGTTCAGGCAGGGCAAGCATCACTCCATTGCTCATATAGACACCAGTACAGCCTTCACAGAGAGCTTGCCTGCCCATTTAATGCTAAATGTGATGTCAACTTGAATATTTTTGTACACTACATCCTTTCAGAAAGGATGTTAAGTCAGCTTCTAAAATTACCAATATAATATATAAGAAGGAGTAAAATACAAATTAAAGAACAAGGAAGCATAGCTAAGAAGAAGGAATAAATGCACCGTTAAGAAAGTTCAATATGGTTTTGGGATTGAGCATAAAAACCACGTAGGCTTCCTGGAATCCAAGTCAAGGAAAGAATTTCACACAAGATTAGAAAGCATATAATTTCTTTAGGGAAAACAAAGATTGTTCTAGTCCCAAACTTTTAAAGAAATGTCTGATGTTAGGACACTGTACAGCAGGCATCAAAGGGTATGATATACAACATCATTCATAGAAGTTTCATAGTAAATGCAAAAATTATGCAACTGTTTGTCTATACCCACCTTCCAAAAATCGAAGACATAACAATTCAGTAAATGTTATGTTGAAAAAAACAAACGCTCAATGATTTAACTCTCATTTTCTCAATTAGCTCAAGAATAGGTTGTAGAAAACCTGGAAGTAGTAAAAGATTATATAAGATTTGAATTATCTTCCAGCCATTCAGGCTACTGACTATAAACACCTAAGAGATAATCTAAGATTATTACCTCTAGAAAAAGTCTAGGGTAGTGATAACTTGTAATATCTTAGAATAGATCCAAATACTTTGAATAAGCGATAGACTTCATATTCTATTATTCACAGCGGGCATTTTAATTCAGTATTCTTGCTCATCTAGAAATCTGTTTTACCTCTATGTGTGATTGTGAGCTACAAAGAAATTATCAAGTAAAACCAAAGTTTTCCTCAAGAAGAGGCTTTGCAAATATTTTAGCACAGTGTTTCCTTAGACTATTATCAGCAATGGCAACTGAAGACAGTATTGACTGTCTATTTTGCCTGGAGCAATGAGTTGTGCACTGAGAATAACAAAAATGGGAAGTCTTTTTTTTCAGCAGGGTTTACAGCCTAGTTAAGGAGAAAGGGTGTACACCCATAAGATAGAATGTTAATGGAAAAATATGCTAAATATATAAGCTAAATGTCAAATGAATGACAGCCACAATTTTCTCTTACTTGAAAACAATGATTAGGCTACTCATTTATGACTAAAGCTTGTCTTCAATGCAACAGAATTTGTAGCTATCACTTATTGTGTAAGGATACAGATACAAGAGTAGGCAGCTGAGTTCTCTTGTTCGGTGCCTGGGGCAGCTCACTGTGGTCTCTTTGCCTCACTCAGTCACCTTTCATGGAGCATCAGGTAGCAAGTAGCTTGCTGGAGGGTGGTCCCACTGAGTATGAGAGCTGCATCCCTCTGAAATGCTGCCCACTTGCAGCCATTTCTTCTAGGAATTCCTATTACATTCAACTCTTTATACACTATCAATAATTCTTATAGCATATATACTAAGAAATAGCTGTAAACAAAGACACACAAGACATATTTTTGAGATTGATGCGTAAGCAGCTCTCTGACTTGGTGCCTTCTTAGAAATTAATTTTAAGGCATCTCCTAATTTCCCAGCACAGTGAAAAAGACAATTAAGTTATACAACAATGAAGAGAAGGGAACAATCCTTGAGGGCCATGGGAGTTGAGCAAAGCTTGTGAGGGAAGGGGAACTTGAGCTAGACTTGTAAGGGAGGAAGGGATTTAGTTAAGCAGAGAGAAGGGGGCACTGGGGAGCAATCACCACTGTAAGTTCGATGAGGCACTAGAATTATACCTCCAGGAGGACACTGACTATCTTAATCCACGCTCCTTATTTGTGTTGAGTTAGCAGAAAACTCCTCATTTTATACTTACCTAATTTATCTCAGGTTCTCCTTTCACCAACCATGGGTCAGAATTTGCATCCCCCTCTTTGCCTCCGACTGCCTCCCGATTGTGACAAGGAGGGATGGGTGACCTGGAGTGGCTGGTATTTTTTTCAGAATCCTCTATCCTCCACGTGCCAACAACTCATAAGCCTCACTGGCACGGTCTTATCCTCCTGCAGTAGATGAAAAATTTTGCATGAAGAGCAGAGGAAGTCCTCCCCATAAAAATTAAGAATAAGTTTTGTCTTAAGCCGTCAGGATGGACGGGCTGCTCAGCTTGGCATTGGAACATCAAATTTCATCTTCCATAGTACCCCTCAGGCTGCCCCCATCTATAATAATTTGCTTGTCTTCTAGTTTATTTCCTTCAAGGTCAGTTATCACTACACACTGGAAATGAACTCAGGGAGTCTTGAAGAAGCCATTGAATTTGGAAGGAATTTTCGGAATTCCAATGTCCTACAGCAGGTAATCATGTTGTAATTGAAGCAAGAATTAAACTTCAATCCTTTTCATATGCGATATAAGTATATCTATCTGCTTTATTTCTTTGCTACATTATAGAAATTCAACACATTTGACGTGGGGGGGTTAGAGCAGGGATGCCTAAAAAAGGAGAAACACACTTGGGTAATACATTTACCAGGCAGGGTCAAAGAAGACTAAACATTAGTCCTGGGAAAGTTATCCAAGAAAAGGATAGAGGGTAAGAAGAAGCCAGAGGTTAAGATGTTAGCCATGGGAGGGGCTGGCCTGGTGGTGCAGGGGTTAAGTTCATACATTCTGCTTCAGCGGCCTGGGATTCGCAGGCCCAGATCCCAGGTGCAGACCTACGTACCACTTGGCAAGCAAGCTGTGGCAGGCATCCCACATAAAAAGGAGAGAAAGATGGGCACAGATGTGAGCTCAGGGCCAGTCTTCCTCAGCAAAAAAGAGGAGGATTGGCAGCAGATGTTATCTCAGGGCTAATCTTCCTCAAATAAGTAAATAAATAAATTTTAAAAAGTGAAATTGCAAAAAAAGAAAAAAGATGTTAGCCTTTGAAGACCTGGCTTGGAATCCTGCCTCCACCACCCACCATTCTGTAATCTTGCACATTTCTGACTATTATTATACCATCAGGAAACAGACAACCTTAGAATTTTGGGGAACTTGTCAGTTTCTAAACTTTCTTGGATGTCTGTTCCTATTCTAGATGCAAAAATGACCAATTGTTGTCTTTCACAAATTCAGGTACCTTTTCTTTACTAAATTATAACTGAAAAGATTTTAGTTGTGACAGTTCTGACGAGGTGTTAGTATTTTCTCTTCCAACACAGAACTTTGAGTTTGTGGAATTTCAGACAATGATAAAGAAACAAGTTAAGGACACAGAAGGTCTTCTTGTGATCTTTAAAATCACACTGTGGTATTGTTATGTAAACATGAATCCTACTGGTTTAGAGATAAATACTCGAGTATTAGACATGAAATGACTTGATGTTTGGAATTTGCTTTAAAATAATCCTTGAGGGAACGAGAGAGTGGGTGGACACATAGAGAAAACAGGACTTGCCAAGTATTAATAATTGTTGAAGCTTTTGATGGGCACATGAGGATACATTTTACTATTCTATCTAGGTTTACGTATGTTTGAAAATATCCACAACAAAAAGTTTTTCAAAATTACCCCTTACCGTGGCTAGAACAGAAACTAAGATGAAGCTTACCCTATAGATACACTTCTACGTGCCCTCCTGTCTTTACTGCACCTTATACACATTGGCAGATTCAACCAATTAGAGGTAAATCAGACTCCAGACCTTAAAATTTGTTGCAAAAGTTCCATAATAGTTTTTTGTTCAAAGTATAAGAGTTGAGATTTAACCAACCATGTTTATTTTTTGTGTGGACCACAATAGCCAGCAGCACTGGAGTAATGTCCACCCAAAAAATGAAGTTATTGAGTTGGATGATGGGCAATAAAAATCTCTGTCTGTTAAAGCAAAATATAAACTCATCAGGCTTAGTAGTAGTAGTAGTAAGAGCAGCCATATGGTCATTGTTTTTGTACTCTGATATTGGCATGAATTTCTTAGGGATGGCTGAGATCCCCATTCAACTAACCAGATTTCCTTGGTTTCACACACATTTTATATTGGGGATGATTCCAGCTATAAGCAAAAACATGAGTCTGAACCCAATTTACCAATTTTCCTGGGAGCCACAATTAGTCAGAACTCTCCTTCAGTGCCTTGGGGACCAAGCTGTTTACTAAGATAATAGTGAATACTTTGTACATTAGCTCCTTATCAAGGCAAAGTTCTTTCACTGGGTGATCGTCCCTATCCAAATATTGAGGATGTTGCTGTCTCTTTATTTCTCTACCCATTTTCTCCTAAAGGATGGCTCAAGTTTTGACTTTTCCATTGAGCATCCCTTGACAAATTCAGCCTATGATAAACTCTCCTTGAATCTTTTTGCATATTCATTCATTGAAAAAGCATTGAGAATTTACCTACACACACTACACAACATCAGCATACATATATGAAGCACAGTGACTACACCGTCAATGTTCAACAAATACTATTTTGACTGATTGAAATATACAGATATTTTTAGTGGGATAAAAAAATGTTGTGACCAAAATTTGCCATATAAACTCAGAATGCTATTTTTATCAAATAAATCAATGCTGGCCATGTGTGAAGCATCTTACTAGTCCGTGTGTGGAAAGATGAATAAATATCTCCTTACTAAGAGCTTAATATCCAGAGGTCTAAACAGATATGTATACTGATAACTGAAGTGAAGTCAGTTAATAGCTGAGTGGCATTGGAATAACAAACTAGGTAAATTCCAGATTCCTTCCAGGATGTTGCTATCCTGATCTCAAGTTGGCCGAACGTGTCCAGAAAAAACTACTGACAAATGCTTGGCCCCCTATTGTCAGCTCTACTAATCTATCTAGTAGTAACGATGACACACAGTTAAATACCAGTCTCACCTTTCATCAGAAGACTGGGGAATGGCTGTTTTAGAATCCGAATCGGTGGCTGTTTTGCCCTTGATTCCCAGTCACCATTTTTTTCCAATAAGCCATATATTTAAATCTGTTAATCATGAAACACAGCACGGATCCTGGAAGTGCTATGTCATCACTTTACGCAAGTTTATGGTGTTCTTGCCAAATTTGCAATAAAAAGTGGCTTCCTGATATAAAATCAGAATTTGTTTGCAGTGACATTTACTTAACAGTATCTATTAATTGGTTAAGAAAACCTTCCTTATCTTCCAGAAGAGGTGAATACTTGAGAGATAAATCCTTTGCACAGGATTTACTTAGAGCTGATCTTTATCTTTTTCTATTACTTTTAATGGACTTGCAGCTTACTTAGACTTGCTTAAAATTTTTTTCTAAGAATAAAATCTGAATGAACTTTTTATCCATTCTATAATAGAGGAACACTAGAGAACTACTAAAATTATATAAAAAAATACTTCATGCATGTGGTATCTGACTGTATTCCTTTCTATGTATAGAATCATAACTGGAAGTCATTGATAGTTAAGCAAAATTTATTTAAAAAATTCAGTGAATTGCTTTAAAAAAGGGCTTGGGAACTTTAATTTTGATATAGAAATTCTTAAATAAAATTATTTGGTTTTACAACATCTAAGTTTAAATTGTAAGTATGTACTAGCATTTTGAGCAAAGAGTGAATGAAATGCTGTCTTTTTTTTCCCCACAAAAGGCTAAAATCGTATTACTCCACTGTTTTTACTTCATATATCCTCTTGCAAGATGATCACAAAAAAATTATTTTTGAGAGAATATTCCAGGATACCATCAGTTTTCTCAAAATCTTTATAAAACCTTTGATAATTAAATTATTTTTGACTCATTGGTACAAATGATTTGCATTGACTTTCTGTATGTTCACCAAAAGGTTGATAAGCAAAGTCTTGGTAGGCAAGGATAGATGCTAGTGTAGGGAGGGTTGTTTGAGTGAAAACATTTTATAAGATACATCATTAGTGAAAGAAAATTCTCTTAAAATAACTTTTACTTCTTTATGCAACTTCTGTAACTGGAGAGATTGAAATAGGACCGATGAATATTCAGACGACAAGGATGACTTAGTAATTATTTCTTGTAGTGGATGCTGCAGTACACCTCCAAGATCCCCTTTCGGGACTGAGCTGCTCATTCCCCCAGCTTCTGGGCGGGTTACCTGCTGACAGCTCACGACTGAGCCCTTCCCCAACCCCACCCCCAAGAAATAGCCCACTACTGAAGGCCTCATTATGCCCTTCCAGGGTTAACCCTCATTCAATGACTAGTGAACTTATTTCAGTTTGGAGCAATTCTGAAGAAAGCCAATTCCAATTTTAAATTTCCCCATGGGATTAGCTGAGACCCTTATTCATCCCAATTCAATTTTTCATTTCATCTCAATTTGTAATTTCATCCCAGTTCAAATTTTCCCTCTACCCAGTCCTACCCCTCTCACTCTTTTGCAGGTGTCATTCCAACGGGTACTCCTTAATATATTGCTGAATGCAAATCTCCATCTCAGAGACTGTTTCTAGGGAACCCAGACTGAAACTAGTGGTGCCTTGAATGATTCTATTAAGGACAATCTAAAATAAGAGTTTGCAATTGGATCCCCTACCAGCAAGCTGGCAATAAAGAACAATCACAACTCATATGTATAGTGCTTACGGCCCATGGCATGAAGTGGGAATAACTGTTAAAAGAACCATTGGTGGCGAACTGGAATGGGATTTACAGGAATGGAATACACTGGCGGGTGCAAGATCTCAGTAGTTTTAGAGGTTTCAGAAAGCTAGAAATTACAAGGATTTTTCATATGACATCTATTGATGTGTTGGAGAAAGACACAAAAGACTGAGGGTGACTAATCACCAATTTAAATTGTGAAAGTAGAGGACCTTTTTAGTTAAAAATCAGGCTTATTCATTTTATTTATAAATACTTATTTAATAACATTTATTAATATAGCAGAGCTCCAGAAAATATTGAATTTGCAACACTGGCAAGTCTGCTACAACAGGTCATCAGGTAGTTATATGGAACTACACCCCGAGATCGGGATGGAGACACGTGATCAATGAACTTGAAAACCTTGAAATCTGAAAGTCCTCTGAACCCTGTGAGCCTGCGAACTGGACAACTCCTTCTGGTTAAAGGTGGGTACTCCTCCATTGCTTAAAGATATCTAGCGTCCTCTGCCTTGCAAGATATCCTACTTTCCCCTGAACTGCATGCCCCCTCAGCCCGCTGTCTACCCCACCTTCCCTCCTAGACAGCAGATCAACAACTAAGGTCAAGTCACAACAAAACTTAATCAGGGCTGTTCTAGGAAAGGAAAGACAACCCAAAGGAGCTTCAGGGTCAAGCCAACAGGTCCTGGAAGGAAATGGGAAAGTATGTAAGATAAAACATAAAGTTAAATAAAGAAGAGCTTGTTGATATGGAAGTACTTTCTCGTGATACAGAAATCAACACTCCGGCAAGGACCCTGGAAGATAATGCTAACCCACGGCAAGGTTGGCTGTTAAAATCTTGGGGAAAGCAATGTCTTACACCAATGCAGAAATGCCAGACAGGAGAAGTTGGGGTTAAAAGACTGAAGGAGGTGAAAATGGTAGAATGGATGCACCATTGTATCAGTTTGCCACAACAAAATGCCACAGGCTGGGTGGTGTAAACAGCAAATTTATTTTCTCACAGTTCCAGAGTCTACAAGACCAAGATCAAGGTTGGCAGATTTGGTTTCTCCTGGGACCTCTCTCCTGGACTTGCAGACAGCTGCCTTCTCACTGGGTCTTCACTCGACCTTTTCTTTTTATAAGGACACCAGTCAGATAGGATTAAGGCCCACCCTAATGGCATCATTTTTAACTCAATCACCTCTTTAAAGACCCTGTCTCCAAATACAGTCACATTCAGAGATACTGGGATTAGGGCTTCCATATATGATTTCAGGGTGAACACAATTTAGCCCGTAACACTATGCAAAGCTGAAAAACTCATCAGCCAACTATATTCCAGGGAAGCGCCTAGAGGACACTCCTTTTACCAAAGTGATAATGCATGTGCTGGCAAGAAGGGTACCTATTCCACCGAGTAACTCAGTAGTACCACATATGAGCTTGAGCAGACTCAGAATTCAAGAGCAATTTTGCCCAGCCCCCTATGTTATCCACCCACTTTGCACTGTGGCCCCTTTCTCAGATCACACCTGAGGCTACATAGGGGGACACTTATGGCTAGCTGACAAGGAAGAACATGTGAAAGTTTGAAAAGAGCTACTGCTGCTGTACATTAGCCCCAGTCAGGAATATTCCTGAAAGACAGTGGAAAGGGAGAAGCTCCTCCTGATTATCCACTCTCTGTGGAAAGATGAGTCACCTGAGGTGAGAACACATGGACCCACGGGTAGTAACAAATAGCCTGGCTGGTTAATCACAAGCCTGAAAGGAGAAGACTGGAATATTAGGTACCAGAAAGCAAAGACTTCACTAACCATCGCTCCCTATGATCCACTTGTAAGGTTTCTTTTATCTCATCCCCACACTTCTACGCTGAGAGGAACCAGAAGTCCTATTTTCTAGAGTGGGGGCACTTCCACCAAGGAATATTGCAGAAGTCCCATTAAGCTTGAAGCTACTCTGCCAGCAATTCTTTTAGGTTCTTTGTGACAAGAGGCCAGCAGGCAGGAAAAGAACCATCTTCCTAGCAGAGAAGGAAAGATGATGTTTGCCCCAGGTGATTGCTACTCTTCCACACAATTTCAACTTTAAATGAACAGTGTGGCAGCCACAGCCTGAGAAGGCCATGATGACTAGTCCCAAAAACCTGAGGGCTGAGGGCCAGGGTCATATCACCAGGTAAACGAATCAGATCAAGAGTTGCTAGTCAAGGGAAAAGGAAATCTAGAACGGGCAGAATAGGAAGAATGATGAATATCACCTGTAGCCCCAAGACCAACTGTTATGACAGGGACTGTACTAACTTTTTTCTTTTTGTAATTTTCCCCAGAAAAAGAGGCCAATCAGAATCCTGGAGAAGCCATTTCCAAATTTGTTGAACTTCTATAAAACAACAGTGAACTGTATTCAAAGCTGTGTTGTGTGCCACCAGGAACTTCCACCCCCCCAAATTGCTAAAGCTGAAGAGAGCTGCCTTGCCTAGGATTATGTGCCTCCCCAGGAGCAGCCTGCATCCACTGACTCACTGATGGGGAACTTCAAAGGCCCCCAGCCCCCTTGCATCAATACAAGGCAATCTGAGGTGTTTCTCAAGGGCCCTTGCAGCTTCAGAGAGCTCCCTGAGATGACTGAATTCTCTCTTGCAGCCCATCACAGCTCAACATTTCCTTCTGCCAAATCCTGGCTCCCTCTCTCCATTACAGGTGGTGTTTCTGGAAGCACTTTCCAGTAAATCTCTGCAGACAAATCTCCATCTCAATACCAAGACATTGCTAATCCCACTAGGGTACCCAGTATTCCCACCGCCACCACTCTCACCCCTACTACTGCTACCACTAGTAAATGCTTACCAATTATGAAAATATGATATTTATTTGTGGAGCTAAAAATTTTCCAAACCATATGTGCTGTTCTTTTTTATGTGTGTTTGTGATTACTTAATAGTAACATCTAACATCTATCGAGTGCTAAAGTTGCGCCAGCCAGAACTTTGCGTACCTTAAATCATATAATCCTCACAAGTCCATGGAAGGATTCTATTAACAGTCCCTTAATACAGAAAATGAGGGTGAGATATTACAAGGTTAAATAAATTTCCCCCAAATTACACAAGATGTAAATGGCAGCTGGTATTTCAACATGCGGACCGTTTGGTTCCAAAGCCGAAGCTCTTAGACCACTACCACTCTGCTTCCTGCCTGTAGTGTATGAAGTGACTTCACGGTTTGGCAAACATCTTTTTTGAAACTTATTGTGATAGTCCACTTGTGTCCATCTGGTTTTGTTTGATGAGAGAAAGGCCAAGATGCAAAAATGGGGTAGGCTGTTTGTCAATATGGACTATGTTCATCCTTCTAGACACATTCCTTTCTTCACGAAAGCTCCATCCTTTCTTGTGAAATCTTCTTGTTTGCCTGAACAGCACAATCACAATGGTTACATAGTGGTTCTATATCTATTCTATATATCGGTTGACATTTGAAACTACCCAGTTATACTTGCACCTTTTAATAAGCATTGCAAATACTTATTTGAGGCTAAATCTACCTTAGCAAATTGGCAGCTTTGTGTTTCTAGACTGCAATTCCACGCAGGACCGCAGTAACATCTTTTCAAATTAACATCTTTTCAAATGTAGTTAATTTGTCAGTGAAATAAATGAGAAGGGTAGATACATATTATCAGGGAAATATTTTCATTTTTACCATACTCTTTGACTATATTTTCAACTTTTCTCTGTAACTGGTAGAAATTCCAACTCCCGGCCAGTGGCATATACAAAGGATATTTCTAGGATATATATGTCTAGCATGTATTTTCTCACAAACATTGTTATGCCTTGCTCCTAACGCTGTGAACCTACCATAACCAGAATCCTTGCAGACAGTATGTAAGACAGTGGGGAGGGCTTGAATTGTGGGTGCTGCAGTACATCTGGACCACCCTGAGATCAAAAGCAAGAGAAAGGATTGTCCCTACTCGGACCAATTTTCAGTCGAATCTTCTTCCACACTGGCTGCCTTCTGAACAATAGATTGGATCCCAGCCGTGGATTCTAAATCTCTGTGGCGTCTACTGGGAAAATGCTTTCTACCATCATAGAATTTGATAGCTGCCCTCCCTCCTGGAATGCATCACAGTCTGGTAGCACTCAGAGCTTTTAGCTTGTTAGTGCAAATCAACTTTTATTGCCTGCATTTGAGAGAAAAGGACAGTGAAATCGTACATCCATACATTATTTGGGCTATTTGTAAAAGGTTAAAAAAGAAGAATGGAGGCGAAAACCGCATCATTTTCTGAGGGCTTAAGAAATTACTTTGAAACCCACATGCACACACGCACACACACACGCGCACACACACAGCAGCTGCTAGTGCTTCCTCATAGTGCGCCAAAGACAAACTAAATGTTAGCTAAGTGATTTACTGTCAACATGGGCTGACATTTTGACATGCACTGTTTTTACGTTTTCCCATTTTCTGTGTGAAATTTGTGGAACTTTTAAAGCTGTTTGACTCCAGAAGCCTGCTTAGCTGCTCTGACCACTCAAACCCTGCAGACAGGAAGTGGCAAAGGGTTGGTAAAGAATGACCAATAAATTGGGAGTTGAGAAGCAAGAGTGATGAGGGAGGCAGGTGTTGATATTAGAAACTTTGATTTGGGGGTTTATAAAGGTAACTGAATGTGACTTTCAGTCATCTGGATTCTGAAATGGGCGAGTGCAAGGATTACAGATGATGGCTTTTAGTGAAGGGCAAAATCTTTTAAATCTTTTACGGCTGAAGTTTCAAGGCAAAGTCAAAACTAGATTAGAAGATAATCAATACTCTGAGGCTTACCAGGAGGTTTAGAGCATTTTTACTCAGAGTGCCTTTCTGAGGAAATGGTTTCGGAAAACAGCCTCAAGCAGAACCAGTAAAAGGGACTTCTTAAAGGTGATAATGGAAAAATATATTTAAAAAACACAAAATGACCAGTGTTATAAGCATCTCATTTATCCATATAAAATATGGTTACCATGGTTATCTGCATAAAATTATGGCATTTCTGATGTGCAAATATCCAAAACTTCTACTGAGCAAAACTTTTGACTTTACCAGCTTTTGTCACACGAATTAGAGGATTTTGGCTATTAGAAGAAGCTGACTGTTTTCTTCTTGCCTAAGGACTTGATGATATATTCTCTAGGCCATGGCTGGAACAAATTGGCAAGTGTGGTTCTTGTAGTTGCATTTTTAAGAGATTTTTGCAAAAGGTATTTTTGAACTGTCTGGTATATGCAAAAATTTCTCTTAGTTTTCCATCTGAAAATTAATTGTGAATCTGTTTTTATAACTAAAATGTCATGCTTTAATCTATTTGTTCAACAGTGTGTACCAAGCCTCTGCCAAATGCTAGGAACATCCGTATATAAATGCTTCCTGCAGCTTGCTAGACATTTCTCCTCTCTCAAAATTTGTGTCCCACACCTGCCCTACCTCTCAGGTCATGATTCTGCATCATACTTAAATGTTAAAATCTAAATGTTCTCATTCTCCACTTCCCTACATCTGTTCCATCTTTCCCTCATTCCCTATTATTGAAGAAATGTCTTCCATCTACTGAAGACCAAACTCCCCATCTGCTCTAGTTCTCACAGGCTTAGCATCCCTTTGTTAATCGCATCATCAAACTCTTCTGCCTTACTGTTCCCATTAGCAATGGATGTGCTTGTCTTTCCTACTCAAAAAGAATCCTCCTAGAGTCTCATATTCCCTTCCAGATAGCCCCTTTTTCCTATGTCCCTTTATAGAACAACTTTTCAAGAATTATTTATGCCTGCTATGTCCACTACCTCGCCTTACATTTACTCGTCATTCCACTCCAGTTTGGGCTGTAACTCCCTTTCCCCATCCATGGAAAAGCTACTTATTCCAAGGTTACTAATGATGTCTATGCTGTTAAGAAGAAGGCTTCTTTTCTGTTCTAATTTCATCTGCCCCTCATTAATGTTTACCTCTATCTTGAAATACTATCTTCCTTTGGCTCCCAGGACAGTACTCTCTCCCGATTTGTCTGTGACTTTTTTGACTTCCTTTTTTCAGTTGTTTGTTTTCCTGATGACTGCAGAGCATGGTTCCAGACTCTCCACACTTCACTCGCTAGTGTTTCTTTCATTAATGACCTGATTCATTCCTACGGCTTTAAATATCATGTTTTATCTCCAGCCCAGAGCTTTCTTCTGGGCTCCAAACTCAAATATCCAACTACATCTTGGCATCTCCAATTGGAAGGCTCACCATCATCTCCGTGAAACAGGTTGAAATGGATTCCTTGATTACTATATACTCTCCCACTGATTTCTTTCCTGGGCTTCTGACAATCATCCAGTTCAAGCCAGAGGGCTAAGAATCACTCCTGATGCCTTCCTCTGCATCATTCCGCACATCCAATCATCAGCAAGTACTGACACTTCTTCCTCCAAAATGTATTTAAAACCCATTTGCCTGCCTTGACCTCTACTTTCACTACCCCTAGTCCAATTTCCCATCATGTCTTTCTGGGACCAGTGCAATTGCCCTCATTGTATCACCCTGCCTGTGCTCTGATCCTTCTACAATTCCTTCTTCCGACAATCCAATTATTTTAAACATAAATTACCACCTCTCACTCCCTTGCCTATAAACTCATCAATGAATTTCCATTGCACTTGAGTAAATCCAAACCCTTTACATGGCCACAGCTGCTTTTTCTACCTGCAACACTCTTTGTCCCCAATTCCCATTCTTTAGAGCTGGGTGGTTGACACTTCCTCAGAGAAGACGTCTCTCACCACCTACATAGATTTCTAGATATCAGGGCTTTCTTTCTGTCACGGTGCCCATTGCAACAATTTATTTATTTTGTTTCCATTAGTTGATATCAAGCTGCTGAGAGGAGGGACAATGATTGTTTTATTCATTAATACATTAACCTATGCCTACTTTTGTGTCTGAAATATTTAATAGTTCAATAATTATATTTCAATAATGAAGGAAGGAAGGAAAATGATTTTCAGCAAATTTGCTGGAGCTTGATCCAAATCATTCAGTTTCAAAATTAGGAATACCTGGTCTCAGCAACTTATTTGTTCTGATGGCACATTTCACTGAAGGAAAACCTGAGTATAGTTCATGCCCCCTGTCTTTCAGTCCATAGTTCCTTCATTTATAACACAGGTCACTCTATATAATATTACTTTTTAAATCTATTTAATCCATTTCATTTATCAAAATGTCCATTCAATTTCCCCTCCTAGAGAAAATCTGAACTTCACTTGAAATTTTAGTTTCAAGCAAAGTATAAGCACTATATGATGCTTCGTTTTAAAAATAGCCTTTATTAACCAATGAATCTTTGTACTTTGTATTCAGTTTTTAGAGCTCATCAAATGTTAAACATGATAATGAAAGTTTTGCAGATTCCACCATTTTCTCAGATTCTATCTTTGCTTGGCAGTTGAATTATTTATCTGATACACTTACTGACAGTATAAATTCTGAAGATGACTAAACTGAATCGCAAGTTTTCAGACAAGTTAACAATCAGGCCCCTTTGGGCAACTGAATATTGTTAAATATTGTCAGATGTTAGAGGCATTTCATATTGAGTGAAATTACATGAGAATTCTCAGATGAGGTTTAGGCTGGAAGGTGTGATAAGTATCCATCCACCTGGAATTGGATGGACTGGTACAAAGGCCTGAACCCAGAGCAAACCAGCTCTGGCCTGATGACGATCTGGGCAGGACCTCATGAGAATTGCAATATCCTTCCATTTCTTTGTCCTTTTCATTTGGTTTTTAAGGAAATCTACAGTTATTGGATGACCATGAGGCCTTATTGATACGTGACTATTGAATCAGTCATTTTTTCATTAAATCAGACCTTTTTCATCCTGTGATCCTCAAGGTCAATATCTGTACAACCAATTGGATTGAACACTCAGTCAATATGGCCTGGCCAAGGAGAAGTCACTATTCATCTGATCGACATTTCTAAATGCAGTATTTTTACCATAAAATGTGGCTTAAAATGGTTTTGTTTTGGCAAATATATGCCTTAATTCAGTATGAGAAAAACATACAAATTTACCAAAAGGGCACATACTGTCCATGTTTAAAAGGGAGCAAGAAGAAGAACCTTAATAGATGCTAACACAGAACTCTGCTTGCTGCATGCCCTTTAGCACAGAAGTATCATAACTCAGCTTTTCATCTAGATTGTAAGTTACCAAAGGCAGTGATGTAAACTGTATTATTGTCAAAAATATTCACTGATCCTCGCTTTCAGGAGCTCTTCACAGAAGGATTATTCTATCCACCTCATTGGCAATTGGCTTGTAGACGTGACTTCATTTGGTCAATGAAATGTGAGTCAATAACATATGCCACTCCCAAGCAGAAATTTTAAAAGCTAACACATGATTCTGCCATTGCTATTTTCCCACTACAATGATACTAAAATGAGTGGACAGGGGCTGCTCCTTCAGCCTAAATTGCAAAATGAAGATTGACATGGAGCAGAGTCAAAGCCAAGCTTCAAAAGATATATAAGCAACAAATAAGCCTTTGTCATCAAAAGCATCTAAGATTTTTGGTGGTTCTTTGTTATTGGGGTAAAACCTCTCTTAAGCTGACTAATATAAGCTATAGAACCTCAAGTCCTGGCAGAATGTATGGTGTGAAGAAGATGATGATGTTTTTGAATGAGCAAATGAACCAGTAAAAGAGAAAGTAGAATGCATTTCTATTCATTATATTTTGTTGCTTCACAGATCACTACTGGTACAGAGATAGAATATATTTTCATCACTAAGATAAAGAATTCAGTTTCAAAGTAGAGGTCTATTTAAGAGTAAGTTGTTACTACCATCAGTACTCTAAGAAAACCAGCAGCAATTTTTATGCTTCAAAGTTGTAAGTATAGCAAAATATTCAAGTACGTAAATTATAAGTACTGCTGAATAAAGATCCCAGTTCTTCCAGATTAAATGGTAATCTCTATCTCATAATTTTTCCTGCCTGCGGGGAGCTTTGATAAAAATAAATGATGTTGTGCTGCCTATGCTTATCAGACATGACCACACATTTCCTAAGAAGCACATTCATCTGACACCCTTACTGCCTGTGGGGGTTATAGTCAACGTAAAAGGAAATAATAGCAGTCAAGCTAGCCTTAATTAGTCCTGCACTTAATTTTTGTAAGCTCCTTGAGTGTATTTATTTCTTCTCCCCAATTGAAATATGTTAAAGTATTAATATTTCACAATGCATCACAAACAGTATCCTGAGGAATGTCTGTGCTTCATGATCTTTGCAACCTGCTTTGTTATCTCCTTAGGACTGAATATTAGTCTCAGAATTTTGCCTATTTCACCTAGGAGTCTTATGTAGAGCATTCATGTCTTCTAATCAAATACAATGCAGACGTTTAAGTCTGGATTTAGATAGTACAGGACAAGGAAGAAATCTGGCAGTTCAGCAGTGAAGTTCATCTGTTTGTCCAAATGTGTTTGGATCTAAGTTGGAGTGTCTCCATGACTGACCAGTGCAGTTTCCACTCATACTTATAGATTCGTCATCTTGAAGACTCCTCCATGATGACAGACGGCCGTGGACAGAGAGTGGTTTTCGCCCTCCTCTAAGAGCAGTCTGGGACAATAACCAAGCAATGTACTAGGGAGCAGAAATCTATCTTTTGGCTCTGTCTGACAGGTCAGGAACAGAGAACTTTCTCCCCACCCCTACCTTTCATTCTCAGCAACACTTGTTTGGAACAAAAGTAGGGCTGAGCCAAGATACAAACAAAGATACTTCTCCAGTCATATAACCAATTATTGTTCTAAATAGGAGAGTATGCCTCTGGTTCTTACTAGTTGCAAAAAATATAAGAAAAGGAACAAGGGGCCACCCAGTGGTGTAGCGGTTAAGTTTGCGTGCTCTGCTTCAGCGGCCTGGGGTTCACGGCTGTGGATCCTGGAAGCAGACATAGCACGGCTCAGCAAGCCATGTTGTGGTGGTGTTTCACATAAGATAGAGGAAGATTGGCACAGATATTAGCTCAGGGCTAATCCTCCTCAAAAAAGAAGAGAAAAGAAAAGAAAGAGAATGAAGAAACCCATCTGGTTTCAGATAATACCAAAGATCCACTTACCAACTAATTATTTGAATTCAAAATATCTCATTTGGGGAAGTTTGACAATAACATGAATGTCCAATGCTCTTATTTTAGTCTCCTAACAAATCATAGTGAAGACCTTCTTTGGTATTTTTCCTTTCACCATATTCCACTCATGATTGAAAGCAAGTAATTTATAATGAATGATGCCTTCAAGGTAGAGTGAGATTGTTACCTGCTTTTGTAGCTAGTAATGGAAAAACTGCAGACATGGTAGGTAATAACTTACCTCATTAATTTTCTCAGCCATGTTTTAAGCAATAAACACCTGATTTAAAAATCTGGGTGTACAGAAACACCCTGGCCTTCAGTGGAATATATCTGCTCCCATAATACCCCAACTTTTGACACGTCCTATTTCTTATCTAGTGAATTAGGACACTCTGAGTATGGCTTTACCTTCTATGGCATAATATATATGTGCCACTTTGCCTTGCTCTTATCATGGAATCACATTTAATGAGAAAAATGCATCTGTGTGGTTTGTGAATGGAACACAAAGGTAATTTCAGAACATTTGTCTGTAATTGGTGGGCCCCTGCCTATGAAGCTACAAAGACTGTGTGACCCTGCAGGCTCCTGTTTTGAGAAAGTAACTAAAGTGCTTGTATTCAGGCACTGTCAATATGTGAAAGTTTGCTCTGATGGGTGATTCAGAGAATAGCAATAATGATGATAATGACAATGATGATCATAATGAAAGTGGGAGTATTTTTGGAAAACAATGTTCTGCTTCATTCAAAGCCAACAAAACAGGGACACCAGGGGAGCCTGATGGGCATAGAAATTGTCTACAAAGAGTTGCCGTTCCTGCTGCCCTTTGCAGCTGACCCAGCTCCTGTGACCGAGCTCCCTCAAACACCTTTCCAATATCCATGGTGCCCGAAATATTTATTTTTATCAAAAACAAAGCAAAACAAAGGAATCAAGAACTTCTTGCTGTTATCACCATCTTGACTGAAGAGAAAACCCATTGTCAGGGCTGCCCTCACCCAGTCACCTTCTAAGTTGCTCTCCTAGGAGAACAGCAGCTTCAGAAGGTTCCTTTCCTGGTTTCTCAAGGTACCGCAATCTGTCCTCTATCCTGGGGGCTATAACCCTCAGGGGTCTATTTACTGTTGAGAAGGCAAGTCTATATTCACAGCAGGTAATGGGAGGTATTCAGACACAATTAAGGGAGCTTAAGTCGACACTGAACACCAGACTAGAGAAGCAGGAAATCATTTGTACCATCTCAGATTTAGGTGGCAAAGTGGCTTTATGCCTTACACAAAGAACCGCAAATTGTCAAGTTAATCTTTTTTGGCCTTCTACATCCCTTGTTTCACCTTCGTCTGAAAAATTGTACTCTTCACCTGGCTTATCCTGCTCTCTGCTCTGCTGGGGTTATGCTCTCATTCAGGTTCCCTAAGAAAATACACACAGAACAGTGGCATGGTTAATATAGCTATGTTGACAAGGATTCAAACTACAAGGCTGGAAAGTACCTTCAACAAAGGCCTAGAACATTCTCATTATGGCAGAATCAGCAGTCCTCTGCTTTTTCTTTTTTTTTTTTTTTTTTAACTTGTTCTATTAAAAAACTACAACATCAAAAACAAATAAATCTAAAAACTCTGATTATCTCCCACACAATCTGGAAACTTATTTCTACTCTATCAGTCATTTACTCCTACAACAGCTACTCCCCATGAGCTATCAAATTATCACTAGGTGCTATGAAAGTGGGAGGCTCATGTTTTTGTACTCTTGGGATTTATTATTTAGGTGGGGAGTCAGGAGGTAAAGGCATAGATAGTTGCATGACAAAGCAAGCCACCAGCAAAGGACATGCACATGATTCTAATTAAGGGTAAAATGGGTTGGATGACATGGTTTCAGGAGATTGAAGAAGGCGTATATGAGACCGGAGCATGACAGACATGACCAAGGTGGAGTAGGTAATTCCGGAAAGAGCAAAGAGAGAGTTAGGGACTATTATGTGAGAAACAATACAAGCAAGTTAGAGAAGTAGGAAGACTGCCCCGGTGTAATTAGACGGTGCACTCAAGTTAAAGTTGAAGGTTTATATAAAGAAGTAGCTAGCATTAAGTTGGAAAGATATATTTGGACTAGATTGTTTAAGGACTCAAATTCCAAGTCATGAGTCATCCTAAATTTCACTTCCAGTGCTACTGACGAGAGGGAATGAAGAAAAGAAGAAAGGAAGGGAAAGAAAAATAAACATAGATAGATAGATATACATATATACACATATACAGATACAGGTATGCTTCTCTGCCTTTTATTGTAATTAAAGTTTAGTTATATGTTATGATATAAGCACAAAAGTGGTACAACACAGTCTGAATGAAATTATCTATCCTCCAATTTATGAAGTAAGATTCCTCTGACCTTATTTATATGTTTATTTAAATTTAACTTAATATTGTAAATTAAAACTGCATACGCTTCTGAACTTTTATTTACTGAAATGCTTAAAAGTTTTAAGAAGCACAAACATGGATGGAACCTATAGTTGTAAGACTGCTGCGAAAACATACAAAGCAAAATTTTAGAATATGATTACATAGATTATAAAACCAAATGGAAACTTTGCTGTAAAATCAATAGAGAATATTGAAAAAAGAAACAAAATGAAAAAAAAAAAAGAGAGAGAGAAAAAGAGGAAGAGTGAAATAGAGCACTGTAAAAGTAATTGAATGGATCTAGTCAATGCAAATAATCACCAAGCTGGAATATATATATGTAGAACAAACTAAAAATATATGTTTTAGTTGTAGGCACTGCCATATACATGTTATAGACAGTTGGATCATTGAATTATTTGCCTCATCTGGAAAGAAAATGTTTGTTTTTATAATGAAAAATGCAAATATATAATTGAATTAGTATTATACTGATAACGATTAAGATCTGCTAGAATGGTAGATATTATGCAAGCTATAACTGTTCAAATTTTTAGAAAACTATAGTATAGATTGTTGTCAATAAACTTTTTATATCAAGAGATTTAAATATGGTCATCAATTCTTAATGTGTCTGATAACATGGTGGTGCTATCCTGCAACACTAGAGTGTGTAAGCAATGGGGAAGGACAGGGAATTTTAAGCAAAAAGTAATATGGAGAAAACTGGACTTTAGGAAGATTAGCCTGACAGCAGAGTGTTGTATAAGTTGGAAAAAAGATTTGCTAGATGCTCCTTGGATGGGAAGTACCCTCATTAGCCAACTCTTAGCATTTTCTTATCACGCCTATCAGCATTCCAGTGACATTCCAATTTTTTGTTTTGTTCTACCTAAATTCATATTTGCCCCAGTCCTGTGGGGGAGCAGCAATTTGTATAGCTAGTTTTAAAGAACTTCAGGGAGACACTGTGCTGATTTTTTTTTTCACTCCTGCCCCTGACTTTTCCAGAAGATATATGAATGTGAAGTTGAAAGCTGCTCTCCAGCTCTCTCCGGCAGTAACTGCATTCCCTATTACTGACACTATCTCGGCATCAGTGGAGAATATACGAGGCTGCCAGCTCTTTCTTCTCTTCTGTCTTTGATCACTGCTCCTCTAAATAATATAAGAGATTTTCAGGATTGGGCTTTAGTGTCAGTTTATCACAAAGGAAGCACTGTTGCTTGTTATTGGTTCAAGCTGCATTCCTGTGGAGCCCTATTTTTGTATCAAAATTATTACCAACCTGGTAAATGATTCAGGCTTCAGTGTATTCAAATCATGTCGCATCATCAAGAAAAATCCAATTCAAAGAATACATTTAGGTATCAAGCCTTTGAAAGTTCTCTAGACTAAGAAATCTCCAATTTCCCACCTCCAAATTGAATGAGAGAAAATTCTTTTAATTTAAGCTTTAAAGTTTCTATTCAGTTCCCTAAGCAGAAGGTAGGGAGGAAAGAAAAATAGAAGCTTTCAGGGAGATCTGTAACTCTTGCATAAAATGAACCAAACAGTGGTATCAGTTTAAATTGTAGTAGCTTTACAAACTAGTTGATTTAAGACATTTGAACCTAACCTCAAATGACACCAAACTGAGTTTCCTGAAACTTTTAAATAACAGCCATTAACATGAAAATGAAACTGACTAAATAATGGAGACATCCATATGTTAATGACACAAGGTAGCAGTCCTTTTCTACCCAGGAGATGCTAAGAAGCAAACTATTAGGGTTTTTGTTATTATTTTAATGATTCCCTCCCTCCCTTCCTCCCCACTCCCTTCCACTCTTCCTTCCTTCTGTTAAAAGATTAACTGAGGTATGCTAAATATTTTAAGAGTTTATTTGAGCAAAAATCTATTTGAATTGGGCAGCACCAAACCAGAAGTCCTTAGGAGTTCTCCCCCTACAGGAGCTCAGGGAGAGATTTTATGGAGAAAAGGCGGAAGCAAAGTAAGGAAATTATTGATTGTCTATAGCTTAAAGCCTGCTTGGCTGTTTGTGGTTGGTTGTCCTTGTCATTTAGATTATGTAACCCTGATGCATTTACAGGCTTAGATTTTGGTTTGCTTACTTACATAGGTTGCCATGGCATTAGAACCATCTCAGTCTAATGGCCTCCTTGTTTAATTAACACTTCCTTTCTTTCTTTCGTTCTTAACATTAAGAATTGCAGATTTCCTGAGAGGATTCTCAGCCCAGGAGTGGAGAAACAAGTCAGGACACAGACTGGGGGATGTGTCCTTACATACACAAAAAACAATTGCTCTGTTCATCATGCCACCTAAGGAAATGGACTCCTCACTCAGACTAAGCTCCATCTGGTCTAAAGAGCATCTCAGCTGGTGTTGCTTTCTGTCTAATGAGAAAGAAACTCAAGGTATATGACTATAGATTTCCCCATATTTCTGCCAGTTAATTAAAAGCTGAAAGTTTCCGACAATTCAATGAAAGAACTAAAGAGATTAACTCACCACTCTTCTATAGTCTTTATATTTCTAAAACTTTGTATTTACAAAATGCTTGAAAGCCATCTAATTTCTAATAACCCAACTACCATTTACTCATAATCACATTGTCTATAAAATGCATTTTAGATCTGGGCAGTCAGCAAGTGCATTATTTAAACCATCTAATGGTGTACTGTTTGTGAAAGGTCAAGGTTTATTAAAGCATTATTTTTCATTCACCACAAGGTTTGAGAGCTGCGAATTTGAAATATTCTTCTCAGCAAAAAAGAATGAAAAAAAAAAGGCTTTGTTTAAAAAAAAAGGACTTGGTGTTGGGTGGAATTTAAAACATAGTTTAAATTTGCTTGGTGACCTCAAGAAATAGAAAAAAATCTAGTGTTGGCTTCTAATCAGTAAGTAATTCACACTTCAGACACCTTCTTGGCTGATCCCTGGTGGACTGGACATCTTTGAACAAAGATTCCTAAGGGCTCATTAGAGCTTTATCTTCCTGAAAGTAAAATAGTTTCCAAGATATGAGAGAAGGCACAGAAGGAGCTCTGGGGAATATGTGGTTGGCAAGTAAGTCATCCAATTGATCAAAGACTTTAAATGGAGTTGATTGGTATATGGAAAAATGTACTACATTCATAAATAAATCTGAAACATTAGATACAATTGAAGTCAACACACGTGGTATAGAATACACTGGCATGATAGAGGTTTTCCAGTATATCCTCAGATAACAATACTAAGAAATCTAATAGGAAAAAGTAGATTTCTGATTGTCTTTGAATACATGCCAACCCATAGACTAGGTAGCAAAGTCAACTTGAAATTTTGAACAAGGAAGCAAATTTTATCTTCTATCCTCTGAAACTTGGTGACATGAAATTCATGTTTATAATGGGACATCATCTCTCCTAAAGATACAGTTTTGGTAGAGGCATGTTATTAAGAGTAGCAGAACCCAATACCTCTGCAGCCGTGGTCACATGAGAAACAAGCCATTTGGTCAAAGAATCTAAGAAGATTTTTTTGCCTACTGATATTTTCCATGGCCCTGATTAGGTAATATCCCATATCAATGCTGATGCAGAGAGAGGATTTCACAAAAATTTTATTACTATCTAAATGACAGTAAATTCCTGAGTCTCTTCTCATTGTTACTTCCATCAGTAGTACCTTTTCACTGTATATATACTAGGAGTCAAGGGAAAACCTCACTGTTTTCTTGAAAAATCACCTTTAATATTCTAAATAGTCCATGGCAAGTCTCTTTTGTTCTCCAAACTAAGTCTCAAAAATTCTAAATATATTTAGTGCGTGAGGCAAAAGGTACCTCTGTCTTTCTCTCCTGTAGCCTTGTTTACTGAGTGTGTGTGGGAGGAGGCAGTGGGGGCAATTGTGGGAAGTGGATTTGACAAGTCATGTTTTTAAGAAGAAGCATTCTAATTCAATCAAGTGAAAAGTAAAGGAAAAAGAACAGTCAGTTGAATTTAGTAATATCTTATGTTTTCTAAAAAAATGAAAGAGCTAATAAAAATCGAGAACTTAAGGATAGCATTTGCCATAGCAGACATTCAACGAATGATACCTTCCTATCTCCTTACTTTTCCTTTCCAAAGACAGGTTCCAAACTTGAACAGATGCAAGAAGTTTCAACTCTACTGGAAAAATACACCAAAAGAAATGGTGAAATTTATAAGTTTTGACAGTTATAATCTCACAGAAGACAAAAGAAATAAAGTAAAAAAACCACAAAACACCTATGTGGTATATTATTTTACATAATAAGGAAAATAAAATCAGGTTTTAATTTAAAGGTACAGGAACCTGGGTAAGAGTGACAAGGTTAACTAGGAGTTTATGGTAATGAGCAAAGATAACATTAGATGTGGTTGGACATGTAAATAGTTGACAAGTAAAGATGTCAAGCAATAGGATATATTGGAGTATATGAGGAAGACCTTTGGTGTAAACCTAATTTGCTCTGACTTTGTTTTTCCAAAAGGGCCTGACATAGCTGTTAAGCATGCATTCTATATCTGCTTTAAGCATTTCCTATGTCCCAAAGGCAAGAACAAATGCTCTTAAGATAAAGGTGCAACTTCCCCTACGTTGGCATTTCCTTAAGAATAAGCATCTTTCCCTAGGCTAGGAACTGACTGCTGTGCTCACCTGTGACCACCTAGCTCAAGACGATAGACCTGCCACTCTGCTGTGTCCACTGAAACTGCAGACCTGCTACCTGCTGTGTCCATCAGTTGCTGTGCTGATAGAGCAGTCTCGTGATTATTGTAAAAGGGACATTTCAATCATATGTGAAACACGCTCTTTGAGGGTATATAACCACTCTGTATACCCCACTTCTTTGGTGCCCTTTCTTCCTTGGGGAAGGAAGGCCCTGGGCTAGATGGTCCTCACATTTAGCTCAAAATAAACTCACGCGAAATTTTCATTTACAGATTGGTTATTGATTACTTTCATCAACTTAGTATAATAGAGTGAACATACATGACTTTGGAGTTAGAAAGACATAGATAGTTTACTTAATCTCTCTGAGTTTTAGTTTCTTCATCAATAAATAAGAATGTCAACTTTTAAGGTCACTATAGGGATTAAATGAGATACTGTTGGTAAAAGCTAAATAATATCTAGTAAATATGAACAATTCAATTCATTCAACATTCCCTTCAGGCTAGGAACATGCACTTCAAATAGTTTAAAGAAAAGATTAGTATGGTACTGTAAGGGAGGAAGACAATTCCTCTACCCTTTCTAGGTCCTTCTGACAGGCCTAAGAATTAAGTTGATATGAGACAGAATAACAGGAGAATATAAAACAAAGCTTTATAACATGTATATGTGGGAAAAACCCAGGAAAACTGATCACCTGCCAGAATGGCTGAGATTGCCACCTGAAATACCATTTTTAGCTTAAGACCAAGGTGGGTGTTGTGGGTAGTGGTTTGGAACTTGAAGGGGGAGGAAGGCAATTTACATGGAGATGGAAATGCAAATGGGCTGACTATAGACAATGTGACCTGGGAGACACATTTTACATTACATTACAAGTATCTTATGGTATTGGTTCCTTCCTGAACCAGGCCCTTCTATTTTAAATTCTTTTAGGCAGGTGAGGGGAGGTCAAATTTTTTTTCAGAGTCTTTTGTTTTTAAAAATAATCAAGCCAAAGAGACACACTTTTGGGTAGCCAATTCTGATCCCCCACAGCACCATGATAAGAGACTTTGGGAAAAAAATGTGGCTTATACAAGAGATTCTAGAAAATGGCATTGAGACTCCACAATTGCATATGATCCATGAGAAACAAAAAAGCGTTCAAAGAAATCTTGCAGTTGTTCAGAGGGCTATCTGATTAGTTGAAATGTTGTACTGACATGTGAATAATTTTGAAGAGGGATACAAAACCAAGAACACACACAAAAGTTTGGCATTAACCTAAGAATTATTTAAAAAGATGAACTCTCAAAATGATCTAACAGTTGGTGACGGAAGAATTTAAAGAGAAGAGAAAAGAAGACTTTTGAATCTACATTGTCAGCAGGATGATTAACAAGAAAGAGAGGGGTGTGCCTGATGCTTAGGGGAAAGGTTATCAGGACATCAGGTGTCTGAGAGGAGGCAAACCAATAATCACCTTCTGGAATGTGAATGGCCTTCAAACTAGGCATGGAAGAATAGGATAAAGAGGAATTCTACCTTAGGATAAGAGAGGAGAAACTTTAAGAGTAACATCCCATTTTAACTCGTTCTTGAATAGATATTTATCCCCTACCAGGCATGTAGAAATGTGCTGGTAATGAAATGGAAATAAAGCAGACATAGTTGCTGTTTTTGTGGAGCTTATAAAGAAATAAACTGATAAATGAAACAGAGAGATGATAAGCATTTTATTTATTTATTTATTTTAAGTTTCAAACATACACAGACTCAAACTAACTAGACGTGTACTGGACGTTCCATGAATGTCTACAGCATCTGTTTGATGAGGGTCTCCTGGAAAGGGCAATATCAGTGCAAAGGGGAGCAGAACATGTCAGCCCCAGATACACCACTTTGGCATAGGAGTATTTTGAGCGGAAGGTAATTGAGAAGAAGGAGATATAAGAAAAACCTCTGTCCTCTATTTGCCTAAAAGTAGACACAAATTAGTAAAGATGTCCTCCCCCCTCTCTCTACCAGGAAGGGCAAAAGCTATGCTTGTCAGTCCAGAGATGGCACCAAAAGAATCTACCTAACAAGCTTTACTAAGTAGCCTTTATCTTTGATTAGTTCCCCCACATGTTTACCTTCCCCAAATTTGTCACCTTAGAAATTCAAAGGCCTTTTCTTTTGTCATGTCACTTCTCTAAAAATTTATGTTCTTTTGTTAAGATGGTAGATAAGCCTGAGTTCTAACCACCTCTTTGAGTTATTCATCTCTGTGTAACTAAGCAGTGATCATTCAGTCTGAAACGCGCAAATGGTGAGAGGAGGGATAGATTAGACTGCAAAATGGAGCAATGGTTTGCAGGAGGTGGGAAATTTACAAGCATAAAGTTTCCATGTCCAGAAAATGATGGAAGCAAAATAGTGGGCAAAGGGGTAAAGGAAGAGGATGGTTAGCTACAGTGTAGACACAGTGAAGAGAGGCTTCAGTTTGGAAGATGCGTCTGAAACAGCCTCAGGGGCAAATCAATTGCTCCAGCATCTGCTTAGACATGGACCTGTTGATCCTCCGAAGACTGAGAGTGCGGCCAACAGCAGACACTTAAAATTCTGTTCTGTAACTTCTGTCTGCAATATACTTTCCCTCCTGTTGGAGACTGGGACTTTTGCCCATTTCTGGTCCTAATTGTCATCTTTTAACATCTATAATTTTTCAAATACTCTAAACACTAACATAGACTACATTGCAAATTATTTCGGCCCCTGAGATATAGCTCATTTGTATCAAGACATTTAAACAATTTGGTTAAAAGATTCCACAGTATCCCAGATGGCAAAAACCTAAAAGGCTTTGAAGCACTGAAGTTTTTCCTTCCTCTTTTAACCTGAACTCATGTAAGCCACTAGTTTTATCTTTACCCACGTGCCTCTGTTGAGAATTAATATTTTGCGGCTTTTTTTTTTTTTTTGCTATTTTGTGACTTTGGGTGTAATTGCGTTAAGAAATGACAGAGGGATAACATGCCACCAGTGCTTAACAGTGGGAGTAAGAAAGGGAAGCCTCTTGCAGATGTCAACAGCACAGAGAGTAGAGTTACTGTAGATGCTTCAGCATGATATATCTATGAAGCATGTTACCGAAGGGTAGGGTGCTGGAATCACTGCCATGTAAGACTTAAAAATAGAGAAAGACAAGTTGTTGAAAGTTTTCAGTGACCCTGATGAATTAAAAAAAAAAAAAATAGACAAAAATGCATAGAGCAAAAACTGAATATCTTAATGATTTATTGATCAAGTGAGTTTAATATTCGGAAGAGAATATAAGTACTGATTGATATGTTGGTCATGAACAAGCTGGGAAACACCAAGCAAAACAGAAAACTGAAGATGAATGGGATATTTAGAAAATTGTATATACAGAATTTAAGGAGTATCTTGGTGTAAAGTTTCAGAAAATCTGTTGGAAAGGGGTTTATAGAGATGAGGGTGCAGCTGAAAATCACATTGATGGATTTGACAGGATAATATCTTTAGAAAACTCTGCATCCTGAGCAAGTTTATAATACTGATGTACTGGTGCTGTGTTCCTACAAAAACCTTACACATAGCCTGTGAGAGAACACCAACAGACTAAGAGATAAGGGGTCCATTTCTTAGAAGCCAAAGCTGTGGGCACACGCCAACTGAAGATGTCAAGGATTAAGAAAGTCTAAAGAACATTTAGTGAGGATAAATATTAATGTTATTTGGTTCCAAAAATTTTTATAAACTCATTAATATGAAAAAATAGTTTAGCCCGGTCACCGATCAGACAAGTTAATGCCATTCACAGTAACTTCCATCAGTAATTTTTCACTTTTTAAACCATGAATGACAGGTTGCTCACTCTTGCCCAAAACAACCTATGCCACTTTTGAAAAAGTCCAATAGTAAGACAGTTCTTCCTAATATTGGGTTCAAATTTGCCTTATTTTAACATATCTCAATTAGTTTAACTTCTACCTTTGAATAGCAGCTGTTCAGACATTTGAAGTAGGGCTCTTGAAAGAAATAGCTGTCACATCATTTCTTCTTTATGCCGCGTTCCCAGTTCCTTCGACAGCTCCTCAGAGGACATTTCTCTAAATCCCCAAAACTGTTCTTGTCCTTCACCTCAGAAATACTACAGGATATCAATATGCCTCAAAGTGCGAGAAGCAGAAATTCACACAACGTTGGAGGAGGTCATCGAGAGGACATGACTGCCAGTTGACCCTCAAGCTGGACTTGGGTAATCAGAGGCTCCTTACCCCTTCTCCTGTTCCTGAAATGTGTGTTCTACCCACTGTTTCCATAGCTGGAGCTGTTTCAACAACACAGCCTTGAGTGAGTAAGGTGTTGTTGAGACCATTGAACTGTGTATGTGACAGCCAGTTAAAGCTGGTATGTAAACTTTTAAGATTCTGGCAGGGCGTGCAGAGATCAACTTGTCTTGTGAACACCCAAGGCAAGCCTTGTATGTAAGTTTTCTTGCTTATTAAACCTGCCACCTACCATTCTGAAGTGGTCTGCCTCTTTCTTCTGTCTCTCTTGCCCTCTGCGTAGGGGACCAGTTTCAGATTTCACCAGGGAATCTCCCAAGGTTACAAACCAATGCACGTACTTTCAGTGAGAACTTACAAGCACACAATAGAATGGTTATTTCATCTCCCTTTTCCTGAACACTTCCTCTATTAGTATAATCTTATGATACATAAAGGCAAAAAGAAATAGCTGGGCAATATATATATATATATATATATGAAAATGTCTGACTTTTTAACTGACTTTAAGCTTGCTATGAGCCAATTCTGTGACACAGCTGATCATTTAAGCAAATTCAAATGGCATTAGTTAAGGTATGATATCTAGACCTTAGAAATCAATATCCCTATTACGCACTGCATTGATTGCACCATATCTGCAATATTGTTTCCATTCTTAGAAAATATTTACTGTCGGGAGCTTAACAAAATATCGTGCATTCGGAAACAGTAGCCAGAAGTTGAGGCCCGCCTTACAACCATGTGACCTGAAGAACTGCTGATGTAACATGTCATCTCAGGTCAGGAAAAGGGGAAGTCACCAGGAGAGGCTGCCATCAAAACTCTGGAGCATGGCACCTGGAAGAGAGTCATTCATTGCGGTCATTCTGTATGGCAGACTAGACAAATGGGTGAAAGTTATAGGGAGGCAGAATTTGGAATAGCGACTTTGAGAGGTGGTAAATTCACTGTCACTGCAAGTATTCATGTAGAGGTGGGTTTCTATTTAGTAAGAATACTGTGTTATGGATTCAGGCATTAGGTGCCAGGTTGTGTAAATCTCTAATTTCTTTTCAAAAGCTAAACTACTGTGATTACTAATACCAAAGTTCCTCACCGGTTCAAGACAAAACTGGGTATGTTGGTAGTAAGATAACATAGAGGCAGAAAAAGAAAGCTATATAGGCATCATGCACCACTCCTGTGAGTCCCAGAAGATGGTGTCCTGGGCCTGGCTGAGGCGTTGGCCCATCCTTTCCCCATCCACTTTGATGCTAACCTCTGGCGGGTCATTTTCTATGAATCTCTTCTGAGACTTCCCCCAACGCTGTCCTGTACCTCCTGGTGTCTGATGTTCCCAGAAGCTTCAACGGAGGGAAGCAACAGGGTGGAGCCATTTAATTCCCTCAGTTAATTATCTTACATTCTAACCTCTGGAGGCCCTATAGATAGTGTTTCTCTATGTTGTTATAATTTTTTGATAAAATATGATATGTCATTTAAATCACTAAGAAAAGTTATGAATGTTAATATACATCCATACATGCATTTAATCAAGCATATACAAAGATTTATTTCTAATGTCACTCTGAAGCCATTTCTCAAAGTAAGCAAAAGGTAAGATTTTTTCATTTCTCTTATCTTATTTAGTAAGTTAGAAATTAAATTAGTAAAAGTGGAAGTTACATGTGAAATAATAAAAATGTAAGATCTAAACAGATGATACACTGGGTAGGCCGGTGAAGAAGAAAAGTTCTGGGAAGCACTTGTGTACCCAACAGACACTGTGATTTATAGTAATTTTTAAATATTGGCTGTTAAAGAAGAATCAGAGTTAGCATTTGACGTACTTATCCTTTTTTTTTTTTAATAAATAATGGTTTGCCTAGTGGGAAACAAATATTTTAGGTTTATTCTTTCCAGGAAAAAAAAAATATGCTATACTAAATAGTTGGTAGATTTAGCACTAGATAATGATTTAAGAGTTTCTATAAAATAAGAAAAGCTGAAATCATTTTTTTTTGAGGAAGACTAGCCCTGAGCTAACATCTGCCAATCTTCCTCTTTTTGCTGAGGAAGACTGGCCCTGAGCTAACATCTGTGCCCATCTTCTTCCACTTTATACGTGGGACGCCTACCAAGTGGTGCCGTGTCCACACCTGGGATCAGAACCCGTGAACCCTAGGCTGCCAAAGTGGAACGTGAGCACTTAACCACTGCGCCACCAGGCCGGCCCCTGAAATCATTATTACCAGTGGCCTTTCTCTCTCTTACCATCTTAACCATGTCTTTGTTATATAATTAATAAGGACACTATAAAGATATAAACCTGTAAACAACACATATAGAGAAAAGTACTTGTGGATGCAGGTCTTTGGTTACTTGACCATCTATCCCCTAAAAGTCTGCATTGGTGAGAAATACTAGAGAGATGACTTGTGGGAGCAAAGGACTCAGGTATGATTTTGCACTCTGCCAGCTCTGCTTCTGTTATTTAAGCCAACAACAAAGAAAAATGTCATTGTCCTGCTACAAGCATCTCAAGTAACAGGTGCTCTCTAGATGAACAATAATGGCGCCCCCAGGAATTAAATAATGACGACACCATGGGATGGCAAATAAGACAATAGAACATGTGACTGGGGATAGCTATGACTTGGCTATTGTGAAATCTGTGTGCTAATATTTTGTTTCTAAGGTTGTGCATCAGTAGTTCACTCTCAGTTGAATTAGTAAATTTGAATGAATTGTATAGGAATGTTAACTCACCAAGCTAATTTTATGCAATGTCATAGATTGCAAGCTTTTGATATATTTGATAAAACAGTGGAACTAAACGATCATGCGGTTCCACTAAGCAGAAATATTTCCGGAACAAACACGGCAAAGAGAAATAAGTATGTCTCTCTGAGAAAGGACCTGTGACAAATTTGAAGATTGAGATGCATCAAAGAGAAACTCATCATTTCGGCTACAGGTATGGCCGTGCATGCACTAGTTAAACATCTTAAAATACTGGGGATTTGTTATGCACAGGCTGCCTTTGTTAAGAATAGAGTCGTCCTGGATACTTGCAGCAAAAATTTAGAGATTTTTTTAATACCAGTGATAGATAATTGTAAATATTTATAAGTGAACATTATTATTTTTTGTTTTGAATAAGAAAACAGGATAAATAAAGGACTATCTACTAACATTCTGCTCAAAATTAGCAAGGTCAAAGCCTGCAGCCTTATTTCCTACATAGCATCAGCAAGGTAAGATTTGGGGCTGAATTATGTTGTAAGCACACTACAGAATAGTATAGAATGTCCAGAACATTAGTCTCCTCTACTGTACTTTCCACTTTACCTCTGCTCCTTCTCTTGTCTTCTCCAAGTCCTGAATGCTTCTGATGTGTGGCAGGATCTGTTCCTAGGGTATTGCAAAGCCAGAAGCACATATCTGTTCAGTGAAGCACGTTACAGTGTCCTCAGAGTCCTTTATTGCCTTTCGGTTCCCTTCTGAAACCATTATCAAATATTCTTTCTATTTCTTGACTCTTCAGCTCCAATTTTGCTTCTGCTAATTTCATCCCAAGACAAAGGCAGCCCATGATCTAGTGGTTAGAGCACGAGGTGTGGCAGGAGCTCATTTGGAGTCTCCGGTGCCCACGTAGGGATTGATTCACTGCGTGGTCCTGGGCGAGTTACTTAGCCTCCATTGCCCCACATGAACCTGAGTCTTAATAATACCCACCTCACCAGGGGTTATGAAAACTCATTAATAAACTATCATTATCAGTCTTCATTACGCACCTGTGTGCAACCCAAAACAATCCCTCTTGCTCTAATTGAGCAGTGTAGTGTGTGTTTTTTCCTGTGGTTTGATTTTTTATGTGTGGGGAGGGACCATTGTGTGTTCTCGCCACTCCTGCTCGAGACAGCTATTAGGACCAGACCACTTTATCTGGGTAATTAGGCTTAGTGGAATTTTTTGAGTCATACAGCAACCTAGATGTTGACACTGAGAAATTAAAATGATGATTATTAGGCTGGGATCCCATCCATTGCAAAGTGACGGGCTCATTTTTCTCTCTTCAAAACTGCCAGCTAGCTGGCCCCCTTGCTTCTCAAAGCAGCAAAGTTTTAAAGAACCGAGGAACATTACCCAAGCCACAGTGCAATAACTCTAATAAACTGCACCTGTGGATGACTCTCTGGTTTATTTATATACTGTATCACAGGTCATTAACAGAAAATAACCCACTGAGATACAACATTCTTGTTTACAGTGAGGTTCTGGTGGTGACAGCAGGAATATAAAACACAAAATCAACAGGGAACACTGAACTAATAAAAAGACAAGGGTCTATAAAGCATAGAAAAAAACAAAGCCAACTGTGCAGGCAAAAATAAAATAAAATAAACTTCCATCATAAAACAATCAAAAGCTACGGTATATTTATAGAGACCGGGGAACCCAAAGACCCACGAAGCTGGAATATTTATGGGTGTCAGATTGAAAGTCAGGAAATCTGTGTGCTGTTGGGAGTGAAAGCTTGATCAGTTGGCTATATCCTTAGAAAAACAGAATTGTTTCTCCTTCTTTTGGTTGTCCTTATCAAACTTTCTAGCCAAAAATCTTTCAGATATATTGGTTATTAGGTTTTGGAATTAACCTTTCAAAAAATTAGTGTATATTGAGTTTAGAAAACGCTTGCTAAGAAATGCTTATGCTAAAATATAAAATCTTGACCACATTACCACTGTTACCTCACTTGTCTACCTTTATTGCTGAGAACGATGGCACCTTTCTTTACAAGCGGTTGATCACAGATTGGTAGCATAATTTTCAGTTTCATTGAGACCGTTTGCCTCCATAAAACTTCCCTATTTCTGAAGCACAGTATCTGAAATTCTATATTTTAATTTTATGTATAATGCTCCACCCCTCTACCACTCATCTCTTAAATGCTAGTGCTTTAAAGATGAAGAATGCAAAATTTTTTTTTGTATTACAGCAAATGCTATTATACAAAATAACAACAAATGTTATTATAATAAATATTCAGGTGATTCTGGAAGAAAAGAAGAGTAAGGGAAAGAAGGAAGGAAGAGTGGGAGGGAAGCAGGTAGGGAGGCAGGTGAGGTGAACTCTGAAAAGCACAAATTTTACTTCTCAGTCCTTCCTAAGAGGAGCTTAAACCACAGCCCTTTCAGTGTGAATATAATGCCAGTGATGCAAACAGTACTGGATTTTAATCCAATTATCTATAGAGTTTCTGCGTGACAATTCTTAATCACCTCCATAACACCCCTGAAGTTAGTCTTATTGCTTCCAGGTTTCTACATTTTTCCCTCTTCAACATAAGCACCTAGTTTTGTTTTTTTAAACTAACATTTATTTTCTACTGCATGTAAAACAAAACAAAGAATAAGATGGGCCCATTTTCTAGGAACTTGTCATCTATTTAGAAACTGAACTCCATGAAGGCGGAGACTGTTTTGCTCACTACTGTATCTCTAGCCTTTAGACTAACTCCAGGCACATGGCAAATGGGCAAAACATAAATGTAAATGAAGCAATAAATGAAGGAAGGAAGGAAATAGAGATGAGAAATGACACGAGGGCTATAGAAATGCAAGGACAAAGAGAATGTGGTATGTGAAGCCCGTCACATATAATTGCTCAATAAACAGTAGTTGTTTGCTTTTTATAATGGAAGCTAATATTAGTGGACAAATATTTGTGCAGGAAGTAGCAAATTTCCTGGCTCAACAAGAGAAGGTTGGTTTAAGATGGATAAAGATTAGTAAGGGAAAGCAATCTAAGTGGAGAAAAATTGTACTATCTGGGCAAACAAGGGGTCAAAAATGCATAATACTCCATGCAAGTAAGTTTTGCTATCATCTATAAAATGAACACGGATCAGCCCACCTCCAATGCTGGAAGCTTGTATAAAATGCCATCTTTAAGATGATACCAAATTTTAGCTAATAAAAGCTACAGATACCAGAAATAGGCCGATTCCTATAAATTCATTAATTATCCACATGTACCTTTGGATCCTATTGAAGCAAGGTTGGCCCCAGCTTTGTAAGATGAGAAGGGGTAGTTTGTGTTGACTTGTGGTAATCTTTTCTTCACAGTCAGTTTTGAGAGTAATAAGCCAAAATGGTTTCAATTTAAACAAAAAAACCCCAGAAAACCTACTTCAGTGTACCAGGGTTCAGATTCCATGAAGTGACTCACCAGTGGGAACCCCAGTAGCTATCACAATTACTGTAAAATTGCAAGCACCCAAAATATTTGAATAAATGGAAGAACAGCCAGTTCAAACTGCTTTCCTTTACACAGGTAGAAATTGAAGCCCAGAGAACTTATGTAATTTGCTCAGAGTCACAGAGCTTGTTAGCAGCAATGTTAGATCTACACTTCTGATTCTTGGCCCAGTGTTGGGCCTGCTTTCCTCTGTTTGTTTTAGTTTACAGTGATTCCATTAAAGGAATTGGACCTGCTAGCAGCTGCTCTCTAGATATTTTCCTGATTTGAGTCTTTAGCCACGAGACATACATCTCTATTCTTGTTTCTAGTGAGAGATGAACTGGCATCCATGTGCTTGTTTCTGAGGAGGAAATCATTTTGAGTTGAAACACAGCCAGACTGAGGAAGTCCTGCTGAGTCTGAAGGAAGTTCACTCATCCTTTGCAAATGCTCTGGAAGGAAGAAAAAATAATTCTTGTCTTTGCAGTTTTAGCTGGCAAATATTGGGCGACAACCTATTGGATTATTTCCTATGCACCTGTATGTAAATAATCCGAAGGAAACTGATTAACATTTAAATTCTAAGTTACTGAAGTATCCAAGGGGAAATTGATTAGATTGACTTGATTTGGTGCCAATATGGTAAATGCCTTAATGTTTTAAACAAATCGAGGCAGCAATCTGTGATGATTTTGAAACATCACACTTTTTAAAATCCTCATTTTGAAATCTAGATGAAACTATTTTATCACAGTTTGTTTTCCTTCTTCTTAGTATCGAATAAATTTTTATGTTTATTTTTATAGCCATGAAGGTACTGGCAACAGGTCACTGTTGTGTTCCTCTAGTGGATTATTTCTAACCCAAATGGCTTTTTTTGTTGTTTGAAGAAACCAAATGACTTTGGGGCTCAATGTGCTTGGAAAATATGTAAATGATGGCCTTCCCCTGTCAATCTGGGAGTGACAATTCAGTAAGCCCTTCATTCACATCATCTGTAGCATAATAGCATTTTAATTTAGAGTGAACCTTTTTGCTTAGCTCGTATGTATCTCGTGCTTTTTAAGAGAAACTATTTACAGAGAAGTACAAATGTCCCTAGAGATGCAACATCTCATTTTCAATTCCGTTGGCAGGAATATTAATTACATTATCACATATTCAGCAGCATTCAGCAAAGTTATTTATTCATTCATCCTTAAGACCTGGGATGCCCACCAGGTCAGTTTCAATAAGCAGTGCCTTCAGAATCTCTGCTGATGAGACACACAGATAATTAGATGTAGAGTTGTGAGAAAAATCTCACCCCAAAAAGCTCAGCCTTGGAGATTTGCCTGATTCCCCATTCTCTGAGTGAAAGAGAAAATCCAATAGTTGATAGAAATGAGGAAACACTTATCATCAACCTCTCTCATCTCCATAGGCTCTGGTTGCTTAATTGAAGTTTGATTTTGGTTCTTAGAATAGCAAGTAAAGTTGCTGACACTTAATATTGAAACCAGGGTGAATGATCTTCTAAGACGATTGCTGTCAATGTGATAAAAATATTCAGAATTTACATTTGGGACAATTCTGCACCTCAGATGACTTTAAAAGTGAATATTCCTTGTTTAATACTGAATACCTTTCAAATCTTTGATAATAATGATTTACACTGCGTACCATCTTTTAGTAACCTTGCTCCATTGAGATGTTAAAGGAACTAGAAAAATATAAATAAGCATATTTTATTATATATGTCAGATTGCTCTCAGTAACTCAAAAGTGTAGAGAAAATGAGTACCTGACAATGACCTGACCTTAGAATAAGGTAGTTCTGTAACAAAGAAACATCGTGATCCAGAAACTGCCCAATGTCACAAACTAATGGTAGCTTTGTTATAACGCCAGACCTCCATCAGCGAAAACTGCCTTCTTGGCCAACACACTCAAAAGGTGTAGAAAAAGTAAGGTTCTTACAGACCACAGAGCAAATTCCTGGTGGGATCATTAGAACTTGTTTGTGTACCAGGTTTGGATTTTCTACCTTTTTGTCTCAAAGGATTTGGGAATGACCTTGGACTAGATGCAACATCTAGGCTAGATCCCACCCCATCCTGTGTCCAAGCATCCCTTCCCTTCAATACAGGAAAATGCTATCCTCCTTCTCTACCACAGGGCCTGGCGGAGCAGATGCAGGAGAGAAGTTTCACACTCAAGGCGCTGCTACATCTTCAATGTCAAAAACCCACCGGAAGCCCAGTTAGAAATCTGACTTTCTGCACATCTTTAATGTCACTTCCCCCAGGAATAGAAGATAAAAATGGGTAGGCAGAACAAACCCACTGGGAAATACTTCTGGGACCTAAATGCTACAGAAAATTGTAATGTTACATATATGTTCCTTAGAGATTTAAGATTCTTAATAAAATTCCAGAATGCCGAAGTTTTCTTGTTAACAGCAGATGACAATGGAGGAAATTTTCCATTTTCTTAGTTCCTTTTCTTAATGATTATTTTCTTTACTGCAGATAATAGTGATTTGGGGTTCAAAATTTCAGCCTTCTTCTTAATATTATAAGTAAAAGGCCAAAGAGAATTTGACTTGGGCAAAGAATGTATTCAATTTCTCCTTAGAAATATTCCTAACGTTTATAATGGTTTATTTTTTCTGGCTTCCTTTGGTTCATTCCTCTGTTGTGAGTATAACAACAGCTCACACAACACTAGCTATGAGATGAGTAAGCTGTGCTCTTTCAAGCTGCCGAAAATGGGGGGACATTTATGTAGTTGTACAGTTCAGATTTCATCAGGAGGTTTCCCTTCTGGTCAGTAGGTGGAATATAATCTCTTCCCAACCCCGCAGTGGGGGCAAAAACATAGCCACAGAAACAAAAAAGCATGAAACTTTGTTAAAGAGAGAATGGTACAGGGCCAAGCAAACAAGCGTGCCATTCACGGGAGAGTAGGCATTGACTAGATTTGAGAGTTTATTTAGAAGAAGCAAAACTTTTCTCTGGCAAAACAATCAATAAATGCTTGAGATATGAGTGAACTTTCAGTGACTACAAATGAATGTTAAAAATATGCAAATAGAAAAAAAGGTCCTGGCAGGCAAAAGTGGTACCCAAGCACAGACTCGCATGGGATAAGGAACAGTGTCAAGATGGACAAAAGAAGATGAGTAGAACTTAAATACTGCAAAAACAGGAGGCATCCAGACTGAACTCACACTGACATCATTCTTCTGTACAAAACTACCTAAGGGTTTTCCCCAACTTTTTAGTGAGGAATGATATAAAAATAAATCTATCTCTTCTAATCTGTTGTATATGGTTATGCTTGAGTAAGCAAAGAAATGTTTATAGTGCTCCTTCTATAGTATGGATTAAGCTATTCCAAGGAATCATTTCACTGTTTGCATGAAATCCTATAACTATCTGAATGGGTAGGAGCCCTGATTATTGCAGTGAAGGTCCTGATGCTAGAATTATGCAAATATGGAAACAGCTCTCCTTCCACAGGGCCACACATTGCATGTTTCTGCTAACGTTATGCTACCAGCCAGAAAGACTCACGGGAGCTACACAAGATTGACGCTTTGGCTAATAACTCTCTTTACAGGAGTCGTGAACTTTCCAGTAATAATTCTTTTGAGTGTACGTTTGTCTTTTGAATTATTTAATTAATTTTTAACATATTTTCTAAGTTTATTTCGGCCACAACTATTTAGTTGAGATATGATGTGTGTGTTTATGTGTGTCAGTGAATATGTGCTTGAGAGAGAAAGAGGGATCCTATTAATATCAAGCAAATGAGCTCTGTAGATATCAGTCCAGGAGAAGTTGAAGTAAGAAGATAGTACCTACATTTTGGATTTTCTTTTTTTAATATCTTGCTTTGGAAGTACATAAATAGAAAGATGGGCTATGTTTAACTTGACCTGTGAATTAAGTATTTCTCAATGGCATTGACTTGTGCCTGCTTTAATAACGAATTTCTAATTTTATTTATTTACTTATTTATTTTGAGGAAGATCAGCCCTGAGCTAACTACTGCCAATCTTCCTCTTTTTGCTGAGGAAGACTGGCCCTGAGCTAACATCCGTGCCCATCTTCCTCGATTTATACATGGGACACCTACCACAGCATGGCTTGCCAAGTGGTGCCATGTCCACACCCAGGATCTGAACCAGCGGACCCTGGGTCGCAGAGAAACAGAACGTGCAAACAACCGCTGCGCCATCAGGCCAGCCCCAAACAATGAATTTCTAAACGTCATGGTTAAGTATGTGGAGTGGAGCCTCATCAGAGTGAACCAATAGCTTAGATGCAATTTAGATTCCAAAAGTCAAAATTATCTTTCAAAATCTCTTCAATCACCTACAAAGTGTCAGTATTATACCCTCCTTCAGTAAGTCCAACACAATGAATTTTTCTTTCACTGTAACAATAGACTGCTATTTCTTTGGCTGGACATCAGATGAAATAATTTACCTGCACTTTTCAGTCGTGTTGAATAGGAACCACGCAGACATTGCCCAATGTTTATTCAAACATATCACGCCTGAGAATATTCTTTATCCTTCTTCTTATGGTGCCTCCACTGTTCCACCTGCTGAGACTCAAACAAACACCAGTGTGTCTTACGAATGTTTCTGTTGCTGCTGCAGTTAGATGCTTCCTCGGGGACCCTAGGAATAGCAACAACCCAGGAAACTCCATCAACGTTATAGCTACCTGCCTGAGCTTTGGTTAATCTTCTAGAACTTGATGCTGAGGTAGAGGGAGTGGGTGGTAACACACCTGAAAGTTTAATTTGGACGAGATCAGAACATTCTTCTCTGTCTTACCAGCAAGGCTCCCAGCTTGCTGTACCCTTTCAGACATCTGCAGTCCTGTTCAAAAGTAAGATCATGACATGGCACTATCTTTATAGAATTCTTTCTGTTTCAGAGGTTCTCACTGAAAAAAAAAAAAAATGCTACCAGGCTTGAATCCACTTGAATTGTCTAAAAAACAATTACAGGAGCTTTTATCTAAGCAATTTTTTTTAAGTGTCCATTAAATCTTATCATTAGTGGCCTTGATGGTAATGTAGTCTAAGCTAGAGCTTCTAAATAGGAAAGGGTTCATTTTCTAAACAAGCCCTTGTGGGGAAATTGTTCCTTCATAACTGATGACTGATAGAATTCAGTGAACTAGAGCTTAATATGAGCATTCTGGCCTCTTTGTGGTCTAATCTGATAGTGTGTACTGCAGGGCTTCTGACAGTTATGGTAAGAGATGCCACTCATTTATATTAAAAAATAAAAATGGTAATTTTTCATTTTTACCCTTTATGGGTGATTGCTAAACTAACAATCACATTTGCATTTGACCTGAACAATGATTAGGTAAAGAACAATCTGTAAGACTCAATAACCTTTAGAAGTTAATAGATATTAAATGATGTGCAAATAAAGAATGAAGACTGCATATACATTCTAGAAGGAATGGTGCCGGAAGTAAGCGTGAAACGGACAAGTTAATCTTTAGGAAGTCTTATTCCCCTAGTATTAAAAGAAGGAGGAGGAAGTGGAGGAAGAAGAGGAAGGACGACAGGAAAGAATAAGAGAGGAGGAGACTTGAGAAAACCTGTGTTTAAACTTGAGTGAAATTGCACGAAAATTTTTGTGAAAAAAATATGGACATATTCATACTTTTTAACTTTAGAAAAGAACGGGTTAAAAATGGAAATGCATTAATCTAAGGGAAACTTTTATCAGTGAGCAAGCTTGGTTTTCATACAAGCAGAGTACAACTTGGTGAGAAGGGCACAGAGCTTGGAATCAGTGGAAGCGGATAACAATTCCCGCTTTGCCTGACATCAGGCAAGCTGCTTTGCTGCTGGCTGTTTGTTCCCTCGCATGTCAAATGTACCACCATCTTTCTCGCAGTTTGATTATGCTCAAAGTAGAGAGTGTATCTCAAAGTATTCCACAAATTATTCTTTTTTCAGTAAATCGTATTTGATGGAATAGAAATGAGTTCTACTTTCTACTCTGCCACTGGCAAAAGTATGATCCGAGACAATGTCTTAACCTCTCTAGAGGAGAGAGAGTGTCGGAAAGAGAGCCCATATGGTCCCTTCCAGCTCAGAGGCCTGATTATATAAGACAGAAACTATAGGCCAGTAGCTGTTTCAACTAAATCTCCCAGCAACAGGTAAATTTCTGGGGGGAAAAAAAATTCTAAAGAGGCTCTTGGTGGCCTGAAAGAGTTAATGTAGATTTCTAAACAGCCTTGTGACAGTCTGAGAGCAGTGATATTTGGTTGACTACGACAGAGAATCTGATCTCTCCTTATTTGTAGTTCCAAAGTGGCATTGCATAAGCTGTCAAGCCCCAAGTACCAGAAGCCTATCGGCGAATATTAATTTACCTGTTGTGTGCATCTAATAACTGACAGCTCTGAATCCCACATTAGTTTTGGTGGCCTTCCCACTGACATGTTCTTTGATTAAGAAAATAGTCAGCCAGAAAGCCAGTGTGTCCCTAATGTGGCCACCTCGGTTTAGCCTCCTTATTATGCTGGAATATTTTCCTCCAAATTAGATTTCCTTTCTTCAGAGTGGCAGTTTACATGAATTTAATACGTTACAAAATGTGCAGTCCCCTTGAGATTCTGTGATAGATTGTGGTATTTGAAACTCATATTTCCATGGGAAATAAAAGCCTAGGCCATGGCCAAATATTTTATCAGCTTAACATTATCTTGAGATAATGGCACTATTAATGCTTGTCACCTCTGTCTGCTGCCTAGGGCTTGTATTGGCTGTTTTCTTGCTTCCGAACAAAGTACTGAAAGTTTTAAAGCTTTGAACTCTACTAGCAATAACCAACCCAGATAGGTACTTTTTATTCTTTGTTGGCTGGCATATAATCATGCACAGGATCTCCTCTATTATTTTCCCCTCACTGATACTGAATCTGATTACCCATCATGCTACACGGGATGGTATTGCTATGTATTACAGCTTGGTTATGATGGGCTGGTGATGCAGTGTCAAGGGAGGGCAGGACAGCTGTGAGCTCTTACTGTAGGATGGCTAGACAAAGGGAAAAAGTGTGAGAAAAAAGGTAGAATTCATAACCCAAAGACGTAGCAAAATGAAGCCTAAAGCCCTGGAATTATCAAATTACCAGCTAGGAAATATCAGAAGCTCCTAGATTACACAGAAATGGACAACTGTAGGTAAATTTTTCATTGGTTTATTCAGCACCCTTTAACTACATGGAGAACACATCAAACCTTCTTCTCTATCCATCTTCCTCTTTGCCTTATTTCCTATCCATCTTCACTACATTCTAGTTATTTATCCAGGAGTTGCATGCCCACAGGTGAAAGGTTGTGTTTGACTTTCAAATTATATCAGTCCTTTTTTTTTGTCTCAGGTTTTCCCAAGATAGAGTTTGTGTCTGTGCAAGGAGAACATTGCTCCCTAAGGAATCAGAAAGTGATATCTCAGGACACATTTCTGTTTTGCCCACCTGTTTAAATTCTGGTGACTTAATAATCATCAGTTAATTTCTATCAGTAGGCTGTGCTCTACACAGTGACTGAAAACCAAAAAATGGCTTTTCTGTTTTTAGTAATATCCCAACCACGGTCCAAACAGTAGCCACATAAGCATGGCAGTATTCAGGTGCAATGGGAGTGTTCTTTAACTCTGATTTAACAAAAGCATGAAAGGGCTGAAACCAAAGCATTGGTAGATTCACAAACGCTGACTTAGAGATTGTTTTTATAATTTGCATGTGAAAGGCAAAAGTTCACACTTAGTCATGTGCCAATATACAACTTAAAAAATGTGGAATCTGGTTTTAATCAAATGTCACCAGGATTGAGAAAGGACCAGTATAAGTGTATCTTATAACTGCAATGAATCAAAATAACTCCCTTATGTGTTCTTGGTAGTCTCAAATAATTCAGACTAGAATCATACTTCCCTTTTCTGAAAAAAATTGCTCACAGGCATTGTCAACCATGATAGTTGTACAATTTGCATGACTTTAAGGAAGTTACTTTATGGGAGGAGGACAACAAAGTCTATGCTTCCCTGATCATCATAGGAACTTTTTTTCTTGGAATTGGAAACAAGGAGGGAGGAAAACACTGTAGTAGTAACACCTTACAGCAAGCTTTAGCACTTACGGTATGTATTAGAAGTCTTTCTGGAAGAATTTTTGGTTTGCTTCATGACTAACAGATATGAACATATCACACTCTTCTGATAACCATCCAGTTTGAGACATGACACAGGTTGCAGGTCAGTTCTTTGGGAAGCAGAGATTTGCATGGAAGAAGTTTATTGAGGGGTGCTGCAGTGATAATCATAGGAGTGTCATAGGGAAGAAAGCAGGATTGGATAGAAGAAAAGGTTGACCTGTAATGTAGTCCCAGCCTTAGTCAATCCTGATGAGAGCCCTGGAGCTGGGATGCCACTCAGAGCAGTTCCAACATGGACCAGTCACTGGATGTGAACTGCCCCTGGGAAGGGGACATCGTCTTAGGCAAGGCTGCTTTCTTTAGCTGAGGGCAAGATCCAGAGAGGGACACAGCTAACGCTTTCAACCATCAACACTCCCAGCTGTTGGAAGAATGAGTGCCTCAGTCCTGGAGGGGGCTCTAGATAGTGCAGCACAAAGAGGTGTGTGATAAGGAGGTAGTATGGTGGATTTGGGAACACATGGGTTTTGAATTCAGACAGTTGTAGGTTCAAAGATTGTATCAGATAGTGAGAAATTATTGTAATCACGGCCAAATTATTTAACCTCTAGAAGTCCCTGCCTCCTCCTCTGAAAACTGGGAAATAAGAATATCTCCCTCACTTTGCTTTTATGATGATTAAATTATGTAATATATATAACGTACTGGCACTGTGCCCACAATATATTAGATGTGCAATAAATATTTGTTCTATACTTCTCCACGTTCCTTCCAAAATAAAATTTAATCAACCAGTAAGTGTTTGTTGAGCACCCACTACCCCCTAACCACTATGTTAGTAATGTTAGAGGATAAAAATAAATATAAGACATGGTCCTCGTCCTAAAGAGTACTTATCACTTAGTTATAACAAACAAGACAAACACACATAAAACATTTGCAAATAATATCATAAGAAAGTCATTGACTATCAAATTAAGTGTATGGCCAGAGGAGAAGATCGCTGACAACCAGACTAATCAGAAAACAAACAACAAACAAAAAGGTTTCACAGAAGTAATTCATGAGTTGGACCTTAAAGGACAGGTTAAACTTAAATGTTTGGCAGGAGAAGTAAAGGATTCTAAATGAGGGAATGCTTACTGAAGACACACAAGAAAAGGCAGGGCTTTCTCTGACTTGAGTGTCATTTTGTATATGGAGCTACACAATTTTGAATAGCCATTCATAAACTGTCACCCCTACGGTTCAACTTAGTCTCTCTAGAGCTTCTGCAAAGCTGACTCTCTTTAACCTATTAAAGCAACATTGAGCTAGCAAGAACTGAGATTTTGTGTGTGAGAGAAGCCAAGGTTTATTTCTACGGTCACCCATCGATTCCTGGATTCTATTGACTTTCATATTATACCCTACTCCCCCATCAGGTAATTCAATTGCCCGATAAAACTGTTTTATACAACTAGTAAAATACTTAGTCATCGGCTGACTTGTATTCGCATGAGTCGTGTGTAAGTAAGTTCATCTATTTCTCGCACGTCTGGTACTGATCTGCTACTGTCAGTATATGAAGGGCAAGGACTATATCTTGTATTTTTCATTTCTGTATTCCCAGCATCCAGCACAAAATGATTAGGTTGGATTGGATTCATTTGGATTAGATAAAATGAATTTCATGGCAGTAAAAAGATTTTCCTAATCAGAGAATGTTGTAAAGTAAAAGGGTAAAAGATCAGATAGTTGACAGCATTTTGAAAGGCTTTGGTAGGTAGGTAGAGCAGCTCATACTTGAAGTAATAGTGATTGTGATTTTGGACCATAAGAGCTATATAATCAAAATTGTTTAGTGTGGAAGAGTCTAATAGCAGATTAAAAGACAAGAGGACACAACCAGAAGCCATGGGGAAAAACTGGCATAACTTTATTAGAAATTGGATGAAGTGTAATAGTACAAAGACACCTCCTAGATGAGAAGTCAAAATATAAGAAAATCCAGAAGTCATGAACACAAACCTAACAGTTGAAACAGATATAATAAATGTTTTCTCCAAGAATGAGAATTAGAAAGGGAGGAGCCAAAACTAAGAACTAAGGCTTGGGGAATGCTCACAGCTGGTCAAATAAGCAAGAAGAAAGAAGATGTGACATTGTGTAGAAATCAAAAGGAAAACTGTGGTTCCGTGAGGGTCGAGGTGGCCAAACTCACCAAATGTTACCAAAAGGTCCAGGGTAGTTAAAAAGCCATTGGACTTACCAATAAGGAAATCCTTTACATCCTTTGAGAAAGCTGCGTTTCAGGTTAGTGATGGGATTGGAAGGTATGTGGCTAACAGTTGAGTGAAGGAGAAAGCGGAGAAGATATGGAGGTTGTGTACATTCATTATGATGGTTAATTTTATGTGTCAAGTCAGCTAGGCTATAGCACACAGTTGTTTGGTCAAATACCAGTCTAAACTTTGCTGTGAAGGTATTTTTTAGATGCAATTAATGTTTAAATAAGTAGACTTTGAGTAAAGCAGATTACCCTCCTTAATGTGGATAAGCCTCATCCAATCAGTTGAAGAGTTTCAGAGAAAAGATCGAGGTTCCCGGAAGAAGAAGGAATTCTGTCTCCAGTATGCCTTCAGACTCATAACTGAAACATCATTTCTTCCCTGGAGCTCCAGCCTGCCAGTCTACCCTACAGATTTAGGATTTGCCAGCCACCCCCACTTCAACCCAATCACATGAGCCAATTCCTTAAAATAAGAATGTATATCTCCATTCTGTTGGTTCTATTTCTCTGGAGAACCCTGACTAATACAGGCACTGACCATTAATTTGAGAAGTTTTAAAGCAAAAAAGAGAGAAACAATAGTAGAGGAGTGGGAGATCAAAATATTCTTATTTCTGAGATATGGGAGATAAATTTGAGAGCAAGATGACTTCTAGTTGTACTTTGCAACTACCCATTCTTGCCCAGACTCCCTCCAATAATTAAGGTCCAAAGTTGACTTCATCCAATGAGGTCAGATTTATCCTCAAATCCACTTAAGACTACGACCACATCCAGATCTGTTCAGATTAATGGACCACTGTCACCATAGCGCTTCTGTAACTACTTCTTTAGACAAAATGTGTACAGCTAGATCTACCATGTTTCACTCCCTGTCATCCATTGTCATTCTCAAAGTGTTGTACCATCTTGCTATGAATTAAATTTCTGTATTCTCATTTCCATTGTGCTTAAAGCTTTCTTTTTCACTGAGCCAACCTCACAGTGCATACCTGTTATCCAATCATATCCAGGTCAGATGTCTTTGCTATGTAGTCCTAAGCACCTCAAACTTCCTCTATTTTAACACCTATTATACTGTGGTGTTATTGCTATTTATTTGTATATATCTCACACCAGACTAAACTCCGTGAGGCCAGAGACAGTGTTTAGCAGCACCCTAATAAGCACTCAACAGATATTTATGACAGAATAAATGAATGAATTAATAAACTCTTTAATACAGCAGCTAATACTTATCACTGAAGTTCTAACAGGAAACAAGATACTCGAATCAGGAAAACTCTAGGAAAGTTTATTTATAAAAGAATGAATCACAGTGGTGTAGACAGGACATGGGAAACTACAAAGGGACAATGCAGGAACCTGTGACTCTCAAGGGAAGATTTGTTGCCATCCTTAGGCTCAAAGCAACAAGGTAAGAGAGAGGTTACTAGAATCTGGAAAGAAAGAGACTCAGAGGTAGAACAGGTCACTTTATGGGCAGTAGTGCTCATTAGTCAATGGACACAGCCAGTCTGAGACTACCTTCCAGGTAAGAAATCAGAGAAAAAATATCTTGATCTCTCTTCCTACTCCCTCTGGTATTTTCTCATGTTTCCCATTGGCTAGACTCAACTGGAAGCCACAAGGTGTAAGTTGCAGTCCATACAAATCAGCTCATGAGGCAGAAAGAAAGAGAAAATGGAGCTAGAAGGAAACCAGATATCCATTTGGCCTAACATCGTTTACAACTGAGATCTGGATCTTCCTAACCATGTCTTTGAGCTTTCAGTTTAGTGAATGAAATCTCCCACATATGTTTTCTCATGTTTTTTGTGAGAAATACCTTTGCCTTCCTCCATACAAAGAAACTGATTGATCCTTCAAGACCTGGGTCAGAAATATTCTTCCCAGTATCTTCTCCAATCTCATGCAAGATGATCTTAATTATAATATATGCAAATGATGCCATAGAATTTTTCTTTTACTCACTGCATAGTTATAGTAGTAGTAACAGTGGAGGTAGTCATAGTATTAATCACTCATTAAGAATATGTTATGCTCTGGACACTTTTTTTGGTTTACATATGTACATATATTGTATTAGTCAGCTTGGGTTGCTGTAACAAAATGTCACAGACTGGGCGGCTTAAACAACAGGCACATTTATTTTCTCACAGTTACAGAGACTAGAAGTTCAAGAGCAAAGTGCCAGTAGGGTTGATTTCTGGTGAGACTTCTCTTCCTGGCTTATAGATGGCCATCTTCTCCCTGTGTCCTCACGTGAGCTTTCCTCTGTGGGCATGCAGAGAGAGAGAGCTCTGGTGTCTCTTCCTCTTCAAATAAGGACATCAGTCCTATTGAATTAGGGCCCCATCCTTAAGACTTCATTTAACCTTAATTATCCCCTTAAAGGCTTAATCTCCAAATACAGCCACATTAGAAGTTGTAGTGTGAACATACAAATTTTGAGACGACTCAATGCCGTCCATAACATACATAATCTCATTTAATTTTCACAAAAACCCATCAAACATATCCACATTTTACAGATAAAGGAACTGAAGATTAGAATTTATTTTACTTAACTTAGTCCTTATTGTTGTGAGACTATCCACTAGGCTCCCGTATAGACAGAGGCAATGTCCTACACATTTTTAAACTCCAGCTCCTTCTATAGTGTCTGCTCCTTAACAGACGTTCCATAAATGTTCCTGGAATTAAATATGAATGATATAGAGAAAACAAACAAGAAGAGCTTATAGTTTTAAAGTCCATTTATCCACCATAAATAATAGAAAAATACAAAATATGAAACAAAGGAAAAGCAGGCAAAAGCTAAGAAGAAGAAACAGTCATTTCTTCTCCTAGACACGCAACAGATTTACTTTGATCCACTTCTCTCAGCTGGATTCAAGTTAATATTCCTTTTCTACTCACTATTTTGCTAAGAGCGATAAGATCTGCTTCTTTTTTATGAGTTTGAAACAGCCAGTCTCCTTTTCCTGGAACAGTCTTCTCCTGAAGCAAAAACCTCTCTTTTGGAGCAAAGGCTTCCTCCTGGGGTTCTGCCAGTGCTGAGTCCCTTTGAGCTTCTCTCTGGAGCAGGTCTGGAACCAGTACCTTTCCCTGCTTTTGAACAGCTGAGCAAGTTGTGTCTCGTCTTGGTTGCTCTTGCTGTGCTAAAGGCATCACATGCAGTCACATCGCTCTGTCTCAGCTCCTTTCAATAAAACTTCTCCAGCAAAAGCTGGTTGAATACCTAAGCAGGTTGACTTTTTTTTTTTTTAAAGATAACATTATTTTGATGTAGGACTAATATTTTATATAAAAAGTGAATCACTTTACTATAAGCAAGTTGACTTCTTCACAAGCAATACAGACATAAGACTCAACTTCAGTGATGAGTAGAGAATGAATCCAATGATTGTAAACTGTTAGGATTCAGAAAGGGTTTTAGACATCCTCAGACTAACTGCCTATCTAATGAAGAGATTCTACTGTAATTAACTAGAAGGTAGTTGTCCAGAATGAAATTCTTTCATACTTTGAAAGAAACACTTGGTTCTGTGTTGGACAGCTCTGTTAAAAGAGCTGCCTTAAATTAAACCAAAATTTACTTCCCTTGAAATTTTATTATTCATTATTTTAGATAACTCTTACTGACTCTGTGCTCAATTCACAGGCACTGTCTTAGGTGCTAGAATTTCTACTCATTCCTCTAAAACAGTATGCAATAACTCTACCTAATTGTCTGTGTTTTCAGTCGAGAGGTCTGAAAATGGACTTGGAGTGGGAAAAGATGGAGAGTCTATTGGTGAGAAAGTGGGATAATTTTCACATGAAGGAAATAGAAAGCCATAAAAACATCAAAAAGGGTTAGGAATGGAGAAGACACTTGAGTATGGTGGCCATGGCATGGATTGAGTGTGAATTGGATGGTGAGAGGTAGATACAATAAGCAAAATAAATTTTCCCAAAAGTTATGGATACACTATTAAAGTAGAATATATGCTGAAATGGAAAGCAAAATAAATCTCTAATACATATAGATTTTGAAATCGAAACATTTCATAACTTTTCTTGACCACTCTTTTCCATAAGATAACCACGTCCCATTTGTTTTGTAGGCCTGACCTACAAAATGTCCCTTGTCACTCCCTCATGCCTTCACTCTCTCGACCAGCACATACTGTGGGTAAAGGCGGAATCTGAAAGCAGCCAGAACAGCAGGGTGGAGATAATGCACCCAGACTATCGGCCCCATCAGGATTGCCGTGTCCCATGATCATGCAGCTTTGTTTAATCGACTCAATTATCCTCCTGGCTACCTTTCGTTATAGAAATAGATACAGATAAAGTGTTCTTATTGCCACCAAGTAGAAGTGGCCTTAATAGATAGCAATACTTTTATCTAACTATTATCAGAAAAAACAAAGAGAGAAATCCAAAACAATATCATCAAAACAATATCATCATTTTTTGGTAAAATTTAAATCCTAGATACTAGATGATCCCCAACAATGTGAAACATATCGGAGTATTATCTACCTTTAGCTATATCTATGTTTATCTTGTTGTCTGTCTTTATCTATTATCTATCTTAAAAAATATCTCCAACTCTATTGACCTCATTTATAACCTCAAGCACAGATAAACTATTAAAAATGTCTATGTTTCTATAATTACTTTTTATTGTCCTTTCTCCAATTTCTCACCTTTCATTTTCTTCCCAACCTACCCTATTCAAACCATTCCAATGAACCATTTTCATTGAGGTTATTAAAGACTCAGTTGAATACTTCTTGTTTTTCTTTAGTTTAACTTTAATTCATTTTAAAAGTAATGAATACAAATGCTACAACATTCAAAAGTGTGCAAAAACAGTCTAAAATAAAGTTCCCTCCCTCCCTGTAACCCTGGCACCCAGTTCTCCTCCATGAAGTAAATTGCTACACAGTTTTTAGGTATGCATCTAGAGATATTTTATACACATAGGCAATTTTTTTAATATATATTTTTTCTTCACATGCTAGCATGCGCTCTTCTGTTTATTTCTTTTTTCACTTACTATATCTTGGACAACATTCTGTATCAGTACATAACGCAAAATTTCCTATTCTTCTTTCCCCCTTCCATTGGGTGCTTCTACATTATTTATTTAATTGGTCCCCTATTTATGGACGTTTTGGTGTTTTTAATCTTTTGCTATTACAAATGATTCTACAATAAAAAGCTATACATACATCATTTCACACATGTTGGAGTTTGCAAGATAAATTTTTTAAACGGAATTGCTAAGTCAAGGGATGTATGTATTTTTAATCTTTGCTATATATTGCTAAATTGCCCTTCATATATGTCATACTCAGTTGTATTGTTTCTCAAAACATTTATCAATGCAGTGTGTCGTCAATCTGTTTTGAAATTTACCAGTCTGAAAAATGGTATTCCACTGCAGTTATAATTTGCATTTCTTTTATTGCGATTGAGTTTGTGCAACTCTTCACATATTTAAGAGTCATTTCATATCCTTTTCTGTGAACAGTATATGCATTCTCTTTTCTCATTTTCTTATTGATCTGTTGGGCCATTTTATTAATAGTTTACAAGCATTCTTTGTACAGTAGCAAAACTAGTCCTTTATCTGTGATATGAGTTGCAAAAATGTTTCCCCAATCTAACCTTTGTCTATTTACTTTGTTTATGAAATTATTTTCCCATGATTGTTTTTATTTTTACAGAGGCTGATGTATTAATCATTTTTAAATGATTTCTCTGTGTCATACTAAGAAATTCCTTCCTTGATATAAAATTATTAAAGAAAATTCTCTACTGGTTTGCCTTTTACCTTTATGGTTTCATTTATACCTTTAAATTTTTATCCTTCTAGAATTTGGCTTGCTGCAAGGTAGGGCAGCCTTTTAGTTGCAAAGTCATTTATTAAATAATCCATCTTTTTATCTTTCCTCCACTAAATTGAAATGGCACTTGTAACATGTATAAAATACACATATGAACCTATTTCTGGATTTATTCTTTTCAATTAACCATCTATTGATATAGCATAATCACACTGTTTTAATTATGAAAATTTACAAAATATTTTGTCTAAAGTGGTTAGACTTTTCTCATTACTTTTCATTTTTGGAATATTCTTGACAATTGTCGCTTGCTTATTTTTCACATAAAACTTAGAATCATGTTGTCTAATCCCAAATTAACCTTGTTATTTTCATTTAGATCATGGAAATTTGTAGATTAATTTGGGAAAATTTGAGGTCATTATGATGTTGGATCATCTCATGTAAGATCATGGAATGCATTTCCATTTGCTCAAGTCTTCTTTGTCAGTAGCATTTTAAAGGTTTTTTTAAAAAAATATAAAACTGCTCATTTCCTATTAATTGTATGCCTAAATATTTTATTAAATTTATTTCTATCATAAAAAGAGTTTTGCTTTCTTTACATTTTCTAATCTTATTTGAATGCATGGAGGCTATTAATTTTTTTATATATTAATTTTATACACAGCCATATAACTGAATTGTTTTATTAATTGTAGTTGTATTTGAGTCAGATTCTCTTCGGCGTTGAAAGTATAAAAGCATATCATCAGTTTACAATGATAATTTTATCTCCCTTCCAATTTGTATACCTCTGTTTTCTTCTTAGCTAATTGCTTTGCCTACTGTTTCTAGGACAACACTAAATAACAGTCGCGATAGTACCCATTCTTGTCACATTCATAATTCTAATGCAGTTCTTCCTAATGTTTTCACATTAAGCATAATATAAACTATTATTGGTTCAAATTGGTATATTTTATCATGTTTGGAAGGTATCATATATTCTTATGTTACTAAGTTTTTATCAAGAATGGATATGGAATTTTATCCAATGACATTTTGACATTGACCGTTATGATTCCATGATTTTTTTGCACTTTTAATGTATTAATATACTAAAACATATTAGCAGAGTCCTAAAATGGAACCTTCCTACAATCCTGGTTTATCTCCATCCAAACGTGTTATGTCTCTGTTCAGGACTTTTATATTAATATTCAAAAGTGGTATCAGTGTGGATTCTCCCCCACCTAAGTTTTTATATCAATGCCCATATTTCTATTTCCAAAAATATTCAGAATTATCCTTAAAAAAATCAAAAACCAGTACAAAACATGTAAAAAATACCAGATAATTATTAAAATAGTTTCAATATTGTTAAACGTAAAATTGAACTGGAAATAAATTAATGGAAATCCTCATTGGCCAAAAGTTATGATAAAGTATGAATCTAGAGAAGAAAGTAGTAATGGCACTGTTCATATATATATGTGTGTTTAGTGTGTTTATGTGTTTCTTCTGATAATTTGTAAGGTTCTTTTTTTCTGGTATTAAAACAAAGAGGGATCTTCAAGTCGTTATTGCTGTCATCATGATTTAATAAAAGAACTATAAGTTTTATCAGAATTCTATACTTAATTATTTGCCCATCCAATTCCTATTCACATGCTATATGAACAGTGATTAAGTTAATACGTATGATTTTTTTCTTTCCAATATCCCTCTCTCCTTCATCATCAATTTTATCAGATTATATTATCTCTCTTAGGACGTAGCTTTTTACTGTTAAATGGCTTTATACTTCAATTACTAGATTTATCAGTTCTAAGTATATATTTTGATCCATGGTTATAAAAGATAAAGAAATCACCACACTTACTCTTTCTTTCTTGTACGGTCTTCCCCTTTCTTCCCAACTTTTCTTAGTTACATAATTTATTCATCGTCAAGATTTATGACAATTGCACTCTATTCCATAACTATAACTCCCACTCTTGTTTGACTATTAGTCTTGCAATCCTAAAACTTAGTCTTCCAATCGTAGCCCTACAATTATAGCCTCAGCTCTACTGTCTTAGTCCTACATTCCTGATGCTTTTGAACACAACCTTCTCTACAGCTTTCTATTCATCTCTTGATTGCCTGAGTATCAACTTCTAGTAGTGTCTTCAAGAAGGCCTCTAGGTAACTACATTATCTGAGCTCCTGCATGTTCAAAAATATTTATTACCATTTATCTTGGAAAATAGATGCTGCTCTGCTATTTTCTAGTGTTGAATATTCTCACGGAGAAGTCTGATTATGATCTCAACCGTCAAAAACTACAGAATGACTTAGGCCAGATTGCAAATAAAAATAGCTATTGACATTCCCATGTATTTGGGAATACAAACTCTCTATGGGACTATTTTTGTTGTTGTTGCTGCTGTTGTTGAAATATTTACTCTTATATCATGCTTCCATGAAAATTGACATACATGCAATATATCATTCAATGCCAAACAGCAAATGTTAAGCAAGGAGTACTCAAGCATTATGCATTTAACATTAAAAAAAAAGAAACCAAAAAATTCCATTCCCTCCGGAATTCTTGCTGTTAAATATAGTGATGTATAGCTTGGGATTCCTGCTGACAAAGATTTCAGGAGCAGCCTGTCTTGCGTAGTGAGTCTGTGCTGAGCCAGGCTCTGCCTCTGCCTTAGATAAGGCAAAGTTTTCCTCCCCTGAAAATCTGAGAATGTTAAATATCTCTAACAACGATCAACTTTATTTCCTTCCTTAAGTCATATGCTGCACTATGTCGTTTTAGTGAGTCAATAGAGATCTTTCCTTCAATCACTAAGGAGGTTGTTTTGTATTCTAGTATCCTTAAAACACATGCGTGAAAAATGTACCTTCAATGCCAGCGGACTCACTGTTCTTCTGGACGTAATTCTTGGACACCTAACTAACATTCTCTGATGAGATGTCAGTCAGTTGTAAAATCTTTAGTGAAACTGCTTAATGATGTTACCTAATTTTACTGAGGACTAAGTGTCTGACATTGTATTAAGCCCTTTAACACACTTTATAGTTGAGCGGCTTAGCATATTTAATCCCAATAGCAAAACTGGGGTAGATAACTCTCAATACTAACACTTTACAGAGAAGGAAATTGAGTCCCAGAAAGTTTAAGTAACTCACCTAGGATCACACAGCTAGAGAGGGGTAGAGCCATAATTTGAAGTCAGGCATTCGGATTCCAGAACCCAAGCACTTTACTACTATTGTTAACGCAGCCACCCAGCTGATGTCTGGGATGACAGTGTTGCTGATAGACCTTTCATAGTGTCTACATTTGATATCAGTAAGAGAGGGATGTTTTGGCTTATCATTAGGCCCGCAGATTTCCTTATTCTAGCTCATATTAGCAACATTAAAACAATGGTTAGGGGCCAGTCCCGTGGCCAAGTGGTTAACTTCGCACGCTCCACTGCGGTGATCCCGGGTTTCTCTGGTTCGGATCCTGGGTGCGGACATGGCACCGCTCATCAGGCCACGTTGAGGCGGCGTCCCACATCCCACAACTAGAAGGATCTGCAACTAAGATATATGGGGGGATTTGAGGGGATAAAGCAGAAAAAAAAAAAAGAGAAGATTGGCAACAGTTGTTAGCTCAGGTGACAAAAAACAAACAAAAATCAATGGTTAATCCAGTAAAATGGGTGTACTGAAGTCAAAACAGTTATTTAGTGCTTACAGTTGTTTGAATTTTTCACTTTTAATTCCATTGTTTAGGCATAATATTCATATCTCTAGAGAGACTGTTAAGGAATAAAAGGTGGGCTCACACACCTTCCACACTCACACCCCCGCTATACACGCAGAGTTTTGAGAATGGCAGGACTTAAACTCCAGATCTGTGCAAGGCTCTTGTTGGGCTTCAGATTCTACAGAAGCAGGACTGGGAGCATGACCTGGCTGCTTACATGCTTTGCCTCACCCCTGTGCTCTTTGGGAAATAATCATAACAGTATCGTTATCACATCTTCCTGCCTTTCAGCTTAGGGCATGACACAGTTATAGCGAGGGCAATTTCTTCCAGGGAAATAAACCTTTTGCCTCTTCTCTACTAATCTGCAAAACTGAATAAAAGCAAAACAAAGCAGAAAAAAAAATGTGAGTTAGTTGCTTTGAAAAATATGTTCCAATAGAGGAAAAAAAAAACCATTCTGATCAGACAAAAAATAACGCACTTAAATAAATATTTGTGTATGTTTTCATAGTTTTCTGGCATATGCTCCTTCATGTACCTTGCAGATAGTTAAAGAAACAACTATAAATCATAAATAAGGAATAAAATGAACTCCATGAAAGTCTCTGATTACTCCATTACTGAAATCTAGCTTAGCAATCATTTCCTTTCCTTCCCAGTGTATTTCTATAAACAATCCAAATCAAACCTGTAGGATTTATAGAATGCATTTAATGTAAATGAAATTAGGACCATGCACAGAACTGGCAAGAAATTAATTCATATTTCCCTCTAGTGCAAAAAAAAAAGTATATTGGGAAAACAGCATATTCTTAAGAAGAAACACCATGAAAGAATTTCAAATAACTTGATATAAATGACATAGGGTGACTCTCTAAGCAATGAACCAAACAGGAAGCTCAGGGACTGAATATTTTAATATTTTTTCTGCCACTGGCTCTTGTGTGAACTTGAGGACATTGTTTTACTTTGGTTTATTTAATGACAAGAGTGATCAAATGAGCACAAGCCAGCTTAGTTGAAGGAATGACAAAAACTAATATACTAGAAACCAAAATGTGTGGTTTTGGCGGAGAAGTGCATTTTGAAAATAATCTATTAGAGTTAACAGAGTTTTAATACAGTAATTGGAATCCCCGAAGATCATACGATAGAACCCAATTCTTTTCTTCATCCATATATTTGGTCAAAACCATGATTTTATTATCCATGTTCTTCCTAGGAAATCTGGACCCCCTCATTCCCTTTTGTTGGAGAATCTTCTAGACACTTTTACCTCTATACAAATTTCCTGTGACTAACTCTACACATATTTCACCTATTACGGATAGTCACTCTCCAAATTTAATACAAAAAAAAAAAAAATCAAGTGATTTGTAAATCGTAACTCTGGATTATAACTTTATAAAGACTTGATCTAGTATTAATTAAAGATTGTATATGATTTTAAGTATATTCAAAATGCATAAGAACACCTGATAATGTGAGGCGATCCTCATGCTTCTTATTGCAGAAATATAATTTCAAATAAATTCCCATTATTGCCAAAAATCTATTTTTTAAGTAACTGGATATTGGCTCTATTTTTGAGAAAGAAGTTCCCAACTGAGTTCACAGCAAGGTGGAAACTAATATCTGTTTTATCTGTTTTTCTCAAATGCGTTAGACAAGGCCACCAGAAACTATGTTAGGGGCTAAAATTAGCCATTGTAATAAAGCATAAGACAATACTGTTATGTGCTGTCCACAGCACTCCAATATATAATATGTTTTGATGGAATTCAGTAGTTTTGTAAGTTGGAGTCATTCAAAAAATTCTTTTTTTCTTTGTCTATATGTGTGATGCTAAACAATCAGTTTCATAGGCTTTGTACTTTTTAATTGAGCGTTTGGTATAATTCAGGCACAGTTTTGTGTAATTAGTAGAGACAGTCAAACATAGGGTATAAAGCATATATTATTGTATACTTAATATGCCATGTGCTTTTCAACTGAATTTTTCAGCTTTGTACATAGAGTTATGAATATCCCTTCAATTAAAAGCAATTTTAAGGCATGATCAATTAGTCAAAACAAGTACACCAACCCAGAAAATTTCAAATCAAAGTGGCAAGCTTAATTTATTGCACAATAGAGGCAAAGAAGTACACACGGTAAGGAATAATTCCAAAATCCTACATCGAACCAACTGAAATTAAGGTCATCACTGGAGTGACTATGGAAGAAAATATTACCATTAACGTTCTCTCTGGAGAATTTTTAAAACAATAAATATATTCATCTGTTGAATTTAATGTTGGTTTTATCTGAAAACTGAATAGTCATGAGTTCCATGTGTCTAGTTCTCTGCTAGCTAAAATTACAATATTATTTGATTAATGATGGACACTATGAACCCGTCTTATCCAAAAAGCCCCTCATAGAGTTATTGCAAGAGGCTTATGAATTCCTGTGTCCACCAAGTTTTGTAGCCTCAACAAATCACATCCATATAGTTATTGCTATTTTTCAAATAGAGCTAGTGTCGGCAGTTTAGCTAAACTAATCCATAGTATTGCTGCCTTGGCATCCATTTTGTTTGGCCAAGCGGCCTGCAGGGACCTTAAACTAACACTAGACCGCTCTTGCAAGCACATGCCCAGGATAACGGCTCACAGAGTCACAGCTATATTTTCCCAATATAACTTCCCCAGCAGTCCTTGTGATGGACAGTCTCCCCTGCCTCCTAGGGTCTGAATGCCTTATGTGCTCCTCAGAGAAGACCCCCCGAGACTTACCAAAACCCACACCTTTTGGTTTGAATTGACCTATCCGGCTCTAGCTGAGAACCCCAAAGCACTCTACTCACAGACTCTAATAAAGTCATGTACCCCAGGCCTTGCCTTTCTCTCTCTGCACTCTGCCTTGACCTCCCCGTGTGGCCCCTCAAAGTGTGCCCTATACTTCCTCCAGGACCTGTGAGTAAGAAACTTCTCTATTTCACTTTCTCTTGTGATTCCTTGTTGAACTGCAACGCACCATCCAGCACCCTGTGCTCCATTTCACAAATGTTAATTTAGCAAAGTCATAACAGCTAGTCACTGTTGTGTTTAATAAAACACAATCTCGTTAAACGTGTCTCACAAAGTCAGTTCCCCCCCAAAGTCCATGGGCTGCCTTGCATTTCCCAGCCTCCACTGCAGATGGGTTAGTGCTATGTAACTAGGCTTGGCCAATGGACCATGAGAAGGAGTGGCATGGGTCACTTCAGGGCCAGCCAGGGCAGTTAAGAGCCTTGATACCTACTCCATTCCTCACTTCCCCTCCTGCAATGACCTTAGAGTCTGTGTCTTCTAAAAGGCATAACCATAGAGGTAGGAGGGTCACCTGATTTCTGCTGGTCTCTATATGAATGAGAAGGTAACCACCTGGTGCCAAACAGTGAAGGTTTCAGCTTTGTCTGCTGCAACAGCTCGTGTTAATCATGCTGACCAATGCGAAGTGAAATAAGCCAGTCCCAAGACAAATACTGTATGACTCCACTTGTGCAAGGTACCTAGAGTAGTCAGATTCATAGAGACAGAAAGAATGGTGGTTGCCAGGGGCCAGGGCAGGAGGAAATGGGGAGATGTTGCTAACTGGGTAGAGGGTTTCATTTTTGCAAGATAAAAAGAGTTCTGGAGATTGGTGGCACAACAATGTGAATACACTTAATACTACTGAGTTGTGCATTTAAAAATGGTTAAGATGGTAAATTTTATGTTAGACATATTTTACCACAGCTAAAAATAAAAAAGGAAAAAATTAAGATGGGGTGAAAATTTATTTTGTTTTTGGTAAAAAAAAAAAAAAGAACTTACAAAAATTAAGCCTCTGTTGCACAGAGCCACAAGGTGATTCCCTTAAGAGGCTTCCAAAAGAGTTCTGAACCCTAGCCATGTAACTGGAACAAGAATAGAACAGCTGTACCTAAAATGACTGTCTGCTCAATCAGATGTCTGAAAAACAGAAGTGCTTCCTGGCTGAAGATTCCATCTTTGGAAATCACAACGTCCTTTAGCAAGTTAAAAACTCTGAGAAATCCTGTAGAGAAAAAAAAAAAAAAAAAAAAAAAGCTCTTAATTTGTGTAAGCCAGCCTTTCTTAATCATTTAGCTAATGATTTTTTTTATTTTTGCGTAATAGCTATTACTATCTGAAATGCCTCTATTTCTCCACAATGTTCTTTTCAAAATGCTGGATACTACCTCCAAAGTGACAGGTTAGACTGTTATGTTTGTTTACAAACTGTCTCATTTTCTTTACACATATTTGTAATTATGCCTTGAAGAGCAAACTGCTGTCTGTCATGATCAGGTCTAATCCAGCATCACAGGGGTAGAGCTGAAAGTTGTGCCTGGCAGATAAACACACATAAACACATACATACACACACATTATACAAACAGCCAACAATTAACTGAACACTTACTATGAACCAGACACTATCACACATACATTACCTCGTTAATCATCACAACAGCCCTGCGACAGTGTTATCATTAGCAGGATTTTGAGGATAAGGAAACCAAGGATCAAGAGGTTAAGGAAGTATCCAAGGTCACATGATTAGTGAAGAGATATGGCCTGACTTTAAACTGGAGCTCTGAGACTCCAGCACGAAGCCCCAAGCCATTATTTTATGTTATAGAGTGCTTTTCTGTAAGTGTGCTTTATTCCATAGGAAAAAAGCTGCTCATCACGAGGAAAAGAGAAACATACAACAAAAACAAACCCCACAACACGAGGAGAAACACGTGGACTTCCAAGATTCCTAAAACTACCATGTTTATTTGAAAATTCCTAAAAGTTAGTTAATAGCCTCTGTGGACCTAAAAGTCAAAGCGAAATAATAGAGTTTAAAAAAAATAGAGACCTGTTTATCATACAACATGAAACGGCAGAGCATTGGGTTACAGGCTAAGCTAAGAATTGGGAGACTTAGATTCTAGTCCTGGCTCTGCCCTTAGCTAACTAGCCCTTATCTTGGCAACATCCATCAACCTTTTCATGCCTCAATTTCCTCATTTGAAAAGTGTGGAGAGAGCCAAACTAGCTGATCTCTATTGTCTTTTCCAAAGACCTAAACTTAGTGCCTAGTGGAAGCACGAAACAGGGGAGTGTCCACAACATGATGGAAAAGATGAGTTCAGAGGAAGTCCACTCTTCTGTCACCTCTTTTTTGCTATTGATACCTAAGATTCAGCTTGAAAAGGAGGCCTCTCTCCACGCAGATTCCTATCTTCTCTATGACTAGCATCTAGGATGTTGATATATTTTCCCACCCTTGAAGAAGAAAGAAAAGAGAAGGAATGGCATTGGATGTGGAAGACAGAATATAGGACTCAGCAAGAAACACAACCACGTAGCCGGCCTCTTTAGTTCTAAGTTTCAACTAGAATCATTAAGAATAGTAGAAAAGTAATAGAAAGGAGGTATATATTTCCCCTGTCACCTCTGTAGTTGTCCTGACATTAAAAAGGGAAAAAACGAACTGCTGTGATAGATGATATCCCTGTGCCATCACAAGGGTTTCTATCGAGGCAATAGGTTCAAAGACAGACACACAAAAACAAAGATAACAGGACGCCTATGAGACGTTATGTATCACACAAAGTAACTGGCATGGATAAGAGTGTAAGTAACCAACTTAATAAGCTTTGGGGCCCAGATCACCTTTGTATATTAAAAAAAAGTACCAATCTAAGTAGTATTTGGATGGAAAAAATATCATTACTGCATATAAGCACCTGTCATGGGGTAGATGAATGTTTCCATAGTCTCCTTTAGTCTCAAAATGTCACTGCAAATATTAGTACTGTTTATTGTGAGTCCCTTACCCCCCACCCCCGCGGACCTTTCCCACACTTTCCATAGCTCTGCATTAAAAATTCAACTGGTAACTATTCTCTCCCAAGTTTCTGCTGGCTGGCGTTTGGTGCTTTCACACTTCTAAGTGGAAACACAGCCTTAATACTGTGTGGGGGGCTGTGGGGATTTCTTTCTTGAGTTGCTAGTCCCTATATCATTCTCTCTCTCCATCCCTCCTCCTCCAGTCAACCGCTTCAACTTGAACTCTTCCTAGTCCTAGTTTTGTTACTGAGGCCTCGTTGCTACCTCAGAATGGGTACCTGAGCCTTCATGTTCTCATAATTATAAATCATGTCGTGTCAGACCATCTTTGTTTTCCTACGGTTGCTCAGCAACTGCTTTCCACTTATCTAAATGAGGTTGTCTTTGCTCACTGTTCAACTCTCTGAGGCTCGTGTCATCATCACTTTAATCAGTCGGAGGGTAAGCATTTCCAAGGCAAGAAGCCAATGGAGTCAGCTAGAATTTCTGTTTTTGTTTTTTTCATTTTCTCCTCCACTTCTTCACATTAGACATGGGAATTTACACTAGAAAAAGAAGCTTTTCAAACAGGTAGGAGGCATTCCTAATTGGTAGCTCCAAGTCATCTTTCTTGTCAACTTTTATAGTGCACTCTCTCCTTTTCTCCTTTCACTCGACGTGGTCTTTAAATAATTTCACACTGTTGCTTTCCCATTAACCAGCCATGGAAGACAGGCTCAGGGCTTAAAGCACCCCTCACACAGCAAGAGAGGTATATGTTCTGGTATAAAGGAAAGTTCCAGGGACCCGGTGGACACTAATAAGTCATTTCTAAAGTACAAGTCTTTAGACTGTCCAAGACATTCAGAATCTTTCTTCAAAGCCAGCCTCGTTTCTTTTATGAAGCTGTTCTCAAGAACTAGCTTCTCAAGTCTTAGACAAGAACAACTCGAGAGTGACATATCAAACTCGCCAATAAAGAAGGAGCCAGCACGTAATATGATCTCCCTCTAGGTCAAGTCAGGAAGATTTGAATGAGGCTGAACCAACATGACAATTACTGTGGCTCTTCTTTCTTGGGTGTTATGATCATGGGTCATTTGGTAAATTGTTCTGGCCTCCATGGCTTTACCTGTTTTATGAAGTTTATAGTTCCAAAGTGTCATATGCTGGGAGAGTTTATAATCCCAGGGACAGAAATAGGACCATCACCAACGTTATAGACTAGGTACACTACATCAAGTGTTCTTTATATGTAATTATGCTTCAGGGCATATGTCTATGTCTTGCAGTGTGCAGAGTTACTATGATTGGAATTGCACTAAATGCCTATATAGGTTAATTGAAGCATGGGTATTGACAAAAGAAAATAAATTTTCTCACCTACATGCCATTCAAGGACACCTTTCTTTGATGGCACAGTGGAGGACACTGAGGAAGTTAAGTCAAAAGCAGAAATGAGACTCATCCATTGTAATTGCTTTGTATAAATACATCCTCTCCCAGATAATTACATCACAAATGCCTTGAAATAAATTAACCAGAAAATAGAATGAGGTTAATAAATAAATGGAAGAAAAAGACAAGGTAAGAATAGAAGATCAAGAGAATATAAAAGATAGGGAAAAAAAGTAAAAGGGAAAGAAAAGAAGGATGAAGAAGAGGGAAGGAAGGAGAAAGGGGAAGAAGAAAAATTCTCTCTGGAAGTCTTTCTGTGTACCACAAGCTAATTAATAATTTTATGAATTTAAAAATGTGGCATCATGCTTTATAAAGGCAAACATGTCTGTGAAAACAAGAATCAGCTTTGTTTCTTTCAACCTGAATGAGTCCTGTTCCTTGGGGATTACAATCCTAGCACTTTTTTTATTATTATAACTTTTTTTGGTAAGAAGATTGTCCCTAAGCTAACATCTGTGTCAATCTTCCTCGATTTTGTATGTAGGATGCCGCCACAGCATGGCTTGATGAGTGGTGCATAGGTCTGTGCTGGGGATCCAAACCCACGAACCCTGGGCCACTGAAGCAGAGCACTCAAACTTAACCACTATGCCACTGGGCTGGCTCCAGTCCTAATGTTTTTAGAGTCTGGAATTTTCTCTTTCTTGTCTCTTTTGCCCATTGAGCCAGCAATTCCAATCCCATGAAAAGGTCACTGAAGCTAAGAAGCTACTGTGCCAGGCTTTATACAGAATGTTAGAATATTTCTTTAGAGGGTTCTAATCCTTCTGCAGTCACACTCAGTATACACATGCTATTTGTAGAATCTGTGACAAAGAAAAAGAAAAAGTGGGAAAGAAATGGATTGTTGGAGAGACTTAGATGAACTTTAAGAATAACATGGAGCTACCATAGTCAAATTCTGCTACAGATAGAATGGCTACCTTTAATTTTGTTCATTTCAAGATATCCTGAGATTATCTAATCTTTACATAGTCAGTTCAGTCATAAAACACCTAATTTTAAAATGCTGAAAAGTCAAAAGGAAAATTATTTTAACTGAAAATTTCATAATCTCAAGTATTCGCAAATTTACTACTATTTCTACAGATAATATGTGTATACTGTGTGTGACTGCAGAGGGATTACAACTCTAAATTGCTACTGTTTACCCATGCTCTGCCTTGCCCAGCATGCAATAAATTCTCCATAAATGCTACTTATTACTGTACCATATTATGCCCAGCTCCAAACACTGGAACAATCAGAAGGATTTTTTAAATGCACACACTTAATAATTGATACATATAACTAGAAAATAAAGAAAAACATACAAGAACTAATTTAATATCTGGGTCACATTTATGGTTTGTAAATTTTTACAGTAGGTCCTTTCTAGTGTTGCACAATGATTAAGAATACAAACAATGTCAGACATAGCTAGATGTGAAAACAGCCCTGCCACTAATTATTCACCATAAGTATGCCCTGTAAGAGGGCAGGCTGTTGCCAGTCTCTGAGTCTTCCTTTGACTATCCCCTGGGCAGAAGCTCTGTGCTAAGGAGCATAAGCTGGGGCAGATGAGGAGCTCCCTCTTCACTGGCTGCCCCACCTAGATTTGCCCTGTGGCATAGGAGCTGTGCATAGCTAAAGGAAACTGGTGTCCCACTGGCTGCTGCCACCATGCAGCATGGATCTTCTGCAGCCCAGAGCCAGGGAGGATAGGGTGGGCTGGTGTTCACAGTTGCCAAAACTATGCACAATAGGTCTTCTGCCCTAAAACGCTGGGGGAAATGGGAGCCGCCACTGACTTGCTGAGCCCACTGGAGCAGCTTCCTTCAACATAGATCAGCAGAAAAGTGGGACTGCTTTCCCCACCAACTTCCCTGCCTGTATCTTCCTGACTGGTTAGAGTTCTGGTGGAGGAACAGGGATGGCCTGGCTGCCTCCAGTTACTCAATATAGATCTCTTACAGGACATAGCTATTGAAAATGGGACTTGCCAATGTTCATTGGCTGCTAACAACCACCCAGAAGAGCGACTTTGCCCTAGGAAGCTGTGGGAGATGGCAACTTCCACGTGGCTGTTGAGCCACTCTAACATTTTTCTGTAAGACAGAGCTGTTGGAGAGGGGTGCAGTTGTGTTGAATGCTATAGTCTTTCATTGTTCTTACTGAGTTTCTGTACATTTTGTTGAATAAATTTTTCCAAATTTTCTGTGAGCCCTTTGATCAAGCTCCAGGAGATTTTAAATGATTGCCTTTGCTGATTTTGACAAGTTTAAAAGCTGTTTGTTCGGGAGAGAGCTTTCCCTGAGCACCTCTACCACTACTCTGGAACTTAGCCTCCAATTCTGTCCATTTTTGTGTTACATATTTTGATGCTATGTTGATAGGCACATTGAGGTTAATGATAGCTATATTTCCTTGTCAAGTTGTTCCTTTAAATATTGTATACAATACTACTTCACTCTTATATTGTTTTCCATTTAAAGCCTATTTTGTTAAAATATAAATATTGTCACATCACTATTTTGGTTAATACATGAATGATAATTCCTTTTCTATCACTTTGTGTTAGACTTTTTCATAGTTTCTGTTTTTAATTTCCTTTCCTTTAAACTCTTTGATCTTTTGAATGTATGAATTTTTATTAAATTATTTTCCTCTTGTTTTGGAGATTAGATCATCTATATTCTTTTAGATTGTCCTTTAAAAAAGTATACACAGAAGTCCAGCCCCATGGCCGAGTGGTTAAGTATGCATGCTTTGCTTTGGGGTCTCAGGGTTTGCCGGTTCAGCTCCCGGGAGCAAGCCATGCTGTGGTGGCATCCCACATAGAACTAGAATGACTTACAACTAGGATATACAACTATGTACTGGGGCTTTGGTGGCGGAAGGGGGTGAAGAGGGAGATAAGCAGAAGATGTTAGCTCAGGGCCAATCTTCCTCACCAAAAAAAAAAAAAAAAGTGTGTATACAGTTAGCCCTGAATTAATCTAACATGTATCTATCCTTCTGAATGCAGTAAGAAAACTTACCAGGGTCTAATCTTTCATTGAACTTCTCATTCCTGATCTTGTTATTGTTGCTGGATTTTAGAGTTCTATTTAAGTGTTCATAACGTTTTGATTAGTATTCTTGTTTTACTGTATATGGTTAATTAATTTTACTATTTTTTATCAAATATCTTGGCTTCTTATCTTTCTTATAAGTCCTTGTGTTTAATAGCAATTTTATTATCCATAGCTGATAAAATCTTAGTTTTGTCTATGTTATGGATCTTTATTCAATCACTTTATATTGTATTTCATATGTACAGGTCCTAGAATGAAATGTGCACATTTTCAAAATTGAATTTAACTTGGAATAATCTAAGATTTTCTAAAAGATAGTCTGTCTCTGTTTAAATGTCAAAATTATAATATATGGCGTGGAAATCTAGAAATGGCCACAGAATTTTTTTTCCCTAGGATGCACTATTTATAGCTCATGATTCTCTGATTTGAACTCTAACTTGTCAATTGTTATTAAAATGTATGATTGTAGCAGCTTTTTGGTATCCACTCACCAAAAGATGGTTCATTGGATGCTTTAAATAAATCTAAAGGGTATAAGTACAAGTCTGAATGAAGTATGCTTTTTGCATCAAATATTTGAAAAGAAAAGTCCTTGTTTACCTGCAAAATAAAATAGTCATTTAACTGGGTATAAAAAATATCTTGACAGTTATTTCCCCTCAGCATGTTGAAGACTGGTTTCCATCACCTTCTGCTATCTCTTGAGGCTAATGTGAAGTCTGCAGTGTCCTAACTAACTTTTCTATTTTTTCTCTCTAGAACTGTGAAGTCCTGTAATCACTAGTCATGTAACTAGTTAAATTTAAATTATAATTAATTAAAAAATTTTCAAAAATAAAAACTTAGTTCCTCAGTAGTTGCACTAGCTACGTGTTAAGTACTCAACAACCGTATGTGGCTAGTGGCTATCACACTAGGCAGCAAAGATATACTATTTCTGTCATTGCAGAAAGTTCTATGAGACAGCATTACTCCACAAACAACTGAAATGTTTTCCTTTATCTTTGACATTCCTTAATCACTATTATATGTCTAGTGTGGATTTGTCTTTATCTTAGGTTACCATACAAAATTTTTAAAGGCTCTTTACATCTTGAAAATTCTGAAAGGTTATTTCTTTAAACAATGCACATAGAAAAATTTCTCCATTCTCATCTTTTGAAACCCCTATTGTGTATATATGAGAACTTCTCAATCAATATTTCTCATTTTATAAATAGCTTTTTTCCTCCTTTTCACTCTGTGCTAACATTGACTGAAACAATCGGTCAGTCTTCAAATCTATTTACTTTAGAGTTTATCCTTTATATTGATTTTTTAAAGTTTTGAATACTGTGCTTTTTGTTTCCAAGAGTTACAGTATTTAGTTAAACTCTATTATTTCATTTATTTCCATTTTTTAAAAAATGTCTTGTTTTAAATAGATATTATTAAATTATTTATTTTAACATCCTAAAATAATTATTTTAAAGGCTTTGTCAAACTATCATAATAAATTAATTTCATCAGAAGTAAATTAATTTTCTAATTTCTTACTTTCATTTGTGTCTTTATTAGGATTACATGTGTTTGTAGATTCTACACACATTTTAGATTTGGGGGTCACAGTCATTTTAAGTGGGATTTTTGGTTTTGGTTTTCCTTAGTGTATTTAGCTATTACCACAATAATGTTCAGTAATAGACTACCCAAAATCTCAGTGATTTAAAACAACAATCATTTATTCTCACTCATGGACCTACAGGTCAACAGCTGGACTTGGATCTAAGAAGTGTTTGACTGGGCTTGGCTCCATGTCTGCTTGACATTTCCTTTATCCCCATGTTCTCATGGTCATGATGGAAGCTCAAGGAGGATAGTCCAACCTTTACAAGCACAATTCATGCTTCTGCTTGCATCACATCTGCTGATGTCCAAGCTCCACATATGGAAGTGAGGAAATCGACTTCTTATATGGTGGGAGTTCATTTTGTTCTCATTTTTGTTTCTCTTTTCCTCTGGATCTGGAGTTTTGTGATGGCTTCTTTCTGATATGCTGGGCTTCTAATCTACATTCAAGTTTTACAGTGGCGTTTTGGGATTCTAGCTCCAAGCAATATTGGTAATATCAGCAGATTCAATCAGTGAGCCAGTGAATGGTTTGAATCAGTTTCTCATCCTGAGGCTCTGTCTTTCTGTTCTTGCCTCCCTAAGTCCAAAGCTTCCTATAAAGCCAAAACCCCAAGCAGTAAGTCAGCAATTTTTCAGCCTCCTTAATAAGCAGGAGCACATCCCAGGCTCCAGACTCTACTTACTGTGTCACATTTTGTCCCTGTTAAGCTTCCAGATAGTGCTGCAGACATCTGTCCTGAAGATCAGAAGGCCCAAATTTTATCCTAACTCACCATCTTATATAGCAGTTCTGCTTCATATGCAGTGAATTGTGTATAATATTTGAGACAAGCTACATCTTTCAGGTATGTCTTTAATATTTCATCTAGTATTACTGTATGTCTAAAGAACAGAGGAAGGGAATTATATTTAGGTGAACTACTATGTCATCATCAATGAAACTCTTCAACTTTTTAAAAATCCTAATCTTACTTGATTCTCCTCTCATAAGATCTCCCTAATACAGAGATGCTCAGTCTGAAGGGCATGCTCACTAAATAAGGAGAATATGACACCAAGAGAGCCAAGGGTTGGTGCAAGGGGCAAATCTGAGACGTTTATAAGGTGCTCATATGATTTGACTTCACTCCCAATACAGTGACAACCCTCCTCATAGGCTTACTCTCCTATTCTCAGTTGAAAAACATATTCTAGAGCCTAAAACAATATTTCTCAAAATGTAATCTTTAATAACATTTAGGATTCTGTGGCTTGATTTTAATAATAATCACGAAGTTAATATAAACATACTCTGAGTCATCCAAATACTGATTTTATAATTAAATACTGCCATGTAATGTAATTTCACTGCCAATGTTTGCATGTATGTATATAGTTCTATAAGTGTGCCCAAGGAAGTCCAGAGGAAGTTGAGGCATAGTGTATAAACTAAATTTTCTATGTAATTTCAATAGAAGTTGTAGAAGAATTGAGGCATCACAAGTCATTTAGTTTTATCAACGTCCCAAAGTCAAAAGGACCTTTTCATTGGAGAATTAATCTTGCTCTTGTAATTACCAATAGCTCATTAACAATCAGAATAAGAGAGATACTCAATGAATTCCTTTTCCACTTCTGTCTCTGATTCTAGCATTAAGCAAATTAGAAATTCATCCAATTTCATTTTTAATAATACCAAAAAGATAACCAAACCATATCTTAACATGAACAAGAATGCTTTGTAATGTTATCAAGTGAGACATCATTAAAACTACCATTGAAAAATCTCTCAATGATGGATTTGGGGGTAAGAAAGAGGTCTAATTATTCTAAACTATTAATCAAAAGTTTAACATTATTAATGTCACCTTGTCAAGCATGTTTATTCAAATAGTAATTCTCTGAATTAGAATGATCGTAGCCAAGATTAAAAAAAAAATTTTTAAAAAACACAGATTAAGAGTTTTCAGTCAAGATGCCAGACCAAGAAGATACAAAAATCCTCTGTTGCCTCACATTAAACACGTAGACATACTACTTAAAATTTTGGAAAAGTTATGAAAAATTTATAGTCATGTTTAAAAGCAAGAAAGAGAAAACTTCAGGTGACAGAAAAGAAGACCCGGATTTGATGCAGCACAGTGCACAGAATGATATAGAACAGGTACATTCTTTGACAGATGGAATCTCAATGCCTAAGAAGGGAGGGGCTCCAAGGCCATAGGCTCGGAGCATCTGGAGGAGGGGGAATTGGGTTGACTGCAGGTAGAAAAATGCTGCCATTTGTTGAAAAGTGATTAGAAAATATCTCCCCAAAAGACCAGCATATAATCGCTTCAAGAAAAATGCTTGTGCCAGGACATAAGGAGAAACAGAATCAGCTATAAAACTCTGAAATCACACTGCCCAATAGTTCAGATTCTGAAAATATACTGTCAACTTCAAATAATTGATAGCTGTAGAATATTTCATCAAGCACCAGAAGAAGACATATTCTTTTCAAATGCCCATGGGACACGTTTCAACATAAACAATATTCTAGGCCAGAAAGCAAGTCTCAGTAAGTATAAAAGGGTTTAAAATATATAAACTATATTTTCTGACCACAATGGGTAAAACCAGAAATCAATAACAGAAATATGTATGGAGCATTCTCAAATATTTGGAAACTAAATAACTCACTTTTAAATAGCAAATAGGTACAAGAAATCAAAATAAGAAATGAGTATTTTGAAGTAAACAAAAATAAAAAGATAAATCAAAATTGTGGGATGCTGGTATAAGTGGCATTGAGGATAGTTCTCAAACCAAGTATCTTAGCTTCTAACTTAAGAAATTAGAGGGAAAATGTAACCCGAGTAAACAAAACAAAGGAAATAATAAATATCAGGGTACAAATGAATGAAAGAGAAAACAGAAAAGCAATAGAGAACATCAATGAAACCAAAGCTGGTTCTTTGAGAAGATCAATAGAAGTGATAAACCTTTAACCACACTGATCAGGAAAAAAAGAGAGAAGACACAAATTGCCAATATCTGGAGTGAGATAAATGACATCACTACAGATTTTATAGATATTAAAATAATAATAAAAGTATATTATACACAACTTCCTGCCAATAAATTTTACAGCTTGGATGAAATGAGCATAGACCATGAAAGACACAAACTACCAAACCTCACTCAAGAAGAAATAGATAACATGAGTCATCCTATATCTATTAAAAGAAATTGAATTTGTAGTTTCAAACCTTCCCACAAAGAAAATTCCAGGCCCAGATAGCTTCGCTGGTGAATTTTATCAAGTATCTAGAGAAGAAATTCTATACAAACTCTTCTAGAAGAGTGAAAGGGAAAGAATATTTCCAAACTTATTCTTTTTATTTTTTTAAGAATAGTACAAATAACTATTTTCTTTTTAAAGATTGGCACCTGAGCTAACATCTGTTGCCAACCTTTGTTTCTTTTCTTCTTCTCCTCCCCAAAGCCCCCCAGTATACAGTTGTGTATTGTAATTGTGGTCCTTCTGGTTGTGCTATGTGGGACACCACCTCAGCATGGCTTGGATGAGCGGTGCTGTGTTTGCGCCCAGGATCGGAACTGGCAAAACCCTGGGCCACCAAAGCGGAACGCATGAATTTAACCACTCTGCCACAGGGCCGGCCCCCTCCAAACTTATCCTATGAGGCCAGCAATACCCAGATGCTAAAATCAGACAAAGACATCACAAGAAAAGAAAACTATATATCAATATCCCACTTAAACATAGAAAAAAAGTTCTTAGAAGTTTGACAAATCAAATCCAACAATATATGAAAAATATAATATATCATGACTGTTTTAGTTTTCTATTGCTGCAAAACAAATTTCCACAAACTTAGTAGCTTTAAAACAACACAAATTCTCTAAGCCAGGAGTCCAGACATCAGTTAGCCAGGTCCTCTGCTCAGGGTCTCACAAGGCAAACATCAAGGTGTCATCCAGGGCTGCAATCCCATCCGAGGTTCATGGGTCCCTTCCAAGTTCATTAGGGTTATTGGCAAAATTAATTTCCTGTCGTTGTAGAATTGATATCCCCCATTTTCTTGCTGGCTGTTGGCTGGGATCCTCTCAGCTCTTAGAGGCTGCCTTAATGTCCTAGCAGCATGACCCTCTTTCAGAATGGCAGCTTATTTCTTCAAAGCCAACAAGAGAATCTCTCTCTAGACAGCTACAATGATGGTTCATATAATCTAACATAATCTAGGGAGTGACTATCTCACCATGTTCACAAATCCCACCAATACTCAAGGAGAGGTTGTATACACCAGGAGGTAGGAAGCTCAGGGGCAATCTTAGAATTCCGCCTATCACAGTGAAAAAGTTGGGTTTATCCCAGAATTACGAGATGAGTTTAACATTCAAAAATCAATCAATGTAATGTACAACGTAAACATAGTTTAAAAAATAGAACATATGATCATCTCAATAGATGTGGAAAAAAATATTTAACAAAATGAAACATCCACTTCTGATTTTAAAGAAATACCAGAAAACTTGGCATAGAGGACACTGCTTCAATCTGACAAAGGACATTGACAAAAAACCTACAACTAACATCATACTCAATGGTGAAAGACTGAATGCTCTCTCTCTAGGTTCAGGTTACAAACAAGGATATCTGCTGTCATGCTCCTGTTCAGTATTTTACTAGAGGTTCTTGCCAGGTCAATAAGATTTTCAAAATAAATAAAAGACATACAGATTGAAAAGAAATAATTAAATTTACATATTTTCAGATGAAATGACTGTGTAAAATACTAAACAATCTTTTTTTTTAAAAGCTACTACAAGTAGTAAGTTTGTCTTACAAGATTGCAGGGCCCATGATCACCTACAACAGTCAATTATGTTTTTATATACTAAGAACAAATACTTTAAAATTGAAAAAAATACCATTTATAGTCATGTGTTACTTAACGACAGGAATATGTTCTGAGAAATGCATCATTAGGCAATTTCGTCACTGTGCAAACATCCTAGAGTGTACTTACACAAACCTAGAAGGTATAGCCTTCTACATAGTACCTAGACTATATGGTACTAATCTTATGGGACCGCCATCATATATATGGTCCACCATTGACTGAAACATCGTTGTGCAGCATATGACTATACAGTACCATCAAAATCTCAAATACTTAGTAACATATCTGACAATATATATGCGATATCTATTCACAGAAAACTACAAAATACTGCTGAGAGAAATAAAAGGAAACAGAAACAAAGGGAGACACACATTAGGTAAAGGGATTGGAAGGCTCAATGTCATTAAGATGTCAGTTCTCTCCAAACTGATCATGGACTCAACGCAATCCCAATTAAAATTCCAGCAGACATCTTGGAAAAATTGAGAAACTTATTCTAAAGTTCCCAAGGAAAAGTAAAGGACCTCTAATAACAAAAGCAACTTAAAAAAGAAAAACAATTGGAGGATTAACACTATCTGATTTCAAGATATAAAGTTATGTCAATCAAGACAGTGATGACATTGGTGTTAAGATGAATAAATATTTCTCTATGTAAATATCTGACTACATATCATCACTATTACTATATCATTATTATCTCATCATATATATATAACTGATTTTCAACAAATGTTCAAAGGCAATTCAATTGAGAGAGGACAATCTTTTCAATAAATTTGTACTGGAATAACTTTATGTCCCTATGCAAAAAAAAAAAAAATCACATCATAAAAAATAAATTGAAAAGACCTAACTGTAAAATGTAAAACTATGAAACTTCTAGAAGAAAACAGAAAGAAAAATTTTTATGAACGTAGGTTAGGCAAAGATTTCTTAGCTAGGTCATAAAAACTATCTATAAAATAAAATTGATAAATTGGACTTCAAAATTGAAAACATCTTCCCTTGGAAAGGCATTGTACAGGGACTGAAAACACAAGTCACAGATCTAGAGAAAACATTTGCAAATCATCCGTCTGTCAAAGGCCTTACATCCAGAATATATGAAGAATTCTCAAAACTAAATACAAAAAGGAACAACCCAATAAAAAAGGTCAAAAGTTCTGAGTAATCTCTTCAATAAAGATATATGAATGGCAAAAAGTACATGAAAAGATACTCAACATCATTTTTTGTTACGCAAATTCAAATTACAGCCACAGTTAGGTACCCCTACACAGCTATTAGAATGGCTGAAATTAAAAAGACTGATTACACATAATGCTAGTGACCACGTGGAGTAACTGAAGCTCTCCTACACTGCTGGCAGAAATGCAAAATTGTACAGCCACTTTCAGACGCAATTTTGCGACTTATTTAAGTTTAAGCATGCATCCACCATATGAACAGCCATTCTACTCCTAGGTATTTATCCAGAATAAATAAAATCATATATCATAAGAAGACTTGCAAATGAATATGAATATTCATAACAGTTGTATTTGTAATAGGTAAAAACTGTAAACAACCTGAATGTCTTTCAACAGGTAAATGGATAAACAAATTGTGGTATATTGATACATTGGAATACTACTTAACAATAAATAGGAATCGACTACTGATGCACAAAACAACATTGATGAATCTCAAAATAAATACGGTGAGTGAAAGAACTCAGACACCCATATCCTCTGCGAAAAAGAGTACATAATGTGTGATTCTTTTATATAAGATTATAAAAAGTGCGAACAAATACGTAGGGAAAGAAAACAGAGCAGTGGTTGCCTGAGTATTAAAGGCAGATAGAAGTGTGATGGATAAGCTAGTTATCTTGATTGTCGTGATACTTTCCTATATGTGTGCGTGTGGGTGAGTGTGTATGCCACAACTTATTAAAGTGTATACTCAAATATATTTTGTTTATTGTATGTCGGTTATACTTTGATAAAGACATACATCATAATAACCTCTTAAGTAATTAAAGCAGTACTGGAATATCTCTTTTGCCATCTCTTCCTCTCTGAAAGGCATTAAACTCAGATCTTAAAATTTTCTAGACAATATAATAGGAAACAATGTTACCAAAATTACTCATGATGCTGATATATCTTTGATATTAAAAGCCGAGAAGGAAGAATTGTACTGGGACAGAAAACAAAAGGCCAATCTTGTTTAGGAGTACAGGTGCAAAAGTCCCAAATAAATTATTAACAAAGTAACTCAAATAAGAGATTGAAAATGAATAATATTATATTGTGATCACCAGTAATATATCGAAAGAGAAAAACCACATCATTAACATTCAGTAAAATTCTATATTCTCTCATAAATAAATATATCAATATGTAAATGCACCTATTTGCATGTATATGTACATACATACATACATATACTTTACAATCTAAAAACAGTGAGACACATCCTTAACCTGAAAAAAGATATTTATCAAAACTTTAAAGCAACCTTCGTACACACTGATAAAGCATTGGAAGCCTTCCCATTAAAGTTGGATACAAGATAACCATGTCCATTTCCAATATTAATAGTCAAGAAACTGATAAAATTAAAACTACACATTAAGGTAATATTTTTCCTAAGTGTAACATCACTGCTTTATAGTCAATAAGAACAAAAATTTCCCATCTCTTTTAACGAATGTTGTTAATTTCTCTTTTGAACAATTTGTCGATTTTTGTCCTTATACCTGTTTATAAGGACTATACATATAAATATCTTTCCATTTATTTCGTTAATAATTATAAAAACCTAAGTCAACAGTGAGGATAAACAATTCTTCCCCTTAAAAAATTTGTTAGGGTAATAGTTGAGTTTTAAAAACACCATTCAAAAGTGCTATCTATAGTGATATTCCCCAAGTTCCTGTCTTTTTCATGTTCTACTTAATATATGTATCAGTATTTAATATTAGTGAATCATTTAGATGAAGACATGGAAATCATGTTGATGACATTTATGTATACGGTGGTCTCTCCTTACTCGCGGTTTTGCTTTCCTAGGTTTCAGTTACCCACAGTCAACCATGGTCCAAAAATATTAAATGAAAAATTCCAGAAATAAACAATTTATAAGCTTTAAAATGAGCGCAGGTCTGAGTAACATGAAATCTCGCACTGTCCTGCTCCATCCCACCTGGGATATGAATCGTCCCTTCGTCCAACATATCCATTCTGAATATGATCCCCACCCGTTAGTCACTTAGGAGCACGCTCGGTTAGCAGATGGACTGTGGTGCTATCTCAGTGTTTGTGTTCCAGGAACCCTTATTTTACTTAACAATGGCCCCAAAGCACAAAAGTAATGATGCTGCCAACTCGGATAGGCGAAAGAGAAGCCATGAAGTGCTTCCTTTAAGTGAGAAGGTGAAAGTTCTCAACTTAATAGGGAAAGAGAAAAATCATATGCTGAGGCTGCTAAGACCTGTAGTAACTTTTATTATAGTACATGGTTATAATTGTTCTATTTGATCACTAGTCATTGCTGTTAATCTCTTCCTATGCCTAATTTATAAATTAAACTTTATCATTGGTATGTATGTACAGGAAAAAGTATGGTATATATCGGGTTTGGTACTATCCATGGTTTCAGGCATCCACTAGGGGTCTTGGAACACATCCTTCTTGGATAAGGGGGGATTACTGTATCCTAAAGATGCTAGGAAGAGCTAGTGCGGAATGAAGTAACAAGAATTTTTAAAATCTCTTTTAGCGAGAATTCTAAGTTTCAACCTCAACAGTGAAAATAACTGATGTAACTTTGAAATCCTGTGTTAGGGTTTACAAAATAACTATCTGGCTAAAATAATCTAAGAAAATATAATACCTTGATTGAAAGAAGTTCATATGCAAAGGCTTTTAAATGAGCTGAGCATATGCTCAATAAGGTCCAATCAGAGTCTAGGGTTGATAGGAACCTGGAAATCGTGTCACAGATAGCAACAGATCACGTCTTAACCTGGGCAAGAAAAAAGTTAGAAGGAGATATGCAAGCTCACATCATATATTTGAAGAATCCTCTTAGGAAGCAGGTTTTTAAAAACAATATTATATATATTATTCACCAAAATAAATCATTGACTCATATGTCTTGAAGCTAGAAGAAATCATACTGAACCTCACACATGTCAACCAATGGTTTAGTGTTTCTTTTCTCTGCTCCACTGGAATGTGCCACAGATAGAAAGTAGATCTACTATTTTGACTGAATTGAAACATCAATTCATTTTTTTCACTTATAATGATTCAGCAGCTTTAATGAAACAATCCACCCCACCTTTGAAAGCTCATCTGATAAAGGTGTCTTATCATTAAAGGAGGGATATGTCCCTCAATACAACAGTCAGTTAATCCAGATAATCAAATTATGGAACAGGAATATATTAGTGCCTGATTTGGTGACTAGTCAGTTTGGTTCACGAGGTTAAATAGCTCATGGGAGAATTTGTGAGAAAATTCTCTGGACAGGCAACTGAGGGATTATGTTCCCTTAACGGAGACCCAGGCAGCACCAGGATAAGGAAGGGAAGACACTGGGAAGATCAGAGATTTGAACAAGAAGTCCTGAGGGATTAGTGTTGCCAAGTTCAAGGCAAATTTTGCAGCTGGAAAAAAATGTCACAAATTGCATAATGTAGCCAACTAGTCTCATAGCTGATGTCAATCAAAAGAAAGGAAAGGAGATATATTAGGGAAGGAGGGGGTGGAGTAGTCGTCTCCAATTGTCTTATTCTCCAGATTTTCGAGAGCAGAATAAGCATTCCCTCCCAAGAAACAAACCTCACAGGCTCCTGCATGATGTTGTCTCTCAGATTACTTAGTAAATAAAGGCCCAGGGTTCAGGAGCTGCACTTAGCGTCCTGTGGCCAGTTAATCCAGTCATTTCCATGTTCTATTTTCTTGGTAATGCAAGGTGGCTAAGAAGAAAGAATGTCACCAGGCCTAGAGCAAGCAATCCACCACCCCTAATTCCCATCCCATTAGCTGCATAATGGTGTTTCTGATGTTACTTTTATGATCTTATAAGCTTTATTGTTCCCATTTGGTCATATAAAATTGAGGGAATGTACTGTACTTACATTTGTTTACCTCATTTTTCTAGTTAGAAATTATAAATGTTCCTGTCTGAATAATAATCCGATTCTGAGGCCTGTAGGGCGATTTTGCCCTTTTTGGTGACCTAACTAGAAGATGGGAGATGAAAGGAAGTTGACTTGAAAGAGGAAAATGCACCTGGTATGTAGAAATGAGAGAACGAGGGAAACAAGCTCTTCTTATTTAAAAAAGAAAAAAAAAAAGAATCATTCTTTTCTTGTGCTTGCCTTTACTATCCAGCATGCTATGCACAGAAACTATTCAAAACACACAATCTCTTCAAACACCAGTCTCCATAGCCCACGTGATTCTTTAAGGTATAAAAAATATGGTAGTTCTGGAAAAAACTTAAAGACCTTAATGGAGAATAAAATACTCTACTTTGCAACGCACGACGTAGAGTGAAGAAGGACTGAGTAAAAATGTAATAAATCTATGTAATTTGTTGTGCCCTTGGAAGAATCAACCTCTATTGAAAGTAGAAGCTATTAGGTCCTTAAACTCAGAGTCATCACTATTTTTCATCACAACATATGTAAAGGACAAAGCAGGATGCTTATACCAAGAGCCAGACCATTTGTTCCTTGTTAATTGTATTGCTGATTCCATCTGCATCATTAGGCACCTTCAACAATACTGTGGCATTGAGCCTGCTTTGGCCTCACGAATGACTGAAAGGAAAATCAGGAGTAAAAACTAAAGGAGAAGGTAGACTGGCTGTGTTAAGCCGGAGAGAGACAATGACAATGATACCACAGTTCCAAGATACTGAACACTGACTATTTTTTAAATAATACAAGTCATTTGGAAACACTTTTCCAGCCCTAACAAGTGGCTGCTGCCAACTTCTGTCCACTATTTAGTAACTCTGCAAGGGGAAGCCCTCTTGAAGAGATGGCACGACTTTTAGCATATGAGACACCCCAAAGACCCTAACATCATATTACTGCTTGTACAGGAGCAGTCTGCTCCAAACAAAACACACTCCTAGAAGTTGCATGTAAATTTGCTTTTGGAAAAGTAGCTGTATTTTAAATAGCATAGGGAACTAGTTTTTGTTATTTTTAACGCAGTGAATCTTTTGATAATGAAGTTAACTTTCTTATGATCATAGTTTCATTATTTTTGTTTTGCTTAGAATTTTTTAAGCCAACATTTGTTTTTTAGAATTTTGTCCAAGTGGAAAATGTGGCAGCAGAGTGATAAGATACGGGTCCTGATTTCATTTCTCTCACCAACTACATTTGACTACTCATCTTACCTGTTGGGCCTCAGTTTTCCACCTGTCGAATTATCATAATGTCCCTTTCAGCTCCATAATTCTAACATCTGTAAGATGAGAAAAACAAAGCAAAAATGAAATCTCTAAGCTCTACTGAGCTGCCATGCATAGCTGTGCACTTGTTTACAACTAGGGGGCACCATTCCCATTGGAGACCATTTCCTAGCAGAGGGTTCTAAAGTGTCCTGGGTAGGATATCTCTTCCTCAAGTGCCATATGGGCTAGGAGGGAACCTGTCAATTTCCTTAGTTCTTCACCATTAAGAAACAGCAGGAAATATTTCATAAACATGTACAAAATGTCCACCATTTCACAGAAAATCAACCTTTAAAAAGATAATTTTGGGATACAGAATTCAGTTGCATGTGACATGTCCTCCATTTCCCTGGAAGAATTTACAATGCATGGATCATGAAGATTGGTAAGAGATATACTCCTAGTGACCAGTGTCAACTGAATACTCAAGACTTTTCCCAGAATGTTCTGGAATTCAAGAGACCATTGAGGTTCTTTTATGACCCTAACAAGAATGAAACTTTTCCCTAGAAATGATCAGAAGTTTGTTTCCTGCTAGCTAGGTATGTGGGGAGTCAGAGCAGATTAACTGACTCATAAAATAAGTGAATGCAATATTTCTTTTACCTGCATTTTGTGCAGTACAAAATCATACCTACTAAATACATGAATAGTTTATGAATAGTTCATAATAACACATGGACACTTTCATTTCTTTGTATATTCCTTGGTCACTGAGAGCCCTGAATAACAGAGTGTGGGGTGACGTGCACCAAAATCTCTTCATCATGGAGAACTTCCCTTCTCTTGGAGGTCGTCTCCTACTAATGAGAAAAAGTAAGATGTAAGCTCTGTGAAAAGTTGGTTTATGAGAAACCTTCCTACTTTTGGTAACAGTCATATGGGTCCCATGAAGAAGTGGAGGAAGGAAGTTTGTGCTGTCTGGGTGCCTTACAACTTCCTTTGAACTGATTTCCAAATGTCGGTTATGTAAATAAAGTCAAATTAATTAAGATGTCATCCAACAATGCATAAATCATAAACAGAAAGGGTACAGAAAAATATCCCTTTCTATGCCCTCTGCTCCCCATCTTGGAGGCCAAACTTTGCCCTTGAATCAGCACCAACAACTCATATCTAAATGACTCACTGTCAGACGCTGTCTCTAAGTCTATTAGATTATCATCATGTCGTCTTTGTTTTTGGCAGTGTTTGAAAGCACCTCTAGCAGCTTTATTTGAACACTGTTTTCATACCTAAAAGCTTGAATCTGTAAAACAAACACACAAACATTTATAGACATCTTTATATCACTTCAAATTGTTATGATTAGTGTACATGCTTTGAATATTATTACTTAAACAACCTCCAGCTGACGTTAAAAAAAGGAACACTTTGGAACAAGGCATTCTCCAAATGCTCTATTAAGGATGCTGTTTATTTATATCAGTGTATAGAAAAGTACAGCTGTACAAAACATAAATCAATGTCAAAAGTAAAAGGCATTAAAATTCATAAGGTTCATTTTCCGACATCCAGAGCAAACTGTAGCTGAGAGTTTGTCACAGACTTAACATCAGCAATAAAATTATATAACTGCTGATGTCACATTCTTTGAGGTACACTCAAAGGCATCTAAAATTTTATAGCTTAGTTTGGCTTATTTTAAAAATGAACATATATTACTCTTAATTTTGTTTCTTATGATACTTAGAAGACCTGAATATAAAAACAGCATCAGAGGGGAAATAACTTGCAGTCCACAGGGTTTTAACCAACATGAAAAAATATATACATACGCATCCTTTTTGCTATTGATCAGGAAACCACAGGAATTAGCGTTGGTTTAAAGCCTATTAAGGGAAACAGTGTTTTCTAAAGCAGAATGAAGAAGGGTTATTGCTAAGAAAGGAAGAACAAAAACAAGTCATGCGGATACTAATGTTCATGCACAGTTAGGCAATTTTCTGCTTTGGCTTTCACAGTTTTCAAGCTCTGGTACCATTTGTCTCCAGTGATTTGTGAGATTTTGATTCCTACTTAAATTTTCACCTGATATACGTTGGTCGTGTTATCTGGAAATCTTTTCTACCAAATTCCAATTTCCTTGAAGGCAAGGACCACATTGCCGGATCTGCATGTCCACAAAAATCTGGCATAAAATTGTTAGCTATTTTTTTCTTAGATGGTGGCATGGTGACACAGAGATCAGCTACTGTGAAAGTGGATGTTGAAGTGAATCAGCCCATTTTTCTGTTCTGAGAAGGACTAATAGTCGCCATTGCTTATACAGCCCTTACAATGGGCCAGCCAGTGTTCTAAGCAAGTCACTCATAGAAACTCATTTAACGCCCTCAGCAGTCTTGTGAGTTAGGAGCTGTCACGATCCCCAGTTTAAGGGAGAGGAAATTGGAGTGCAGGGAGGCTCTATGGCTCGCCCAAGTCACACAGCTGGTGTTTGAGCAGACGGTGTGGTTCAAGAGTTGATTCTTTTAAGCACCACTTTACGCTACCACTCTCAGAGGTTCACCAGTGCACAATGATGCTGTGGGGGGATGGTATTTTGATCCCCAATATCTTTCTCTGAGAAAATCTAGCCTACAGTCTGTAATCTATTAAAAGATATACGTCTTTGCCCTGAAAATAACTACAGAATAGTTTTTTTCCCTTGGAGGATGCATATGTCATACTCACTCCACTTCTCCTGGGACTTTGGGTAGGTTTATGAGAAATTTTATGCAAATACGTACATATACACACTCTCATATGTACAAAAACTACACTTATGTAGTAAAAACTTAGATTATTTGTGTGAAATCACCACTGCCACACACACAACCTGAATTCAAATGCCTTTCTTAAGAACGTAAGAGAGAAAATACAGTTTCTGAGGCAAGAGGGGCCATCCACCCAGTCATTATGTAATTAGCCAAAGCTAATTTCAATTGTTTTCCATTTGCCATGTACCATCCACGACATCCATTTCTGCATTTATTAATGCAGCCAAAATGCCTCATTTTGTATTTTCCATTGCTCACATCTTCATGGAGACGACAGGGGAGAGAGCCTGCACGAAGCACAATTCCCAGGTACTGAGGTGTGTCCTCCGGCTGCGTCAGGCGCAGGAGATGGATGCAAAGGGAGCTCAGCTCCACCAACAGCAGCCTGCAGGACCAGTCCTTGATGCGGGCATCAGAGACGCTAGATGCAGCGTGTGGAATGCAGCCTCGTCTGACTGAGAACAGCGCTGTGAATACAAATGTGTTTAAAATGGCTGGCTCTGTACAAGAGTAAATAAGAACCTTTCCAGCTTTTCATTTAGTCACACAATCAGGAGGTCTTGCCACCCCAAATAGAGAATTGAGGTAGTTTTCCAGCTGAGAGAGGCAAAGTAGGGAGATGGGGAAAGGTGACTTTAGCAGCAAGGACCTTGCCTTTTAATGTTCTTTTTAAAAGAATAAAGCTCAGACTGAACTAATCTCCCACATGAATATATGCCTTTGGAAATAATTTTTATTGATAACTGAATATTTTTACCTTCATCCACATGCACCCAAGTATTGGGTTTATGATGTTTAGTTGCATGCATATATCACTATGTCAAAGAAAAGAGGGAAATCTAGCCTTAATAAAAAATGATTTATTAACTTCTCCATGTCCTATAAATTTAATAAGCTATGGGTTCCTGCTCTCATTGCAGATTTCTTTTAGAAGTATATTTCTGAATACGAGCTCATAATATTTCTGAATAATGTATTGGTAAATACTAACAAAATGAAACATCTCTGATGCACGTAATCCACAGACACACGATTGGGGTGACCACATGTCAGTTAGCCATGCTATTTATTTTGCATCTCTTTACTCTTAACCAGTTCATTGCTTTCCTCAAGAGAAACAGCTGAAGCTGGTTTATATTGCTCCATAACATTAAGCGTTGACATATTCATTTTCTGAACATAAAATATCACAACAATGATTTTTTTGTCACTCTTCTCCTAAATCATAGTCCCTGTTCTTGGTAGTGTTATTATTATTATTAATTTTTGGTTAGGATGCAGACAAATTTCATTCATTTTTGGGGAGTCGTACTCATAATAATAACAGCAAAGTATGACCTCTGTATAAATATAATTTTTCTTCTCTGTAATTGCACATAAAATCCATTCTGCTTGGAAACTGCAGAGAGTAGAAGAAGCTCTGTAAATGCTGGCCTCGGGGAATCTATGCTTCCTACAAGCTTTAAGGGAGAAATATTCAGAGGCCATGTTACTCAAACAAGCCCCAACCAGTTTTTGTTGTTAGTTTCTTTCCTTTTCTTTTCTGCAGAATATTACCTAAAGGTAGCTCTAAGCACTAAGGCACTGAGGTTTCTATTTAGTCTACAAGTGAACGAACAGGTTTTTTTCTACCTGTGGGTATCAACTTGGGATTTCTGTTAGCTAAGCAGCTTTGGACCTAGAATAAAACACTTAAAGGACTAGGGAAAATGTAGGCAGCAAGAAATCTGCAGACTGCAGCCTTTCTTTCATTTTTTCTCTTTCTAATATGCTTTATTTTCCAGAACAGTTTAGATTTACAAAAAATTGAACAGATAGTATGGAGAGTTCCCCCACCCATTTTCCCCTCTGCCCTCTCTTATATGTGAATATAATAAAAGTTACGCATTATCATATTTCTCTGTTTTCCTATTGTGCTTGTGTCTATTCCTACTGTGCTTCAATAATTATTAGAGATAGAGAAATAGATATCTCATATTTTAAATTGGGGAGTAGAAACCTACAGTACTGGCCTAAAATGCCATCCTAATCTGGCTTAAGAGGCCAAGAAAGCCTGTGAGTGGGGACACAGCCCAAGGGAAGCTGGAAGTTGGCTAACCTCTGATGAAATTTGACCCTCTGGGGAGGACCACCGTTCAGGTAAAGGGTGGTACCTGTGCCACAAAAACCAACACCACAGCCTTTGTCAGTGTGTTAAATCTGGAGCTGTTTCTAAGGGTCAAGGATAGCAAGACATGTGGAGAGAGTTGTTTAATGTTGTCAAATGTTTAAACCTGCGATCATTGAAATGGAGGATGAGGACTAAATAATCTTTCACTTCCCTTCCAAGCCATAATATTGCATGAGGCAGAGGAAGCAGGAGTGCTTTATATGAAAGAAAAAAAAAATTCAGTCTGGATCCTTTGTCCTATGCATTATCAAAAAACAAACAAACAAAAAAGATTGAAAATATAGAATTTGTTCTAAGCCATATTTACTCCAAGATGATAAAAAAATGGAGAAGTTTGAAGCATCTTTGACGGCTTTTTGAAAAATGTCATGTCTTATATGCAGGAGACATCAATTTAAACTTTTCCTTGCCTTTTCTTCCACCTTGCTAACGACAAGAGCTCTGAGTAACATTAGCCTGAGGGTGCGATATTCCTCCCTTGCCATTTCTCTATCTTCTTCTCCTATTAGGCTAATAAACAAATTCTGAAACTTTTGGTTCTGCCTCCCAAGACCCTGATTATGCCACACGGAGCACGAGAAAAAGACCTGACTGACTAGCTTAGTTACCTCAGGGATGTCTGTCCACTTTGCTTTCATTTTGTCCTTAGATGGCTTTAGGAATCTGAGTCTGCGCTTCTACAATATACTTAGGGGCAGCAGAGGTGCTGTATGTAAGATTTGTACTTGTACCTATTTCCCAATTCCACGTGTTTTTAATATATTCTCTTGATAAAATTTTATCCCTTCTTTCCAGTCAGCTTTTGCCTGATTTGATAGAGAGTCCCTCTGGCTCATGTTGAAATTGAAATGTATGATATCTTATTGTTTGCCTATATACCCAGATGTCCAGACACTGAGTTTGCTTTTATAAATGAAATATTGAAAACAAACATAGAGAACTGGGGATGCAGTTGCAAGCGACAGGACCAACATAACTACATTAGAAAAGGTTAACGTAAGACTGGAAGCTTCTGTATCTCAGGTGGCAGATCCGCGGGCTTCCCTGAACATACCCCTAGTAACAAAGTTGTATGAACTTTGCGCAGGCTCTGGGCACCAAATCATGAGTGTCAGAAAGTAGCACAGCAGTGTTGCCCGAAAGAAAAGGCAGAGACTTTGGAGCTGGGTCTGGATTTCACTCAGGTTTTGCCATTTGCGAGCTTCTTGATTTTGGTAAGTCATCTAACCTACCTAAACCTAACTTTTATTACCTGAATTTTAATGCTTCCCTCATGGAAATATAGTAAAGATGAAACCAAACAACCACTGACAAGACTGAACAAGTAGACAATATCACAGGCCCCGGGGCGACAGTGGGCTCTGCCTTTCAACAGTTCACTGTCTATTGGAGTCAGTTCAACACATCAAACCCCAGAGACCATCGTACTTATTCTGGAATGGGTTAGATTCATCTATTGGGCCCATTAGAAAGAACCTGAAGAGATCCAAAATTTAAAGAGCCACTCACGGAACCACCAGTGCAGGAACATTTGACCTAATGCACTGACAACATAGATTTAGATCTATGCCTTTAAACGATTTCTTTTAATGAAAAAAGATATATATCAGAAGACTTAGAAATGGCAGTGCCCTAGACTTCATTGCTTTCTTGGCAAACACGAGTAATATTCAGCCATTTCTTGGAACCATACCCATTCTAGGGGAAGAGAAAGTAAAAAAAACAAAACCAGGGTGGTGAGTGACTTCTTTTATTATAGAGTCTGCTTTCATTTTGTACAGATATGGCTGTAAAGAGAAAGATTCTGCTTTTTTTCTTTTGGAGAAATATCTATTCTGATTTTCTAGGCATATTAATTTGCCGCAATTCATTGCAGAAGCTAATTTTTATTTTTTGAAATTAATTGAGCTGAAAGCTGGACCCATGACAGCCCATCCCTTCAGTGGCCAGCACAGAAGCTGAGGACAGACGGCCATTTCAACTTTACTAGCCTGACATCCTGCATAATCAATGCACGTCAGCCGCAAAGACTGACTGCCTGTGCTCGTGCCCATTTGCAAGTTGGCTGAGCGCCCACTCACAAATTGGGATGCCAGTTCCACTAGGGCACACAAGTGTCAACAAAAGATCACTTCAAACAAGAAGCCTGCTCAGTTTTGCAAGAGCCATCATTTTGTCAGGAAAAAAAAGGAAAAGGTTTAAGGTGGTTAATCTCATATTGCTGACAAATGGCTATTTACATCCCATCATACCTTCAGCCTCAAGGGACATTTTATTTAATGACTTAATGCAATCTTCTCTATCCTTTAAATTTGACTTTCAATCTCTGCATTTCAAATGAGGCAAAGAGGAGATGGTGTGTCAGTCCTGAGAGTCGCTGGAAGTGTCCATTTTCTTCATTCTCATTATATGCATCAGACATGGAAAGAGTAAGCGACGCCGTATCGTGTGCATAATGTCTCTAGACACTAATTAGAATGGTGAATAGTGCACCTAACAAAATGCAAATACATTCTTTAATATTCAATTAATTCAGCAAATATTGGTTAAGCGCCAGGCACCCAGTAGGGACTGGTGTCGCTGCCGGGAGCCTCTTCCCTTCCAATGGCGCCTGCACACTTGCTGTCACAGTCATCAATCCCACTAAAGCATGGTTACCACTTTATGAAGTCCATGCTCATTGCTCTGAAGGTTTTCCACTGACCACTGAATAATTTCAAACATTTACATGGAAGTGAAGACCTCTCAGATTCTGGCTAAAATCCATGTTTTTATTCTCATAGATTCTTATAGATTCTCATAAAGGCTAAGTGGATGATCCCAAAATGTTCTCTATCTATGCCTTGGACCTCGTTGCATCAATAATGTCTTTGTCTATTCCCACCATCTCTAAATGTTGAAATTCTTCTCATCTCAATAGAGACCAAATGTCCCCTCAGATCCAAATAACTTTTTTCAATTCTACTATGTGACAGCATGGATCAGATGCTTTTACAAAAATTACCTCATTTAATCCTCAATTCAAACTTGAGAAGAAGATATTATTATCCCGAATTTTCATATGTGTAACCAAATTGAGAGAAGCTAACGACTGGCAAGGCATTCAACTGGTCCTCGGCAACGCTGAAGCCTGAGCTCACACTGTCTGATTTCATTGGTCCTCCGCTCTGAGACCTCCATCTTCCTCACGGGACCTTTGCCGTCTTCATCGCCCCCGCAACATGTCCTTCCTCCGAAAGTTTATACCGTGTAATCCATGCCATTCTTGAGAGTTTTAATTGCTTTGTATGTGCATTATTCAAAACTTCATTAGAGATTTAGTGAGCAATTTGATAATTTTAATGGAAACTGAGGATGATAATAATGGAGAGAAAGAGGAGAAAGGGAAGGAAGAGAAGACCAGCCAGGCTTTTCTGATCCCAACACGTGTGTTAGAACTGTCCTGAGTCCCTTCACAAATGTCACCTTGGATCAGTACAACGAACCTCAAATGCAGGTATTATTATGTCTGAAATATAGACAAGGAAACTGACCCTCAACAAGGCTAAGTGATTTTCCCAGGGTTTTAAGTCAGTTAGTTATTAGGTGAAGGTTCAAACCTTCTTATCCTTTCATTCATTCAACAACATATTTGAGTGCTTGCTATGTGCCAGACGCTGCTTTAACTGCTCTGTATCCACAATTGAACAAAATAAAAAGAAATGAGGAACTTATATTCTAGTGAGGAGGGACAAGTAGAAACAATAAGCCTAATTAAAAACGGAATATACCACATGTTGGAAGATGAGATGGGGGTGAAAATTGAGCAAAGGAAGGGAAATCAAAACACCAGGGGTGGAGATTGGGTTTGCAATTCTAAACGCCATGGTCAACAGAGGAAGGTGAAGTTTGAGAAAAGCAATGAAGAACTGCCTGGATGAAGGGGAAGGCCATTCCAGGCGGAAGTTAGAGTCACCACAAAGTTCCAAGGTGGGAGCATCTTACCAAAAGTTGGCATGGATAAAAATGACACAACCTGGAAATTTTTTGATTTACAGAGGGAAAATTTGTTTCTTCCACAATCAAAAAAACCCAAAAAAGCAAAAAACAAAAAAAACTTCCTAAAGTGATAGGTAGGATTTGAGAGCTATGTGCCCAGTATTATAAGTGATTCACATGCACTTATATTTATTGCTCACAAGAAACAAGGTAGAAACTCATTATTCCCACCTTTGGGGTGAGGAGAATCTGCTAAGGAGCGGTTAGTATCTCGCTCCTGGTCACACAGGTTTTAAGAGCAGGAGCTACATATGAACCAAGGCAGCCTGGTTCAGAGCCCTGTTTTGAACTACAGTTGGAGTTCATTAATTCACTGCAAAAGAGTATTGCATTCTATGAGTACATCACAATATATTTATCTATTCTCTTGTGGATGGGCATTTTGAATGTTTCCAGCTTTGTTTTTATTATACATAATGGCATCGTGACATTTTTGTATATCGATCTGGCATTATATTTGAGGGTTTCTCTAGTTTATGTACTTTAGAGTAGAACTGCTGGGCCATGGAGTATGTGCCAAAGAAATTGTGTACAGCCTTTTCCCGTGTAAGACATGGGGACAAGCACATTTTCACTTCATCCTTCGCTCTTTCCCAGAATCCCTTACGATGATTTGGATTTTACTATTGTTTAAGATAACCCATGAATTCCCTATTTAATGTTTTGTCTTTTTCTAAAATTATTTTTCATCATTGCATTTTGTGTTTTACCACTGTTACAAAATTATTTAATGCTATTTTGAAGAGAATTTATTGCTCGTTGTTTTTTTTACTATAATGTATAATTAAAACAGAGTGAATGTTTCAAAAAATTGAATAAAATAAACAAAAGTGGCTCATATACATTTAAAAATAGTTTGTTCTTGTGCAGTTTATCTGCACAATTAGGTATTTTTCACCGCTAGAATAATATTTTCAAACATCATTTAATAAAATAAGGAATAGTTCTGGGAGAACATGAAATAAATTCAGAATATTAAGTTCTATAATCTTAGTTTATAAATTCTGTATATATTACTCATAACAATTATAATTATTATATTATATTTAATATGCATTACATATATAATTACATATTTATATTGTATTATAACTTATATACTGATTAATATATATAAAAACACATAGACACATAGACACATATCTCATATATAAAAATCTTTGTAACTTTACTATTAGATTTACATTTTAAAAGTACATCTGTACTGGGGTTGGCCAGGTGGCACAGCGGTTAAGTGCACATGTTGCAATTCGGCAGCCCAGGGTTTGCCGGTTCGGATTCCAGGTGCAGACATGGCATCGATCAGCAAGCCATGCTGTGGTAGGTGTCCCACATACAAAGCAGAGGAAGATGGGCACGGATCTTAGCTCAGGGCCAATCTTCCTCAAAAAAAATAAAGTAAATAAAATAAAAATACATCTGTATCTATATATAAATATCTACATCTATATTTATAAATTTAAAGGATTACAGCAGATTGATTGTAAAAAGAGCCTCAATTTTTTGCTGTTTGTAATGGGTCTTTGGAGCTTCTACCACAAAGAAGTAGCCTTTATTTTCCTACCCTTTGACATGCGTTTTGACCAACAGAATTCAGCAGGATTGACATTGTGCCAGTTACAAGCCTTGGCCTCAAGAGTCCTTGGACGTTTGTTCTTTCCCTTTGGAATGCTCCTTCTGCCAGAAGATCAACAAACCTGGGTGAGCCTGTTAGGGGATGAGAGACCACATGGAACAGAGACAAGCCATCCAGGCTGAGGCCGTCCTAGGCCAGCTACACTCTAGGAAGCCCTGAGCTCACCTGTGCTGGCCCATCAGCTAATGATAGTTGAAAAATGGGCCCAGCTGAGATCAGCCAAGCGCAAGCCAGATCAGAAGTACCGCCCGGCTGACCTGCAAACCCCGGAACAGTAATAAGTGATGACTTTGTTAAGTCATTGAGTTTCGAGGCTTTGCAAGAGCTAATTAACACAGGAATTTCTTTGAATGTTGGAATTAGGGTGATTTTTGTATCAGATACATTCTTTTTTGTTTATATTTTTATCAATGAGCGTTTATTATATTTTTGAGAAAAGCTTAATAAAATTCTGCAAAGATATGCCTTGGATGACCTATCTCTCTTTCTCCCAGATCTCGAAAAAAGAGGCAAAAGCATCAGCGACAGTGAGAAGAAGTTCAAAATCAGTCTATGAATCATCGTACCTACAGGGGGCTGCAGAATGAGCAAGGACGGCATTTGACTAGGACTCCAGATCAAAGTGTTGACAGATAGATCCTACGTCATTTTGTCACTATGGCAGTAACTTCTACAAAAAAAAGTGTATAAACTCATATCATTACAGAACTAGGACTGCACATGAGTCCAGAGCAGAATGACAACATCCCCTGGCATCATTTTTCCAAATTATAGAGTGCTTCTCACCAGGTGTCCAACTGTCCTCTTTGATTTCTCTTCTTGTTATGGACTGAATTTTTGTCCAAAATTCATATGTTGAAATCCTAACCACCAATGTGATGGTATTAGGAGGTGGGGCCTTTGGGAGGTGATTAGGTCATGAGAGTGGAGCCCTCATGAATAAGATTAATACCTTTATGAGAGAAGATACTAGACAGATGATTGCCCTTTGCACCATGGGAGGATACAATGAGAAAATGGTCATTTGCAAGCCAGAAGAAGGTTCCCACCAAAACCCAACCATGCTGGCACTCTGACCTCAGACTTCCAGCCTCCAGAACTGTGAGAAATAAATGTCTGTTGTTTATAAGCCACCAAGTCTATGCCATTCTGTTACAGCAATCTCAACTAAGACACTTCTTTTTCTTTCACTTCATCCCTTCCAGGATTTCAGCTTCAGCCTGCTGTTGTACCTTGTGCACAGCACTTCAATTTCTATTTTATACTGCTTGTCCTTGAATTCAAGCCAGGAAATCTATTAGTCCTGTATCCTTGCATTTTTTGACAGTAAAAGGAGTTTGAAAGGAGGCAGCTTCCTCTTGCTACTATTGTTTGTCACTCCTAGCATACTTCTGAAGCAGTATTACTGAAGAACCCCCCACCGTGCTTGGAGAGAGGAAAAGGTGGGGAAAGGGAAGTAAAAGGGGCAGAGAAGTGAGTATGACCCTTCTTGTGGGAATGGTTAACATGGTCAAGAAAGCAGAGGACCACATCCTTCCATGCCTGTGAAAGGAAGACCTGGGACGTGTTCTTTCCTCATTATGGGTGAGTCCTATGCATTCTTATTCAGTTTTCCTTTTTGTGCCTACAGGCAGCATTATGGAAATAGGTAAATCCTCTTTGAGTGGATCATTGTTTATATTATTGATGTCCAAAAGCTGCCCTAGTCCCAGAGTAGAGGGAATCCGTACTTACAGGATGCAGGGCAAATAATACTCACACCAGGTTTGTTTTTTCAGCTTGCTTTTTCTTATGTCTTTTACCATTTTCCCCTCTGTAATATAGTTGTGATAGTAATAGGAGAGTATAACTGCTTGTCATTATGTCAAGGGTTCTTCAAAGCCAAATACAGCCACTGGGTAAACCTCAGATTCATATGGGCAGAAAGAGAAAGCAGACATCTGGAAAGGCTGCTTCTACTGTGACAAACAACCTTTAGCCATAACTGGATGAAAAAGAAAACTTGAAGTTTCAGGTTCAAGCTTGTGATGTAGCAGGATCCAGCAATCATCTCCTCCCATAGACACACTGAATCTACAGCAACATATGGGACAATTTCCATTGGAAGAAACCCAAAAAGTAGCTGAGTGACTCCTTCACACTGGGCAGATGAGAAAAAGCCCACATCAAAATGGGTAGGACAGACTAAGACACAATCTGGCCATAAACTCCACCCCACTGCATGGTGACCAACAATTGGTAGGAAACTCAAAACCCTTGAGGAGAGAAGGGTTTGAACCCCACCTTTGGCACCCCAGTTTTTTGGTTTTTTTAGGAAGATTGGCCCTGAGCTAACGTCCATGTCCATCTTCCTTTATTTTATATGTGGGACACCTCCACAGCATGGCTTCATGAGCAGTACATAGGTCCACCGCCAGGATCCAAACAGGGGTACCCCAGGTCTGCCGTGCAAACTTAACTGCTATGCCACCAGGACAGCCCCCGGCACCCCAGTTTTTAAGACTTGCACCTGAGAGATCAACCCCCAAAACAGCTAGTTTTGAAAGCCAATACATCTTACATCCACCAGACCCACAAGGCTACAGTGAACTGAGAAACAATTCTTAAAGGGCTCAAGGGGACTCACCTGGCTACACCCCAGGGCTCCACACAGAGGCAGCCAACTGAAAGCACCCAGTCTTTCTGGGAAAGAGACTTGTCTGCTTATCTTCAAGCCTTGGCTGGAGGGACAGGCATCTAATCTAACACATATGTAGGGGCTGATTGAAATACTCTCCAATGACGGAAGCTGGTGGGCGCCGTCTGCCAACTCTCCCTCTGCCTCAGTCCAGGCCACAAGTGTCTCCGGAAAGGAGCTTGCGCATGTGTCTGACATCCTGGTTTTTGCAGCTGCAGCCAAGGGGCCACACCAGGCTCACAACTTTTCCCATTGCCTGTGTGAACTCTAAACAGGCATAAGACAGAAAAGAGTTGTGCCAAAAAAAAAAGAGTTTGAAAGATAAAACATCTGGAAATGACTGGAAGATGACAAGTCCTAAGAGCTGGACAGCTACAAAGAGGGAACTAAACACTGGTGAGGACTCCACCTCTTTCAGGGCTGTTTGATGGGCAAAGAGATTCCAAGGAATTTCTGGATTCTCTAAACAAGTGTACAACAAGACAGACAAACACAAGATCCAATTCCATTGGCAAGACGGAGAGCAGAATAACAAGTCCGTGGAAGTTCATTATACCGTTCTCTCTAGTGTGTTTGAACATTTTCACAATATGTAAATGAAAACAAATAAATTCGAGATCAATAGTAAGTAGCTAATAACAGCAAAGAAAATCTGTCAATTTCAAAACGTTCTCAATGGAGCATCAGATCGGCAGAGGTGCTCCTCAAATCCCCACTGAAGTTACAATTTATACTTAAAATAATGTATATTGAGGAATATAAAAGCAGCCCCCATTTTAAGCCCGTTTTGAGGAGACCCACTGTTGCCATAGAACAAGTTGCCTCTTCCTTTCTTCATAACTAGAGAGTCTTAGTATGTATCCAGTTGTAAACCTACTTTAGAGACACCTTTCTCATCATTTAAACTTAAAACACTCAGTTGCAGTCAGGGTGTCAAGAATAACTGAATCTGTGTGTCCCAACATCTTGACTCACAGGATGCCCAGAAGTGGCCCTAGAGGGGAACATTGTAGGAGAAAAAATTCCAGAAAGAGCACTTCATTTCCAAAAATACCTGGAGTTTCTTTCACACATTTTAGGATATTTTCTGAAAATATATTCATATTTTTTCCATAAAGAAATATTCTGAACACTACTGGTTTTCAGATGAACTATCTATGGAATTCATCTCTCAGCCTTTTAGAAACCCATCGTGGGCGACCTGCTTGCTCATCTTAATTTGCGATCTTTCCTGTGGCTATATATACAGAATATAACTCACTCATATTCAGTTGTATGGAGCGATAAAGAAAGGATTGTTCCACAAGTAGGTATAATTTTGCACCCACTAAGTCAATAAGCAAGACATTTCTGATTGCTGGCAAATTCATTATTGCCCCTGACACTGCGTATCATCTGAATGAGCTGCTCCCCTTTGCTTTAAACTCTCAAAAAAAAAAAATGAAAAGCGAGCTAGCAAGACCAAAGCAAATATTAATTCTCTTTTGTTTCAAAGTCTTTTTCAGGTGTGTATTGATTGGAAACCAACTCAGCAATTTAATTAGAAATACAAGCTTCTCCCCTTCCCTTAGGTTCAGATCAAATTTACCAATTTTTTTTCTTAGATTTTTCTTCTGCTGAAGCTATAAACCTCAGAAAAGAGCTGAACTCCCAGATATTCTTTAATTTGTTCTGGAGTAATTTTGATCTAAAGATCAGAGATAATAATTAGCTACAGTGCACTGCATCAGCTTGCCCTGGGGGCAGCTGTGGAAGTGACTGGTGACAATGTGCGGGGGCGTGAATCTGAAACGCCACAGACACCACGATGGCCACCCCCAACTCCCCCAGTTGTTTACTGAAATTTTCTTAGAAAATCACCTGGGCAATGCAGAAGGGGACGCTTAGGATGATTTCTATTCACCAGTCCCAATAAATTGTTTCTGTTTGCTTGAAAACACAATTCCATTTTACTTAGAGCTCTTAATCAACAAAAAAGAAAAAAAGTTGGTGAAATAAATCCGAACAGATATCCATTTCAAAGCAAAATATGAAAGGCTATTTTGTTCAGTTTGGGAGTATTCTTACTAAAGCAGGGCAAATACTATGTGTTTATGTTCGAAGGTGAGACATTCCATCATGGCCTATGTGTTCAGAAATAGTAGAGCAGTGAGCATATCTGTCTGATGACACAAGATGGCCAGAGGCACTGGTGGTCAGAGAAGGGGAAGGGCTCTTGATTGCTGCCACCAGGAGCCTGTGAAAGGCCTGAAAATACACTGACAGAATGGGCTGTGGCCCTTCACACCCCCGAATCACCATGGGCAAATGAAAGCCATGGCGGTCAGGCCAAGAGACCCGAAAAAGGGAGGCTGGTTCCAAGTACAAAGTGTACCATTTATTTAAGCCGGCAAAGCCAATCAGACGTAGGATGTAGTAAAAGCCTGTATGACTTCCAGATGTACATGTGTTCCTTCACATAGTGTCAACATGATGTCACACCATGGAAGGTTCCAGTCTGGCAATCTCTTCCTACTTGCACGGAATAGTAACTGCTTAAGACTTTTGCACCAGCAAGTGCAAAGAGGAGGAAAGGACTTTGGCTGGGAAGGTGATAACACATTAAATATTGAATCTATAGCCACATAGTAAAGAAAGCAGACTCTGAAACCACGTTTCCAGGGCCTGAATCATAACTTTAAGACATGCTAGACTTGAGCAAATTAGCTAAGGAGTCTGGCTCTCAGCTTCCTCATCTGTACAACAGGAAAATACTACAAATGCAGCACATAGGCCTGCCGTGAGTGAAGTGAGCTATCCCATACAGAGCCTTAGAATAGTGCCTCCCGGTGAGACTCCAATAAAGGTCCGTTCTCATGACTGGGAATCCTGCTCCACATTTCTCCAGCTTCTTCCTTTCAGAGCAAGCGAGGAAGGTAAAATGCATCAGGGCCTCCTTTCCCGGCAAAGGTGAATTTCACGAACTTTGAAACACCTGAGTGGGTTTCATGGTTCTCCTGGCTTACAAGTGGGGAAAAGGAGCCCGAGATAATGGACACTTGAAAAAGCCCAAAGAAAGCCTCAGGGAGCAGAGAGGCCTGGAGGCAGAGGGAAAGAGATATCTCGAATGCCAACAGAAATTAGAAAAGAATATGAGGCGGGAGACAACTGCCAAAGAAGGAAACCAGAACTTTCCATGCAACACCAATTCTAGGGTTGTTGTCTTTATTTTCAAGACAATTTCCTTCTTTTGTTATGAATGGGGATGGGGTAGGGGTGAAACATAAGTACTATCTTTTGTTTTTTTCTTGTCCATATTGAGTGCTGTCTTTGAGAATTTGCTGCCCCAGTTATATTTCTGAAATAAACACCGAGATCCCCAAATCTCAAGGACGTTTGCAATCAGCGTCTGGACAAGACTATAGAAGGAACAGCACGGGAGATCGCAAAGCTGGAATTTCTCTCTTATGAAGTCATCATTTATAAAATAAATGGAAATTGGGCTCGTGTTGCTTTCCTTCTACAAGTCGTTTACTGAAAAGCACTCGGACAGGGATTATTTTCAGCAACCAGCTTTTTGCCCTGTCAGATAATATTCAAAACAGCCTGTTCCCATTTGCTTCTCTTCTGTGTTGAAAAATCACCAACGATATTCGCCGTCTTCTAAATAATTACCAAAAGTATTTCACAGAACATCTGGAATTCTGGGAAAGATGTTAAAGCAAACTACAAACTTGGAAAGCTTTTCTAAACTGAATTACGCCTCCCCACTTCTGTCACTGCCACTTAAATCATCGGATTTTTCTCCACATGTAGCATTTCTTCTCATGGTTTTTCCTCTTAAAAAACCTTTTGCTAGTGTGTTCTACATGTTCTGAAACCTCACGCCATTTCAAGGCTTCCAGAGAAGTGCTTATGAACGTAAACCTTTCTCAAGGCACTAAACGTTCCATGTGTTGATTTACCTAGCAAGTTACCAAGACTGAAGGACTCTTCTCTCCAGTTCATTCATAGCTTCCCTATCGTTAAATTAATATTAACTCCAAACTTGACTGTTACTGGAAATGGTACATTATCTTTTCTCCACCTTGTCCTCAATATACTTGAAACTCCCACATACTGGAGAGAAATATATAAGAGGTTCAGGACTGTAGCTTCAGAAAGCATGCATTCAATTATTTGAATTATGCCCCAATTCTCTTTTTCTCCTTATGTTCTATAAATACAACATCCTTGTGAAAACAATTTCTTTAAAAAATGCAATTAAAAAGACTCGTGAGGAATGTTTCGGATTTGTGTAGTTAAATAATACATTTCTTCTTAGCCTCCTGCATCCTATCACAAAAATTAATCAAAATAAAATTTTACATCACTAACTCTTTCAGCAAATAAACCAGTTTTAGATCCCAAAAGTGATTTGTATTATCTATTTTTTAAAATACTTTGGATATGATAAAAACTATATCTCAAAGCAGCAGGGGCAAATTAGCTATTTATTAGAGAGTAAGTAATTCATTATTCTTTCTTCACACTCTATCTTCTATGAGTAGACATTGATATTTACATGAAGATTTGACAAAAATTTTTCCTTTGAAACTGATAATAATGATAATAATAATAATAATAATAATGTCTCTTTTTCACGGTTATCTTTGTATCCATTGGGTCTACTGTGTACCAGACACTGTATGAGGTTCAGAATCTAGAAAAATGAGGAAGATCTAGTTCTTGCCATTGGTGAGTTTAGAACATCACAGGAGAGAGAAAGAAAATCAGCCATTATTATGTGGTTTTATTAATTCTATTCTAGGGGGCCATGTAGGGCATCATAGATGAGGGGCCTTCAGCTCAGTCTTAGGATGTGGTGAGGGTATTCAGTCAGCAATTACTTAGTGCTTATTGAGAAGTTTCCTTGAAAACGTGTTCCTTGAGCAGAGCACAGCAAGACACATTTGAGATGACCAGGTTGACAATGTGGGAGTAAAGAGATTGAGAGAAAAGCATATACAAAGGCGTGGTGGGAAGAATACGGAATGACTAGGAGACTCCAAAAAGATTAGCGTGGCTGGAAGATAATGTGGTACATATAGAAAGGGTCAGCTTATGGATGTCCTTTTATGTAATCCTAAGGATTCTGAAGATGTTCCTGAAGGAGAAGGTCCAGATGTGCCAGTTATCAGTCTGTTACCACTCAGCTCCAAATCCACCCCTCATTGCCCTGCTTATGAACATTTCTCCATTTAGGTCTCATCAGTAGAGAATGCTGGAAGCACCATGACTGAGGATGGGGCTGTCCTCCCAGATTCTGAGGTACATTTTGATAGTAGGCTTCTGGGTATTCCAGTGAGTCCTGGGCCTTCCAGAGAGTTCTGTCAGTGAGACACCTCAGCAAACTCCTCTGCCATGAGTTGGCCCATGTTCACTCCCATGAGGGCTAGATATCAGCCTGGGTGGGGATGAGGAGGCTCTTCCACATTTGTTCCTACCTAAAATATTCTACTTCAGCCCTCCAAGCAGTGGCTACTCCCTATACTTCTTTATATCTGCCAGTCCAATAACTCTAACCCCCTGTTATAGTTAATAATCCTTTATATTGAACTATTCTGTTCCGATTACTGTGTGGTGTATGTCTTCTGATGAGATTCCAATTGACTCAGCAATCATCCCAGGTGGTTCCAGGAGACAGATGCAGAAAGATGGGATTTGGAGATTTGTTTGGTCATGCCTCTGGGCTGGAGCTGAATGCTGAGCTCCTTGCAGGTAGGGAATGGGATGCTGGAATCCGTGGCATGCAGTGACATCACAGTTAATCAAGTTGTCACCTGCGGTCGATTGTGATGAGGTACCAACTGAAGCATGTGCCTTGAGAGCTGAAGTGGCTATAGCACTTGACCCTTATGGCAGCAATTCAAGGATGACTAGAAGGGCTGGAAGGTAGGATGGATTCTTCTGAGTGTGCTGGAGTGCTTACAGAAAGAAAATAATGAGTTTAGGTGCTTTAACTCTCAGCTCAAGCCAAGATTTGAGAATCAGAATCTCATTAATTATAGCTATTGGTGGCTATTGCTGAAAACTGAATGTAACATTTAATTGCCCAGTTTTTTGATTTACAATATCTCAAGTTTTTTATGTGAATGTCAGGGCATTGCCTCGGAATGTATGGACCCTGAAACTTTGACTGGGGACATCTGATTAGACCCAGATGAAACTGACACTCTTAAATCCCAAGTCACTCTGAGCCTCCTCTGCCAGTGAAAGTCTCTTGCCTTACACTGTCTGAGGATACTAGCCTTCCTCTGCTTGAAAGACCTGCAATAACCTCACATGGGGCAGATACACTCAACAGGGATGCTCATTCTCCTCAAGGACCCCCACAACTACCCCACATTGCTAGTAGATCCATAACTAGGATGAAATCTCAGCATGCTCAAGGGCAACATGTATGTACTGTGACCCAGAGAAAATAGCTTACACACCCAAAACATTGCAAGACCTTGCTTACATATATTGACACAAACCTGGGAAATACTTGTGGGAGTAGATTCTAAGAGTGTTAGACCAAGGAGGATGGAAGATAACACAAGATCTAGCTGAATTCATTGATATACCTGTGCATACTAGAGATCCTGGATTTAATGTGTTAGCTCATAAGCTGGAGGTGGCTCTAATAGCTTAGTTGACTGGTTGGCTAAAACTTGGACTCAACAGTGACCTGCCACTAATGAGCTTTGACTGCCTTGACATGATTTGTAGGAGAGACTCCAAAGGCTTAATAAAATAGGAACATTCAACTGGATTTATTATATGTGACCTGCACCCCAGGCCAACTATATTTCACAAGAGATCCCAGAAGACACTCTTTCACCAAGGCATTGAGAAATCCACTAGAGAAGAGAGCATCTGCATTCTCGAAGAACTCCATGATTGTTCTTCTTTATAGGCCAGGTGCAACCATGGTGGGAGGGAGTTGACTCTGGCTAACACAGGAGGTAACTTGATGAAAGTCAAGTTTGGGGAAAAATATTAGTGGAAATGTGTAACATAGAACATGAATGGTAAGATTAGAAGAAACCAGATAATAAGTTAAGGCTGTAATGCAGGTGAAAAATTATAAAAGATTAAACTAAGGCAGGAGAAGTAAGGTTGGAAAGAAAGAAATGGATGAAAACAATACTTAGCCAGTAGACTACGTACTTCTTAAACTTCCATCTAACACGAAGTATGAGGGAGAATGAGGAGTCCAAGCTACTCTCAGTTTTCTTGTTTCATTGGATATGAAGGGAATCACGGCATGATTCAGAATGATTTGAAATACGGGAAGCAGAGCATTTTCTAAGGAATATAATACATTTGTTTGGGGAATATTGGGTTTAAAAATTCATGTAAAAGTAGACAATTGTGCATGTAGATCTGGACTGCAAGAGAGAAATCTGAGCTCAAAATAGAGTTTAAACATCATTAATGTGCAGGAAGAAGCCTTAGACATATATAGTTTGGGTAGATTGTGCAGAAAGGAGCAAAGAGAAGCCAGAAAAGAAAACTCCAGCAAACTGACATTTAACTGGTAAGTAGAGGAAGAGAAAACCAAGAAACACAGAGAGGGAAGAACCAGAAACACTGGAGGAAAAACATGATAGAACTCAACAAGAGGTCACCAACAGGGGAAACCCCACAGAGAGTTTGAAGAACACAAGAGGAGCGTCCATTGGACATATCCTTGGAAGAATATTGACCTTATCAGGTCACAGAGTAGTGGGGACTGAAGATATATTCCAGTGGGTGAGAAATGATTTGGAGGTGAAGAAGTAGAGATGCTGTGGCAGGCACTGTTTGGCCACCTTGAAATGATTTTTTTGAGGAGGAGGAGAATTGGTCCTGAGCTAACATCTATGCCCATCTTCCTCTATTCTATATGTGGGACATCTGTCACAGCAAGGCTTGATTAGTGATGAGTAGGTCTGTGCCCGGGATCTGAATCAGCAGACCCCAGGCCGCTGAAGCAGAGTGCATGAACTTTACCACTGAGCCACTGGGCCGGCCCCTTGAAATTATTCTTAACCCCCCTTTCTTTACCTATCTCCACACTATAAGCTATAACACCAAATATCCACTCTCTGAATCTCCTTTGCAAATAGGGATCATCACTTACAAGCAATAAGCCCAAAAGGGAAATCAGTTATGGGTCTTTTGGGAAAGACATTTTTCTCCCAGATAAGCATAATTATGGGTAGGGAGATGGGGTATGAAGGGCGAAGAGCACTGGTCATATACTTGCTTCCGTTTAAGTTCAGTTGTGATGACTGATGCTTCAGCAGCTATATTGGCACCATGAGGTGACAAACCTACAGATGAAAAGCCATCCCGTTGAGGATGAGAAAATAATAAAATGATCTTTAATGACATCCATGACCAATACCAGTAAAAGTCTAACTCCAGATTTTTTTGTTATGTGAAGAAAATAAACTCATTTGTTTTGGTATTGGCTTGTCACGTATTTGACAACTTGCAACTTAACTAAGATATAAGTAGGTGAAATTTGTGGGAAGATGTGTTTTGCTTTTCGCAAACACTTTGGAGAGTTAGGTATTTGTTTTAGTTTTCTTTTTTATTTTAAGAAAGGAAGCATCTGTGCTAATTTGTAAGCTGCAGACAGGGAATCAAGGGAGAAGGAGAAACTGGATATGTAGGGAAGCAAGATAATGAGTGATGGAGAAAGGTCTCAGAGATGCCTAAGTGATGGAGAATACAGGTGATAAGATCAGCCCCGCATAGATGGAGAGAAACTTCCCTTTCTCTAAGGGCAGAGATAAATTTGGAAAGAGAGTTGGGAGGAAAGGGCAGAGGGAAGCTCCGAGAATTGTCTGCTGATTCCCTGTAATAGTCCCCAGGCAAGCCAACGTTGCCATTCAGTCCCACTCACCTAGCCGAGAAAGACTTCTCTGCCCTGCCCAGAATCCGAACCGGCTCCCAAAAACTGAATCACAGTTAGACAAGTGATGGATTCCTTTCTCTCTCCTCTCTCCTCCCCACAGGCTACCCTGCATTTTCGTACAGGATTTATTCAGAAGAATAAATCTACTCGTGGAATTGCAGGCAGGCATCGGGAAGAGCAATTTCAAGGGCCTTCAAACCAGCCCTGTAATAGGCAGTGACCTACTTAGGCTTCAGGTAAGAGGGGTCTGCCAAAAGGCTCCGCGTGGGCTTCTGTATGGTCCAGGAATTTAGGGAGGGGTAGGAGATCTCTGGGCAAAAGCTGCAGTGTCAGAACAAGTCTGACTTTCCTGATTTGTATCTCTGGGTTATCTTGGGCTGCAGTGATTTCGTATTTTGAAATGAAATCTCGGTAGGACTATGTAAAAGTGGAAGAAAAAAACCAAAAACCAAAAAAACCCTACCTTTTTCTCCACAATGAACATGGGAGCAAAATGTCAGCTACTGCTGAACTTTGCTGCCCACCTCAACTGAGTCACTCGCCTTGCACACTACTTATTGACCTTGAGGTTTAGCAATTACAAAGCTGATTTGATCAAAGATAGAACAAACTGTCTTATATTCTGACCTCCAGGGAGTCACTTTGCCTCTTTTTAGATTTTTAGCATCATAGCAAAGTGGTCAAGAATTTCGCATAGTTGGCGAGTTCTCCCTAGTAATGCTTAGGAGCAGGATTAGAAACAATGAGAAGCTTTAAGCCTCCCCTCTTGGCTGGTGAGAAACTTTTAGGAAACTGAAATCACTACTGCTGCCCACTCTCCCATCCCTGGAATTGGCTGCAAAGGACTCTCAGCCTCACATTCAATAGGGTTTCACGCCTGGCACTTGCAGGAGGGCTCACAGGATCTTATGAATTATTGTTCGTGGCTGGGCTGTGTCTAAGCCATGCGAGGCTCACACTGTACCTTGGGAACCAAAAGTTCTCACCCTAAAGAGCCTACCCACTACAGTCAGTTCTAAGCATTATTCAGTGCTTACAACGAGAGGGAAAGAAAGTAACAATGACTCTTTATGCCCTTACTGTAGTCTCCATGGAGTAAGTGTGTGTTTAGCCCCATTTTAGGAAGCAAAGAGGGATCTGTCAAGTGCCGATTAGCAAACTACCTTTCTCAGACATAGTGCAAGACCCACTACTGCTTTCAGCTGTCTAAAAAGAAGGAGAAAGTGAGAAAGCCAGGCAAGTGACAGGAGAAAGCTTTACTGAGAGGAGGTACAGAATCACTAAGCACTGACGGTGCTGAACTTTACCCCAGCCCTGTGTGCCTGGAAAAGAGCTCTGGTCAAGAAGGCTCCTCTCTCGTTGGTGTTCTAGCCAATGGCTTACTGTAAAGAAACAGCCTTCTCCACATGACTTAGGTAAGACTGTCATGGATGGCCTCCTTGTTTACCTATGACAAAGTTAGACACAGACCCTCCAAATTCCCATTCTTTGTCTTCTAAGTGAATACCTGAACTGTTGTTCCCCACTGACCAATCTGGACAAAATACTTGCTAACTTGATTTGTACAAACTTCCAGCTTCTCTGAGCCCCACAGGACCCTGACTTTTGACCCGTCCTCAGCCTGAGCCAGCATCTCCTTAAGGACCCCTCCTGAAAATTGGCTGACCACAAAGACAAGCATTCCCTGATGAACTGTGCCCTGCACCCACTTCTTTCTGGCGCTGTTCACTCCTCCCTATAAAAGAAAAGCCCTTTTCTCTCTGACCTTTGCAGTGCTTAGAGACCTTATGATCTGAGCATTCTCCTATTGCAAAGTCTTTTCAAATAAAATCTCTCCTTCCCTAAGTCGGGAATTGTTTTCATGTGACAATACTTATGTCTACTTAGCTATCACTTTAAACATGTCTTTCTTCATAGATAGCAGCTTATTCTGATTCTGTGTCACTAAACTAAAACTGAGGCCCAGAAGTCTGAATAACCTGACCAAGCATCTTCTGCCTCAAAACTCAAAGAACTCTGCAATTCTGATTTAGTTTGTGACTAACTTTGTACTGAGAAAGATAGTACCACATAACCCGTGCAAGTTATGACTCTGCCACATAATACAAAATAAGAGGAGTGGGGGAGGGTGTTATAAAGTGTGGTACCTAGCGGGGCAGTGTGGTATAGAGAGAACCATTGCTGGCCTGGGGACCAGGCGTCCCACGTTCCAATCCCACATCTTTTAAGTGACCTTTGGAAAATGACTTATTTTCGTTGGGGCCTCTGTAATTTTATCTGTAAAATGAGGGGATTGAACTTCATGATCTCTAACCTCCCTTCCAGCTCTAGAAGTCTATGATTCTAAAACAATTTAGAGTAAATCATAAAGATGGACCTTCAGATGGTCAGATCAGCAAAGGTGACTGCAATGAGGGCTACATGGTGTTATGGCCAGGGCCATAATGAGATTTATAATTAAATCTAACAACATGGGGTCATAATCAGATCTCATGCTTCAGAAACCACATTAATCATGATGGGGATCAGGTAGGTCACTCCCTGAGAACGCAATGGGGACCTTGAAAAGGAAAGTGGAGCAGCCCTTTTGCTCTCCGGGGCTGAGCAGGATGCTTTCCAGGGGAAAGCTTGGGTCAGGCTCAGGGAAGAGCTTTCATCCTATGTTGCACTTTAGTTTTCTCAGTAAAATGAGAAACATAGATCCATGCTCTCAAACTTTCGGGAAGTTTCTCTCTGAAACAACGAAGAAGAAAATCTCTAGAAGAGGAAGCTAAAGACCCCTGAATCCTGCCAAAACATCGTCGAGTTCTTATTTTCTTAAAAATCAATTGGCTGTTTACTCCTACTCCATATTTTGTCTGATTCTATCTCAAACTTATAATAGTTAAAATCATTTACCATATCATAAAACTAATGATCCCTAACGACTGTAAAGTTTGGCTGTGACTTGAAGACAACGCAGTGAGGTGAACAGATAGGAGTCTCCAAAGAGTAGATGTAGGTGTATCCCAGGTAGACTCTTCTAGAACTGGTGTTCTATGATTTCTGATACTTAGAAATGTCCTTGCTTCTGGAATAATACTCTATCAAATCATAAACTCCAATGCGTGTCTGTGCCTGTGTGTGCTGGAAGAACAAGTATTGATTAGGATGAGAAAGAGGGAGCAAATCTGGAAGAGTAAGTGGCAGGGAGAAGGCCTTTATAATGAAAATATTGACTCCTAGGAGAAGGAAAAAGAAGGAAAAGCAGGCATAGTGAAACGTCAGACTCCTTGGGGCTCAGATCAAATGCAGCAGATCTCCCAAGCCTGAGGCAAGCCCTGAGGCAGAGAGGCAATAAGATGGCACAGCCTAATAAGTGCCTCAAACCCTGCTCTGTCTGATTCGAAACTAGCACTTTACACAGCGCAATGCCATCTATATTTAAAATGATGTTGTCTAGCCACATTTCACGCTGGCTTACCCATACCATTATCAGGGCCTCTTGGGTGGCTCAAGGTGAGAAACAGATGAGCTCCAGCGCTGCAGCTGCCCAAGTCTGAATCCCTGGGTTGAAAGATCCTGGACTTGGCCACAAAGGTCATATTGGTTTATCGTGGAGCTGTCCCTTTCAGGGCCACCCTGGTCTGCCCTACGTAGGATCTTCCCAACCAACCCTCCCCCTGTTAAAGACTGTGGTACCTCCTACCCTTTGAAATCAGAAACTTACTTCGGGCTCACCTCAGGATGGGAAATCAAGTTAAAGCAGTCACGGTTCCTGCCCCCAAGTAAAGTACAGAAAGTTAAATAGCTGATTACAATGCAATTCAATTCAATAGATTTATAAACTTCTTCTGCTCCTGCCTCAACCCTGGAGCAGGCTCTAGCAAACACAAAACCCTTCTTGATGCCTGCTTCTCTGAGAAAGTGGATGCTAGTTTAGAGACAACCTGAAGCTCCTAAATTGACCCTGGTGCGTTATGACTGTGGAATCTTCTTTAAAGTGCCACAAACTAGACATCACAGAGAGACTTAGGGACACTAAGGTCTGCCGTTAACTTGCTATTCAGTGGTTGAATACTTCAAACAGTCCTTTTACTATCTGAATGTGGAGATTACTCCTCAAAAATTTTTCCGGTATAAAAACTGATACAAAGCAACCTTTGCCTCCCAGATCTTAGGGACAGGTTTCAAGAAATTCAACCTTCCAGAAGAAGAGCCTTTAAGTTTGAGGAGAAAATGCCACCAAATTTAGTAAAAACAGCTGCCACAAAATTATAGTCTTTTGAAATACAGAATGCCTTGGGCTAATTACACACACGTTGTTTGGTGATTTTATCTTTCTTGGAATAGTTTAGTATTTTCCTAGGTGGGATAGTCAGAATAATGGCTCCCCAGGGGCATCCTCATCTTAATCCTCATAACCTGTGAATATGCTATGTTACTAGGTAAAGTGAAATTAGGATTGCAGATGGCTTTAAAGTTGCTGATCAGCTAACCTTGAGATGGGGAGATCATCCTGGATCATGCAAGTGGGCCCAATGTAACTATAATATATGTGTGGAAGAGGGAGGCAGAAGGAGGAGAACCAGAGAGACAGGCACACGAAAAGAACTCAGCCAAATGTCGCTGGCTTTGAATAAGCAAGAAGAGGATGCGGAATCGAGGAGTGTGCCTGGTTTCCAGAAGCTGGAACAGCCAAGGAATAGACCCTTCCCTAGTGCCTCCATAAAAGAATACAGCCCCATGAACATCCTGATTTTAGTTCATAAGACCCATCCCAAACTTCTCACCCCTAGACCTGAAAGATAATAAATTTGTGTTATTTTAAGTCTTTAAGTTTGTGGTAATCTGTTACAGTAGCCATAGAAAATTAATACACTAGTTATACGGAACAGAGAGAAAAGCAACTGAGGCAGCCAACAACAGTGCAGACAAGGAATAGGGAGGCACAGACACAGTTGAAGTAGACCCACACACAGCTGGAAGAAGGGCCTGAGGAGAGGAGAGTGTAAAACCACCAACCAGGAAAGAGATCATAATGTGGGGAGACCACAAACCACAATAACCCCTGAGACAGAGGGGCATAAAACCACTAAGTAGTCAAGTACAGAAAAATGGCAGTTCTTTGAAAACTGCCTCTGAAAACATCATTTCACTCTAAGATTGACTGTCTTATGTTCGTAAAACTGGCCCTGAGTTGTCATGAAAAAGTTAAACTCCATTTTGTGTATTCTTAGAAGGGAAGGAATTGTAGCTTATTTAGAACTATTTTAATGGCCAGAGCTAAGAGTTTTCACATCTTACCTATTTTAACCTATGGCTGCAATTCTCAATCTTTTTTTTTTTCTGCCCATAAATCATTTGCATGCATGAAAAGCCACTCATTAACAGTAAGTTATTCTTAATTTGGGGAATCATTAGAAGAAAAGTGAATCTGAATCTCTGTGAAGATGAGGGCATGTATAGTTTGAAAAACATCCTTTGGTTTCCATGACATTGCTTTCTCTTAATCTCTTTCCCATGCTTACCACAGCTCTTCTCCCTTCCTCACTTTTTCCATCCATCACATTTTGGTTCAACCAGGCTTACTCTCTAATTTTTGTCCTTCTTACTCTCTCTATACACTATGCGAAGTCCACCAAGCGGGTGACTTTCATCACCTTGCACAGGCTGATGTCCCCAAGCCTTATCCCTAGCCTGGGATTTCCTTCTGAGGTTCTGATCAGCATTTCAATCATTTGAATGCCCCCAAACATAAAAAAACTCAAAATGCATCCAAATGAAGCTCATAATCTCTACCCTCCTTTTCCTCAAAAGTCTAGTTAGCCCCCTATTCTTCACCTCATGAATTGAACTCCATCTATCCATTTGCTCAAGTCAGAAAGCTAAGTGTTGTCCTTTCTTGGAGTCTCACAGTCTTAACAAAAATTATAGGTAAGAGCATGTTTCTTAGGAGTTACACATCCTTTATTGTGGTGCTTTTATGATTATTATTGCTGTATAACAAACACTCTAAAACTCAGTGACATAAAGCAACCATTTTATTAGGCTCATTTATTCCATAAGACAGACAACAAAGACAACAAAGATGGCTTTTCTTTGCTTCATAGGTGATCTCAGGAAGATTTGAAGTCTCGAGATGACTCCATGGCTGGGGGCTGACATCCTCTAAAGGCATCTTCACTCTCTTGTTGGGGAATCGTTTGGAAAGCATAGTCTCCAACAGGCACCATGCTCTTACGAACTTTTTCTTTACATGTTTTTCTCTTTTGTCACATTACAATTGTTACAGAAATTTACGCTGATCGCTACTTTAAAATTATGGCACTTATTAGATCCACTGCTAGATCTGGTCATTTGATGCATTAATAAAGAAGGACATATACATCACAACATTTTAAAAATATTCTGATAAGTATATTTAATAACTGTTCTTTGTAATCCTGTATAGTTTTGGTTGATACATTTAAAAGATTGTTTTGAGAAAGATTCCTCAATCTGTGAGGTTCAGGCACAACAGAAAGTTAAGAAGTTCCGTGTTACTTTGAATGAGCGAATAAATGCATAGCAAAAGCAAGATGTTATTGGCATGTAATGGTAAATTCTAGTTATGTAGTTTTTTTTTAATACAAATCACCTCGCATCCCAAGAAGACTAAACAAATGTGGTGATACTCTCTTGGACTAAAAAGCACATTTTATCTTATTTGTTTTAGTCTAGATTTCATTTGTGCTCAGGAATCCTATAAGTATAATTATATAATAATTGAATAATAATGAAAACAATACATTGTGGTCCCTGTACTACACCACTTTGAGCAGGTCTAGATTCCGCATATAGAGGAAAAACAGATGAACAAACCCAGAGAAGGTTCATTTAGTCCTACATTTCCCACAATGAGTTCCTTAGAATGCTGGTTCTGCATAATATTAACAAACCATATCTGAAGAGGAAAAAAGAAAAAGGAAGGAAAGAAAGAAAAAAGAAATAAGTTGGGTATTCTCTGGTCAAATTAGATGGGGAAATTTGGTTAAACCACATATGAAATGATTTCTCTGTAATTGGATGTCAATGTGCATAGTGGATCGCTGAGAAGAGAGAAGAGAGAGTGCAGTGTTTTCCAAGCCTGCCCTCCCATGAGTATCACATTGATGGAAAGACGGATCCAGTCCAGTTCCTTCACTACGCATCCGCACAAATCAAGGTCCAGAAAGGTAAACGACATGCCCGAGGCCGGCCAGCTGTTGGGGGAGCAGGGCCAGAACTGGAACTTGTCCCCCTGGCTCCCAGTCAAGGGCTGTTCCCACTCTCCCACCATGCCAATTAATTAAAAGTGCAGGTGCCTGCCTGCACAGAAAAGAGCAACAGTCATAAATGAAAAAATCGGTTACAGACTGTTGGTTGGAATAAATAATCTGAATGGGCAAGAATGATGAGACAGAAGTAATTCTTCTGCTTAAATGAGAATGACTGACATATTTTTGGTATCTAAGCTCACTGTGAAGAACATCTCTTCACCTCCCTCTAGTCCTGAGATGTCTGTAGGACTTGTGGTGAGGGGAGGCTTGACGGAAGTGCGGCACTTGGCAAGATATAGAGCAGACCGCTGAGGTCTACAGTTGAGTAGAAAGTAGGCAGTAGTTTTCTATCCTTCCTACTGAGAAAGCAAAGAGGAGAGTGTGGCCCCAAGAGCTGACTTGGAGTACCATTATGTAAAATTCATTACCTGTAGATCTGACTTTTTTTTTCATTCACATCTACTGGTTGAAAAGAGTTTCTCCTCCTAAAATAGTCACTTTTAACATAATAAAGCAGACGAGAAACCCAGGGGATTGTCAATTTGGTTCATGGAAAGTCTGACTATCTTAACAGTGCTACGTGCCAAGGGCAGCCACCAGGGTTTGCCTCACTTCCCCTCCTTCTCTGCTCCCAGAATCTCACTTTCTGTGGTAGCCAGCAGGAGCTTAGGGACTAACAACCAGTTCGAGAAAATGGAGTTCTTAGTGATAGGGTGCAAAGGATGATGGGAGATTCCGAGGCTATGAGGGAAGAGGAGAACGAATGGCTGGTTCAAAGGAGAATGTCCACAGCCCTGAGGTAGAGGGCATTTTCCAGGCCAGAGAACGGAAGCTTCCAACCAGTAAGTGAAACAGATAGAGGGCCGAGGGGGCGAGGGGGCGGAGCTGATGGAAGATGGTATACAAAGACTGTTTTAAACCTTATTCTCGGTTATGTGTATGTACTTGAATGGCTAACAAAATAGGCCATTGGGATGGTGGGCTGCATGGACCTTTCTTTCCAGTTAGGAAGCATAGTGTTGGAATTGTGGTATCTCATGACGGAAACGGTAGGACTGTTTTCAGGCACTGTAGTAATCTCATTCAATCTGTGCCATCCTTCGCTTCCATTGCAGCCACTTTCCTGCAAAATTTAATAGTAAGGGGATATGTGATTGGACGGCAGGATAATTGTCATGGTGCTCTTAGAAATGCTCCTCAGAGATGACACAAAGTAGCCAACGGTGGTCCAACAGAAATGTCAATTTTGAAAGGGAGGTGTGGGGAGGCAGGTAGTGAGACTCTCTGAGAAAGAAGCTAAATTAAATGAACACTCCCTGTCCACAATGAAAAGGAGAAAGAAAACAACTCCTCATCTAAAAAGAACACACCTCTGAGCGTAAAAGCCTCCAAGCCCCATCACTGAGGTGAAGGGAACACATATGAGCAAAAATAACCAAGCAAATATTTCTGAAACGCTGACCGTTCCATAGAGCCAGCTGAAGTAGTTAGGCTAATAATTCTACCGGGAAACAACAGCCAAATCCTTATTCAGAGATGATCCAGTCTCCCCGAATTCCTCTTTGCACAAAATCTCCTTCTCCCCACCTTTTAAGCTGGGCAACTTGGAATTATCCTTCTGGAGAAACTCAACAAGATGTTTCATTTTGTCTTTTTACAAAGAGGACAGCTAGATCAAAAAGCCCACACTGCAGCTAGCGAGGAGGCGAAGGACTCCCGCCGGGCGGGCTCTGCAGCTGCCTTGGTGGGTCTCCGCTTAGTTTGTCCTTCAAAGTCCGGAGAATGACTATTCCATAATTCTCTCACCTGATTAATTCTTAACTACGAGAGTAATTACATTCTCCAGAAGGTAAATCGGTCTTATAAATCAGTCGTCGCTGACAGTTCACCGTGCGCAGCGCAATCGGCTGGGCTGGGGCGGAGGGATGCTCGCCGAGCGCGGAGTGCTGCATCCCCGCTCCCGCTCCCGCCCCCGGGCCGGCCCTTCCCGGAGCCCCAAACCCACGCCCGCCGCCGCCCGGGGACAATGGGGCGAGCAGGAGGCGGGTCGAGGGGTGCAGAGGGGGCGATTTCCTTTTAAAGCAAGGCGAAGGGAAGATGGGGAGAAGGAGGTTTAGAGACTTCTCTATTAAAGGTGCGCTGAACTCTAGCCTTCTGGCAAGCTGCGGCAAGCCGCCAATTTGAAGTGTGTGAGCTTTAATCTGCTGCTGGCCTGATGGTCTCTCGGGTCCACAGGGAGCTGGGAGGCATCCACTAGGCCGGACCAAGGAGAGGGAGCGTCTAGGAAATATGTTAATGCCGGAGCCCTCCCCGCCTGCCCTTGCCTCCTCTGACAGCCTCAGAAAGTGACATTTCAGGAGTGCATCGCTCCTATCAGGGCTCCCAAAATTCTACTCACCGTATTAAACTTTATTTTTTACTTTTTTTGAGGACTGTAATGAGCAATTCACTTGTTAAAAATGTGAAGCTTCATTTTGCTTGTTTTCTTAAGTCCTGGGGGGTGGTTTTTGTGCACAGAAGAACCCACTTAACTTCTTAAACAATGTAACCACAAATGGAGGGTTACTTTGTTTTCAAAGTTAATACATGAAATACTAAAGTTATAAATTTAAAACTCCAGCTTTTCTCAGGCGTTTGATTTCCATCTCTAAATCTTGTTCGATTCGTAAGTGTAGCAAATTGAGCAATAATCTTGCCAGGGAGACTTTGGCTAATATTTGGTCCCATTTACAAAACTTTTAAAAATATTGCAAATATTTTAAACCGGACTTATAAATTGGATATATCCTGTTTCCTGTTTAAGTCCCTCAACTGTTCGATGGACAAACTTTCCTCGGTATTTTACTATAATAACCCTTATAAATTAAACTCATATCATGGTGAACCCCTGATTCCCTTAAATGTCCAAACTGAGTGTAGATGTAGTAAGACAGTGACTAAAAATTACAACTATGAGTTAATTACACAATTAACATGTTCAATGGGGATTATAAACTGACCTCTCACGGGCCTAATTCTCTTAAATGTCATAATACTTAAAGTATGAAATATGCTCTGATTTCTTAATACCAAAATATCAATACTACGAATTTTGTTTTTTTAAATATTTCTGTACTTATTTCTTCAAGTTAAAATTTTCTTGGGGCTGGCCCAGTGGTGTAGTGGTTAAGTTCATGCACTCTGCTTCAGTGGCCTGGGGTTCACAGGGTGGGATCCTGGGCACAGACCCACACACCCCTTGTCAAGCCATGCTGTGGTGGTGTCCCACACACAAAATAGAGGAAGATTGGCACAGATGTTAGCTCAGCCACAATCTTCCTCAAGCAAAAAGAAGAAGATAAGCAAAAGATGTTAGCTCAGGGCCAATCTTCCTTACCAAAAAAAATAAAAACTTATTCATTAAGGAAAAAATACATCTTAGATATAATTTGGGGATTATCTTTCTAAAAGAATGGCCTCAGCTTGCTGAGTTTTCTTAAATAACCAAAAGCATATCAGTCATATTTACTGGTCTGCAATCTCAATGGGAGATGAGGAGTACTGTAAAATCTTCAAAATCTAAAGAAATCTCTAAAATCTAAAGAAGGTGGCCATATGGCCCATGTCTTTTGGTTTTAAAACATATCATTACCTGATTTTCAGGTCAATTCAGAGTTTACAACCACACCCAAACTGACTATAGCACTGAAGTGAATACTTACATATCTTTTAGTCTTAAGTTATAAATGCTTACTAGTCTAAACCTCAAGTTTTAAAAAACCACTTTAAAAACCTTCTTTTAAAATTCTGAAGAACTTCAAACATACACAAAACTAAAAAGACAAGTTAATGAAATCCTGATTTCTCTACATGCCCATCACTCAGTTCTAAGAACCATCAACTCATGACTAATCCTATGGCATTCTCATACTTATCCACTTCCCCTCCTGCATTGCTAGGAAGCGAATCTTAGGTGCCAGATCCTTTTATCTGCAAATAAAGGATGAGGACTATTTTTTTAAAAAAACATAGTCATTTACCATTACTACACATATGAAAATTGTCAGTAATTCCTAAATATTACCAAACACCCGGTGTTTGCATTTCTGATTCTTTCATAAATGCAATACAATTTGTGATACAGTTTGTTTGAATCAAGATCTTAAGGGGGAAAAAAAATCCACACTTTGAAATTGGTTGACATGTCTTTTAAATCTCTTTTAAATCTGCAAGAACATCCTCTGCCTATTTTTTCTTGCAATTTATTTATTGAAGAAATAAAGAATGTATCCTATAAGTTATCTCATTCTAGATTTTACTGACTGCATCCCGTTTGTGTAGATTTACAGATTTTTTAATCTGCATTTCCTGCAAATTATAGTTTTTGATAAGACTGCTTTATAGATGGTGTGTTCATCCAAACGAGAGCACACAACATCTATCTCTCTGTTTATCTGTTTGTCTCTGTCTCTCCCTCTTTGATGTTAGGAGACATTGATGACCAGGGACTAGATCTATTCATTCTTCTATGAAAAGAAATATCCCCTTCTCGGCTATGAGATTACCTTGTAGGGCAGTTCACACAGGGAAGTCAAGCCTTTCATTCATTGCCATAATTACCAATTTTCAAAATATTGAGTCAGTACAGTATGATGTCCAATGATGATCAACTAATTTTCTTTTATCACTATGAATGTGTGAATTTAAAAGTAAAAGAGATAGATAGCCCTATTTTCAGATATCTTGCTCTCCAGTGAAAAAGCTTCATTCCCAACTTGTGTAACCCACCAGTCCATGCCTGACTTTAGGAGACAGCTGAAAGAGATTGAGGAAAAGGACCCTTATGAAACTTTAATATCCTGTGCTCTAAAAAATGAAAACTATTGCGTCTTTATGATTGCTTCGTGATGGAGTAGAAATAAAAATTTTATGGTGATTCTTATGTGTCAGGCTCTGTTCAAAGCATTTTAATTGTATTAACATATATTAACTAATTTAATCCTTATATTGGTAATATTATTACCCCCAATTTACAGATGAAGATACTGAGGCACAGCATAATTAAGTGTTGTGGCCACCATTATCCAATAAATAAGTAGACAAGATGAGGTTCAGATTCAGAGCCTGAGTCCCTAACAACAACATGCTTTTGCTTTTGCAACTCACTGAGTATGTGAATTTCAAAAATGTAACTCATCTCTGTTTTGAACAGCAAGGAACTTTATATCCCTGCATGGCATTGAGAAAACAAGGAAAGTGATTCATACAAACCAAGCACAAGAGCAATCAAAGATATTATTTCTGGCAAAGGGAAAAGATGATCTTATTTAGAAATGAAATACAGAGCTTTCACTTTAGAATGTACAGTACTAACGTTTTAAGAGAACTTTGAATTTAAAGACAGTTGGAAACCAGCATGGTAGACTAGAAAGTTTAGTTGGAATTAGATACATCTAAATACAAATCCAGCCTCTGCCACTTACTTGCCATGTATCCTTGGCAATGACTCTCATCCCTCAAGCTTGGTTTCTTTCCCTGTAAGATGGGGTCAGTGATATCAGTCTCTCCATTTAATTTCTGAATTGCTAGATGGTACCCTGTATATATTCAAGAAATGGTGGTTTCTGATCCCTTATCTTATGGAGGATTTTAATGTTCTATTTCATGTATTTTTTTTCAGTTAATTGTTTTTTTTTTTAATTCTGTGGAAAATTAAATAAACTTGAATTAGTCTCTGAATGTAAGCATTGCTTCTTTTAAACAAAGACTAATTATTTTTGTCATCTTAACCCCGGGCCGATTCCTTTTATTTCTGCTGAGTTCTCTAGGAAATAGGTAAGGAGAAAAATACAAGGCAACAACTTTCGTTAGATGACAATTTATAGTATGGTGTGACCATAGGGAGTGCTGAGCAAAGGAGGAAAGCTTGTTATATAGAGTGGAGACGTGGAAAGCAGAGAGAAGAGGTGTTATTTCCAATTCCTTTATCAAAGTAAGGTAATGGCACAAGGAGGACCTTCCACAAACCTCAAGACAGAAAGGAATGGAAGGAGAAGTGTTGACACAGTCAATAATAGAGACATTGAATTCACTGGCCAGTTGTGCACATGTGCAGTTTATGTTTCTTTGACAACACACACAAACCTACACACACATACACTGGCAGTACTCGTGTGCAGTATCCTATCAACTAAGTCATGGCTGGTATTAAAATATCGACCCTTTGCCTCCTGTGCTAGTCCCGTGCACTTGCCATTGCCCCCTCCCCTCTTAGCACTCTGGCTAGTCCTTAATACCACTTTCCAGCCAAGCTTCCAGGCAGGCCAGCACCAGGGCATGAAACAGCAGGATGAGGCCAGGCTGGCCTCTGTGCCCATTCAAGATGAACTGGTAAGATCTTGCTCAAAACATACAGGTGCCAGAAATGTCATATGTCCTCTATTTTTTAAAAAAATCCAAATTTATGATTTTTTTATAATTTATGCCCCTAATTGCTCAGGTGGGAGATGCCGTATACTTGCCAGAAAGTTTAGGGAGGGCTTCTATTCTAAAGGTAGGAATTTCTACTGAGATTCAATTGTCTAAATCATGTGGTCAATCGAAATGAAGGAGATCTATTTCCTGTTCCAGCTGGGGCGTAGGGGATTTGTCCTCATTCATTCATTAAATAAGTATTTATGGATGATATACTATATTCCAGGCACCGTCCTAACGACAGAGTATTGAACAAAATGGGCAAAAATCCCTGCTCCCCTGGAACTTACTTGTCCTTACTGTCCATTTCTCTCTGATCCCAGTAGAAATTAGGTAAAGAATAACCAGGGCTAAGGAGAAGTGATGAACAGGGAAAAGGAAAGAACGTCAAGATGAAGGGCTGCCATCTTAGAAAGGAAGGCCAGGGAAGGCCTCACAGAGAAGGTGAGCGAAGACCTGCAGGAAGCCGGGGATCAGCCATGTGACTCGGGGAAGAGCTGCCCACACAGAAGAGACACAGAGTGCCAAGGCCATGAGGTGAGATCCAGCATGGCTGGCAAAACACTTAGAGGCTGGTGGGGCCAAAGGGGAGTGAGAGACGAAGAAAATGTTAGTGATGAAGACAGAGTTAAAGGGACTAGATAAGAGAAGGTCCCACAGACTCCAATAAGGGCCCCTAAGGCTGAGGCATCAAAAGGGTCACAGGTCCCTGTCGTTGCACCCACCCTCTGCCCACTACTGTCCTCTTTCCTGCGGTTCTGCATGAAGCTCATCTTCTTTCTCTGGGGTCAGCCCCTTTACTTTAAGAACTGCCAGCCATCCGTGTCCCCACAGGGAAGTCAGGACTCACTTCCTGGCATTCAGCGTAGAAACCCAAATGAAAGCCTCAGAGCAAAATGTCAGACTCCTCTGTTTTCTGCCTGAAGGGAAAGGGCCTTTTAAAATGGCCTGATGCAAGAGAGACCAGCATTGGGACCTCCATGGCTCAACCTTCTAATTCTGAAAGGAAAGGATGAGGAGGGGAACATTATCCTCCTGTGGAAGTGAGAACACAGAAATCAGCATCTCAGCAAATTGTTCTGTGGCCTTGGGGCATGTGGCAGTTTCTGAGGAGAACGCCTGCTGTACAGTATGGCCCTTAGCACGTTTGATAGCAATCACTGATTTGCTGTCTATTTCACCATCTTTAAACTGTGAACTCTCTGAGGAAACGACTGAGCTTTATTTAATTTTCCGTCTCCAGCTTCTATGACATAATGTGTCACAAGGTAGATGTTCACTAAATGATTGTTAAACAAATGCAATCAGTGAATGACAGGGATAATAAATATTCATGACTCTGTAAAAAAAATTGGCTGTTAATGAAAGCCAATGCAAAAGAGGGGGCATCATGAGATGGCATAGCCCATCTTGAATAGGTGACTCAAAAATATCAGAGGGATACTGTATCAGAAACCACTGGCTGTCTCCCAATATCCATCTCCTCATCCAAAGTTAACTAATTTTTACCGGGGCTCTGGTGCACCCAGGAAAAAAAGGCCACTTTTCCCATCGTCTCTTGCATCTTGGTGTGGTCATGTGATCAAGTTCTGGTCATGGGATATTTGGGATGGATGTGGAAATGATGTGTGTCCTTCAAAGGAAGAGAATGTAATCCTGTAACCCTTCACATGTGTTGGAATGCAGATGTTGATAGTGAACCATCTGGGATCAGGCTGATCAAACAATACCCTGTGGCTGGCAAAGTAAAGAGAGAGGAGTGTATGTCCCTGATACTGTCGAGTCTTTAACCAGCGTTGGACTGCTTATGCCTGGACTGTGAAAATCGTTGTCATCGTGAGTCTTGGTTATAACAAGTGAACCCACATCCTAACTAACACTGATGATCATTCAGTTTCCTGCTTTATTAGGACTGACTCGCTTAAGCACCCCTATAGAACTTCTTGCTAAGGTACGTTGAGAATAAACGTTGAGAATGCCTAAAAGAACTTCAAACCATCAAAACGAATGATGATTTAGAAAAGATCAAGGTTCATTCTTAATTTGCCACAAAATAACTGAAAAAATATAAACACTTTGGATCCTGTCTCATGTGCCATTAAATATAGCACCATTTATAAACTCTGCATTTCTTCTCCAATTTGGCAAAATTTGTTGACTGTATAAAAAAGGACAGCATCCATTTTCCCCACTCCCCCTCTCATTTTCCTATGTTAACCAGACCTGGGGTCTATGTTGACACAGCAAAGACGAGGTCAAATGTTATGTAGTAAACTCAACCCAGAGAGAAAAACAGGGTAATCCCGAGCCCCGTAGAGTCCATACTCTAAATATTTTTTTCTGATTTATCCTCACTTCTATCACCCTATTGCCACTGCCTCTTAGTCCCCTGAAAATAAATTCATTGCCTCTAATTCCAGCTCCTTCCAACTGAGCCATTGCAAATCAGAGTGCTTTTTACAAAGTGGAAAAGTGACTATGTTCTTTGGCTGCTCAAGGATGCTTTACAGATCTCTATTATCTTTGATACATGGTTCCAAATCCAGAAATAGAAAACATTGTGTGATTTAGCCTCTGCCTTCTTTGCAGCCGGTCTTTCCTCATAGTCCCTCACCTCCTACCTCACTGCACTGTTCACCATTCCACAAATTCCGCCCACTCTCCTCCCTGTTTATGTCTTTATGCGTGCTCTTCCTATTGACTTTAGCACCATTTCTTCCCATGTGTCTTTCTATTCTTCCTTCTCTTTAATATTTTCTCTAATTTCCCCCTAAGAATCATTTTTCCACTGTGTCCCCAGAGCATCCTCTAGATAACTCTATAATGGGATTTAGAGCTGCACTGTTTATCTATCTGCTCTTCTTCAATAGATCTTAACATGCTCTTGAAGGCAGGTGCCACGAGTCTGTATCTTTTCGTCTCTGGTATCTAGCACCATGCCTACTGTAGAGTAGCCACTCAGTAAATGTTAGATAAATGAATGAGACCTGATTATGCAACTATCTCCCCATATTAAAAAAAAATCTCCCTTCTTTCACTTTAGTATTTTTGGCTTGAAATAGCTGGTGTATTGACTCAACTCTCCCTTTTCACTTGGTTCTGTAGGTCAAGCTCAGGCAGTTCCCACAAGGGGGAGCAGGCATCAACAAAGGACCCCTGCCCATGCTGATCACTTAACCAATTCAGAAGGGTGTCTGCTTGAAAGCAGAGCCATTGTCTTACTATTACAGAAATGTGAATCAGAACAGAAGGATCTGTGCGCGCTCAGAATTCTTACTTACGCCTATTAATAACATAGCAGAGGGATACAGGCAAAATTGTCATAGTTACAAGCAAAATAGTAACTGTAATTGGCAAAATTAAACTTCTAATATCCAAGGCGATATCAAGGTGGCTGAACTCCTTTTGGAACTGAAGTGACTTGGATAATAGAAACCACATCTGATGTATTTTAAGGTCTTCTGTTACCATATGTGCTCCACTCATAGTGACAGATGGGTATTGATATTTTTTTCTCAACTGCACAAAAGCTAGCTGAAGCATATGCAAAACTCTTAATGGCATTAAAGTTTTGCCAATTAAAAACATGTTCAAGCATTTGATACAGTACTTGATAACATGTTTCACAAGTTCCATGCTGAATTTTAAATCACGATTTGTATTACATTGTTTGTTAAGCTAGTGTGACTAAAACAATTATCACACGGGTCATATTTTCATCCCTTTTATCATTTTGGCACCTGTCAAATTTAATGATGAAAAAGTGATGGAGTGATTAAACAGTTATAGAAAAAATAAAGTATTAAATTACGAGTGGTACATATGGTTTCATGTTTTCATTGCATCCCATAAATTACTGAAGATAAACATATTGGGGGGTTGGGGTATAAAGTAGGCCATTAGTAGAAAAGTAGTGGCCCCAACTAAATCTCCAAAGTTATTTCTTTCTTTTAACTCATCATAAAATTAAAGCAATTTCTATTGGAGGGGATGATTTTAAGAGGTTGAGTTTTCTGCACTGTATTAGCCAGTTTGGGGGTTTGTTTGGTTTCTATCAGTATTTTAAGGGACTTTTAATGCATTCCCTGCTCCTCGGGCTGGGCTATAGACCTCTGTCTCTCTCTGGATCTTGACTGAGATCTTGAGAAAGGCGTTTACCTTATGATCCTCCTGTTTCTCTGTTATTTATGCTCATGAATTGGAATGAGTCAGTGGACTTTCTCCTAAAAGTAGTGGAAATTTTCAAATGGGTCCACTTGCATATTTCAGTATGTTCGTGGGTTTTCCTTTAACTGATTTTATCAACTTCCCTTTGCTAAGTTGCTATCTCTCTTGCAATGACCTCACGAAGACATTAAGAGGAGGGAGCAAAAGGGAGAGGAGAAATAAATCGATAAGAAAGCTCCAAAATGATTCAGCATATGGTTATTTTTCAATCCCTCCAGAATCAATCAGACAAACTTATGGAAGTGATTTTTGGAGTTAATTTAGTTGAGGAAACATGAGACCCAGAGAGGCGAAGACAGTTGCCTAAAGCCTCAGAGTCAATTGACAGATCCTAGATTAGAACTCCGGTCTTCTGGGTCTTATAGGGAAACTAGTGCCTTGCTCACTACAGCAGCACACGCTGCACTGCCTGATAGCAACTGCTGTTCTGCCTTCCAGATGAAATTCTGGATCTATATACAATGCCTATCTGCTCGATGGGCAAGGATAATCCTGAGGGTAGGAACCAAAAACCCAAGTAAGATCAACAATGGCAACTATAAGAAAAGACCATGAATGTCTAGAAAAAGACCGAACTTTTCAGATTGGAACATTACACACTTCTCTGAGAGGGTTTGGTAATGCCTAACCCTCAAGTGCCCACCCTTCAAAATCCCTGTTTAGGGCAATGAGCAGACACGAGCAGTGGCAATATTCTTAAAGGACAATAGACTGAAAAGAGAGAAAACTCTTCTGCAGCCTCAGCTCCAGTTTTGCAGGCAGCATAGGCTCTGCAGTGCGCTCCTGCTCCACAATGCACATCGGCGAGTCGGTAGGCTACAGTTTTTAGAGAGACCAGCAGAAATTTTTATTCCGTTCTAGCCATGGAAATGTTGCCAAAATCTGAAAGCCTGTACTCTGCAGGAATGAGAGAACAGTTGGCTCCTGCATGTGAAATAGGCTCTGGCAGTGGTGTTGCATGTAGCTAGGTCGCATTTTGCAAAATAGAAGCCATTATCTTCAGCATATCAACCAGACAAAATTAAATTGTAATTACATGGAGACATCCAAAAGCAAGCTATTTTGTCTTCAGTTAAATTCAAAGAAGTGTAATCGAGATTACCAATTTGAAAAGAAGTTTAGACAAGCAATAAACGCGGCTAGAAGAAACATGGAATTAGAAATTTAAAAACCACCAGTCTGAATTTTAATGACTGGTAAATAATATTTCAAAAACACAAGTAATGAACTGGAGTACATTTTTCCAGCTTTTGGTTATAGGAAAGGATTAGATTATGTGAATCTCCTTCAGATTTCACTGATTTATTAACCAGATTCTTTCATTAATAGATTTTTATTTGCTGTTTAAGAAGTAAATATAAAGGTACTCATACTCAGGAAATGTAAGGAGCTCACAGAGTGTCAGAAAATTGCTTGTCCAAAGAAATAGATTAGTGCCATTTTACTCTGCTGTCTTCTTCACTATGAGAATTCGGCCTTTGCTTAGGGAGAAAAATATTTTTAGAAGAGCTAAAGATCGAATCAGTCGCTGTGGAGACTTTAAAACAATAGCTTGTATCTATTTAAGATGGCCAGGAAGAAAGGGTAAAGAAAAGGTCATCTTCCAGGGCATTTCCCAATAATCAAATCCTGCCTGCGAGAACTTCAGTGCCTTTCTTTTTTACAACTGCTTGATTAGATTCTGATCAAAGGAGTTAATAGCCAGTTAACTTTGCAAACCTTAGTCTAAAATTTTGAACTACCAGACTTGAAAGTGAACCGCAAATGAGTTTTTTAAAATTTCACCTCTTTCAGAAATCTCTGATGAAGTGGTCGTCCTGGACAAGCTAAAAGGGGTGTCAGCAATTCCCCTTCTGAATAACCCTTTGTCCTGCTTTCAGCTCTAAGGATGAGCAACCTGGCTTCTCAAGGTCTGTTGCCGCAATGGAATTGGTGTCAAAGGCATTTTCATGAACCTTCTTTCCAAAGTTCAGTGAAGTATGTGTGATTTATACACACACATGTACATACACCAGTTAGGAGAGGGATAAAAATTAAATAACATTTTGAGAGAAAAATTTAAATCAGGTAACACAAAAGAATACAAAAAGAATTTTGAGTATCATGTCATCCACTTTATGGCTAATCTTAACTTTATATCTGCAAAAGTTAGGGTCTAATCATTTCCTTACATAGTTATTTTGGTGTAAATATCACAAATAAGGCAATGGGCAGAATACATCCATTAAACAACGTGCCAACAATTTTCCCCCATCTCACGTGCCATTCAACGTCTGCCCATAGCACTGAGAAGCCTTTTAAGTTCAATTGTACAAATGAGGAATTATTACCTTTAAAAAGCTTCAAATCCAAAGGTCAATGCCTCCCTTTCTGCCACCTAAGTCCCACATAAATAGACACATGATACCACATTGATGGATACAAGCACTATTTACCTTATACATAAATAACCCCAACGTCCTCTTGACTGACCTTTCATAATTCACGTTTTCCTCTCTCCAACAAGTTGTTCCTCAGTTCCCATTTGCCCTCCATAGCAAATCCAAGTTACTGAACGCAGCCAGAAGGGCCTCCATTCATCACTTCTACCAGGTCAATCTGAGAGTGTGACAATCTGTAATGGTGCTTGTAAATAAATAGAAAGCTAACATTTGAAAGAGATAAGGCACCTGCCAAAGTTGGCTGATGGCCAAGACAGTAAGTAGTTTAGTCAGAAGTAACCTCGCTTCCAGAGTATCATCTAGGTGCAAAATTTCCTACAGGCACCAGAAAGAAGAAAAACATGGTGTGCATATATCAGTTCACCATGAGTATCAAAGTCTTGCTGAAAATAAACTTAGCATGAGACTAAAGCAGCTGCCTTTTTTATTTTTATTTTTCTGTCTTATTTATAAACCATCAAATAGCTTAACTAACAAATGCACGAACACATTCTCTGGCCTGGATTTGAGTTATACTTGGCCTTGACAAATACTGTCCAGATGTTGGCTAAATTGTGTCTGCTTTCAACAGAAGGTCAATAAACTGAGAAAACTGGCATTGTGTTTCCTACAAATTTATTGATCCAAATCCTAGAAATGAAATTAAACCACAGTAGGGATAACTAGGGCTTGAGAAAGGGAAAAAGAGCCAAACATTTTTTTCCTGCTTTCTCCAAGCACAACTATAATTTCTCCGCAAATTAATTTACATTTTGGAGAGGGCCAATGGTTGTTAAAGAGGAGGAAGAGGAGAGTGATGATGGGGAGGTTAGGGGGAGAAGAGAACAAAAGAAGGAAGGATGAGAGACTGAAAAAAGGACTGGTTGCAAGGCAAAGGCAAGACTGCACTACTCTCAAAGCAACTACACAGAATTCCCACCACTCCTCTCGCTCCCCTTTTGCACAGGTACATGCTCCTTAAATTTTAGGGCTACCATAGGTGCAAGTAACGTGCTGTGGAAATATCTGGGCTTCATTTTCTTATCCCCTATAGCAATAATCAGATGTTTTTCTCACTTAAGATCCTGATGCTTAGGATTCTAAAACCAAAGTAATGAGCCAGAGAAATACAGCGTCATAAAACATCTCTAGGTGTCATGCGACCATCTTTAAAACTATCTTCATTCTTTCAGATCACCAGGAAGTTATTCAATATATACCATCTCACTATGCTAAATGGCATTTTACAAACAGAAATGCATCATGATGGCATAAATAGGACACTGAAAGCATTTGATTTGGCTAGAATTTGATTTTTTAAAAATTCTAAAATATCTACAAAAATGTTCAAAATATTCAGAGATAATCACACTTCCTAATGGTTTTCTTAATATAAAATATGTATTATATAGGTTGTGTCAGCCTTAAAATATATGTATGTTAGGAAAGAAAATAAAAGTATTATTTTATGTTTGATATAGTTGAAGATCAGTCTACCAGAAATTTAATTACCCAGAACAGAGAATGAAACCAGAAAATCATGAATTAAACCTTTCAGCACAAGTAAAAGAGTCATAAAATGCAAGATTTTACTTGTAAGAAAATCTTGAAGCTGAGAGATTCTGTTCACTTAGAATTGCTTGAAACACATGGCAGCCAATTAAAAGCAGAAAAAACACACACTGATAGTAACGAGAAATGGCTGTTAAAAGAAGAGACCAGAGGAAAAAAAAGGAGTAAAACTGTGCTCTGGCACAATTTGGAGTGGAGGAAAATAACTCTAAGAGCCTTACTAGTTTCTGAAGGCCTCGCTGGATTATAATTAAGCATAATATTTTAGCACATTTTAACAATATTTAAAGATGAAGAAAATATTTAGTATTATCAATGATAGAAAATATATTTTGTAAAGATTTTCCTTGGAAAACTACTAAAATATACTGCTGATGCTTAAATGGGTGAAAATAGTGAGCTAATATGAATGGTTCTGAAAGAAAAAGAAATGAAAAGAGTAATCAATCAGATGTTAGAGGATTACGGGCACTTGATTAGATCAGTAAATTCATGAATGCCAATATATTTTCTTCTCTCACTGTGGAGTTAATATCTTGATGGAAGCAATTTTGGGTACAATATCATTGTGTGTATAACGCAGTCATTAAATTCACAGATGAAAATCTAAAAAAGGAAGGTGAGCAGAGAATGCACCTTTATTCTGCTGAAGACAAATTATTGTCCCCTCCACAATAAAAGGGACTCCTGATTGGAAATGAGAGGAGCAGAAGGAAGGAGGGGAGGAGTGCTGTGAGATGAAGCTGGAAACGTGAGTGGAGACAAGACCTCGCAGAACCTTGCAGGCACGTTAAGGATATTTAGTCTTTATCTTCTAAGCAAAAAAACTCATCAAAGTGTTTTAAACAGGGGATTGATGTGACTATATCTGTGTTTCTAAAAGGTCACTCTGGAAGGAGAATAAGAAGGAATGTGGATCTTGGGAAACTCCAAGAACAAGACAATGTGTTATGGTGCTAAGGTAGCCGCAATATGAGAAGTGGAGAGGATGGATTACATAGTGGGGCATATTGCAGAGAGGAATTAAGAATGATCCTAAGTTTTGGGGTGCTAAGTGATGCTTGGCATTAAGATAGTGAACATGGAGATGAAGTAGAGATTATGAGTTGAGTTTTGGACATGATGAGTTTAAGGAAGTTTTGAGACATCCGTGAACTAGTGAAGGCTACTGGGCAAACAAGTCTGGAACTTAGAGGATGGGCTTGGCCTATTTACATAATGAGTTCTAGATATAGAACCGTAGAAATACTGTTTATGGTTCTGCTTAAGATGACTACTACACTTCTATACCATAATTCAGCTATGCCCCAATGTGATGTACTGAATGTTTATGTCCTCCAAAAATTCGTATGTTGAAATCCTAACCCCCTAAATGATGGTATTAGGAGATGGGGCCTTTAGGAGGTAATCATGTCATGAGGATAAAGCCCTCATGAATGGGATTAGTGCCCTTAGAAAAGGGACCCTAGAGAGTTGTCTTGCCCTCTCTCCACCATGTGAGGATACAAGAAGATAAAGGCAGTCTGCAACCCAGAAGAGAGCTCTCATCCGAACCTGACCATGTGGGCACCCTGATCTCAGACTTCCAGCCTCCAGAACTATGAGAAATAAATCTTTGCTGTTTATAGGCCACTCAGTCTAGGGTACTTTATTATAGCAGCCTGAACTAAGTCACTCAAAAAGGGTTGCAATATTTTAGCAGTATGCTTAGAACTAGTGCAAGCTATTACACAGAGCAATCAGAAAATCCTTTGAACTAAAGCAAGGAGCCTCTGATGAAACTTTAGGCGAAATTGTAATTGGGCAGGTATAGACATGCGAGCAAGTTTTCTTATAACTTGATATAGATTTCTATTGTCTCTTTGGGCCCAGTCCCATACACATCTAGAGCAGAAATTATTGGGTACTGACCCAAGCATCCCTTATGCTTCTTTGTTACTAGAAATGACTTCTTTACACGATCAAGAGAAGGAGACTCTCTTCCCAGTTCTTTTTTGGGCTAAGCTAATGATTAGTTTGAAAGTGTTATGTTTTTTTCATTCCTAATTAAGCTTTTCCGCTATAACTAAATAAAAAATAATAACTACCCAACGAGTTAAGAATTACTCATATTTAAGATCTATTAATACAAGAAACTCAGCATTCTCAGAGGATGGTATGTGCGTGCACTTTATTCCTAGTGTGGAATAAGCAGAAGAAAAGCTCCATTGAGCAGGCCTGTGCCTGTCTTGGTCAATGGCACCCCACAGGCGCTCAATAATTGGTGCCTGAAAAGATGATGACCCAATGGAATATCTGCATAAGGAAGCTGGGGCTTGTCATCCATTTCAGAAAGGCATCTAAAGCCTTCTGGAAAATATTTCCTTTCCCTTGAGAAGGATACTAGTAAATATTATCTGCTTTTTGTATCTCTGGACAATATTGTGTCTGTCTTTGACATCAAACACTGCTGTATCTATCAAACCGAAGAAGTTAGAAGGAGGCAGAGTTAAAAGAACCACAGAGAAGCAGAGCTTGCCCCCGGCTTGTAGCCCTCTAACCATGCAAGCTTCCCATGTGAGATGAGAAACTATCATTGTGCAGGCCAAGTTAGTTAAGATATCCTGTTATTTGAAGTCTTAGGCATCTAACTTACAAAATACCCCTTTCCACTTGAAGATAGCATGCTGCTGGGCATGACTAACTTGGTGAATACGTCAGGTGACTTCCAATTCCTGCAACTTATCCCTAAGTTTTGGAAAGAATATTCCAATATGACTCAAACTATTAAAATTAAGGAGCGATAATCAACTAGCAACGTATCAGCAGCCTGTGTTTTGTCAGACTATCTTTCACCATTTTCTACACATATAATTTACGGAGACAGATGAGGGAACTTTCAATTTTTTGTTGAAAGGATTATCAGCATTAGCATTATTATTACAGTAAACCTGCATCATGTATATTAGCAGGATGCAATGGGGTGGTCAAGGTCCCCATAAATTAAATTGTGTCACAGACCCCATTATAGAGTTGACTTCTCCATGGGTAGCACAATAACAGTATTCATCTGCCTGCCAAGTGAAGGGGAACTTTTAGAATTGATAGATCCAAACAAAAGCGTGTTAGTGAAATCAATAACTATCTCCTAAGTGCCTTGATTTTTATTAATTTGGAAGTGAAGGAAATTACTTCCAGAAGAGGAGTAGAATTAAGATCAACACCTTGATAAATACACTGTAAGCTATGGCCATACTTAGATACCATCAACATACCAACAATCTTTCTGTACTAGCCAACATGAATTAAATGAGAAGGTGATAGAAACACCATGTGCATAGATTGATTGTTTTAACTGCCCTGATACTCCACCCCACACTGTAGCCACACTCTTTGCCATATGACTTTATAATTCTAACTAATGATACGTAGTTTATTTTCCCACCCCTTGGATCTGAGATGTTCTTGTGAGTTGCTTTGGCCAGTAGAATGCAGTGAAGTGATGATGTCCCAGCTTTGAACATAGGTCTCGAGAAACATTGTCTGTTTCTGCCTACTTCCTCTTTTGGTCATCTCCGTGGAAACATACCTGTGCTAGACAGCTGGAGGATGAGAAGGATAGAACAGACATGAGTTCCTCCAGTCATCTTAGCCTAGGCTGTCCTAGATCAGCAGCCAGCCATCCGCCACCCAGACATGTGAGTGACCGTAGCCCAAATCAGCAGTCACTGAGCTGATAGACATGTTTTCTTGAATGAAACCTGCTAACATCAGCCGAGCCCAACCCAGATCATCTGAATCACAGATTTCTGATGTAAGTAAATTATTGTTGTTACTTGACAGTGACATTTTTGTGATTATTTATTATATAGCATTATTTTATCAAAGTTTACTGGATATACCATGTATTTAATTCTCATATCTTTTATGTTAGCAATGATTTCTGCAATACCATGAGTTTTTTATTTTCTAGTATAGTATTCCACTTGTTAGGAATGGAGATTTCAGAGATCATTCATTTGAATCTTCCTACCATAATTGTCCTTATCTTAAAGGTCAGGGCGTCATTGGGGTGGTGGGGAGATTCTGGCAGTTGCCAACAGTTTCCATTCTAAACTATCCCCTAAACTGCAGACCACAGATGGCCTCCCACTTACTGATTGTGGCAAAGGCATCTCAAGTCAATATGTCAATAACTAAACATAATTTTTTCAGCAAACTTATTTCTCATCCCTCGTTCACTGTCTCAGCAAATGTCACTACCATCCTCAAATTTGCTCAAACCTGGAAGTGAGTGTTGAACTCTTTCCTCTCTCTCATTACCTCCTAATCTAATCAATCACAGAATGCTGTAGAGTATAAATAAAAATATCAAGAAGCCATCCACTTCTTTCTACATTGGATGCACTACCCTAGTCCAAATGACTTTATCTGAGTTACTGTAAACCAACATAAGCAAATAGGCAATTCCTTCCAAGTTATGGCCACCTCCCAAAATCAAAAGCAAAGCTTCAGATACTGGCTCAGTTATGACAAGAACCAGAGCAGCTCTGGAGATCTAGGCAGCTGGCATTAGTGGATAATCTATGATCTTGGATCAATTGTTTCAATCCATTTTTCCAACCTCGGTCACTCTCTTCAAGATACAAGGCCAAGATAGACAGGCTGATCAGCTTAGCTTAGGTCATAGGTTACCCTTGCCTAGGGGGAATGCAAGTCACCCTACCTGACTATTTCACCTAAAAGGAAATCAAGATGCCATGAACAAAAGAACAAGACATTTAATGCTGCGTGGCAAGAACAACAGTATTGTCAACTCCTCTGGCGTATCTGATTTCTCTCAAATATTCCTATGTTAGTTGTCAGAATCTCTGTTAGTCTGTGTTTAAACCTTTATCATGGAGACCTGCCTCTGCTAGGAAATAAATGTGTTGCAATTAGACATTTTCCAAGATTATTTTCTGACCTTAGCTTTAAGCAGCTTCAGCATGTTGGGCACAGAAAGAAGTTTCCTGGATCAAAGTTCCATAATGACTCGGTTTCTGAACACACAAAACCAGTCATTCTAAGACTAAGGTATGTTTATTCACGCCTGCCCCTCCCCCTCCAAATTTGCCTAACGAGCAGCTTTGCCTCTGCTTATCATGGATTATCATCTTCCCATCCTGGAATGTCAAAGGGAGTCTCATTTTTCATGTAAACCTGATCAACAGTTCTCAATGTCCCACATTCTTTACGCAGGTCTATGGTATCTATTTCTGTTAAAGACGAAGAAAATGTGTTACATGAAATGGAAACACAATTCAGAACCAACTTAAATAAAAATTTAGCAGATGTGTGTGGATGTAGGTACTGGAGGAAAGCAGATTATTGTAGAGATAGATACAAGATTTCTCATGGAATTGCAGGAAATGCTGAGTACTCGTATCTCAGGAAGTGAGCATCAAGGCAGACTAGTAGACCTGAGCAGCAAGAATTCATAGACATTCACTCTGTGCTTCACTATTAATTTATCTCAGGTACATGACATACATTGACTAATTTCATTTGTGACCAAATAAAGCAGTTCTTGATGTCTCATTCCAAATTTCTTAAAATTTGGTTTGGGTTTTTTTTTTTGTTTTTGTTTTGTCTTTTCTTCTCTAGAGAGATGAACGATCCATAGATGGAACTCTTCAGGCCATGTGTCTATAGACAATTTAGTCAGCAAAGTGTGGGTTGAAGAAATCCTTCCATAGAGCTCCGAGTAGGTGCGGCCATGGTAGACACTGTTGACTGCCTTCTCAACAGTCATTTCCTTCATCGCCTTGCTGACAGAGCCAATGCACCCAAGACGATGAGTCCTGATTGGACTAAATCAATCACAGTGTACTTTGCCAGTAGCTGGTTTGGGCATGTGATCCAATTCTACCAAAGAAGGTGTAAAGGAAAGTCTGTAGAGAGGATTCTGGAGAATATATTCTTCTATGATTCAAAGAGATCCTAAGAAAGAATTATTTCCCTGTTCTTTCACTAGATGTTGCCCAGGATTGCAAAATCTATGGTCACAAAGGGACAAGTCTGAGGGCTAAAATGATACTCTGATTATATTGGAGAGAGCTTGATCTATGGTGATCTTGTTGATTTACTGATTTAATTGACAAGTTTCATACTAGGACTCTTCTTGTTGTATAAAGTAATAATCCTTTTATTAAATTACTTTTACTTGAATATTCTACTACTTGTAATTGAAAAATCCTGTTATCGCAGGATTTCTGTCTTCCGAGGCATAGATAAGAATGGTACCCCGAGACATATCTAATATAAAAGGATAAAGCATAGTGCTTAGTTGTATGTCTACCTAATTATAACTATTTCCACCACTTTGGAGATTCATGCATGCCAACATTTTAGATTTTTTAATAGGAGCCCCTGAGTGATTAAACCATTGATTAAAGTGGCAACCTTCAAGAAACTATTAAACATAATTATTAATGTCTTCTAAAACCTAATTGTTAGCCCTAAGCTTCATTTTTTATCTCTTTCCTTCAAAACTATAAATAAAGGATATGTACTGAATGCGAGATCCCATGAAGTCTGAACACAGCAAACATTGGATACTAACAAATTCTGCTATGGCTTTTCTTATTTTCTCCAAGGCCTTTGGGATCACCTGTATTCTGTGTCCAGATTCTAGATGCTAGTGGAAATCAGAATTGTTTTAAGAGAAAACTCTTATGAAAATATAATGAGATTATCACATCTTCCTTAAAATAGCTACCTTCAAGACGGTATCCCAACATTTATACTGGAGTTATAGTAACTCCAGTTACTATATATATAGATACTTTAACTTCAAATGGTAAAAAAGAAAAAAAAAATTAAGTGTGAAAATAAGAAAACATTGATTATTTCTCTTATCTTCCAAATGGAGAAAATGGCACTGAAAAAAATAATGACTTTCCTGAAGTCATACAAGTTAATGAAGTTTCTAGAATCTCTTTATCTTATAATGTTTTGCAGTGAATTTTTTCTTAATTCACTGTATAGTCATAAATAATTGCAGATGAGTCTCATAGTTTTTTATTATTCAATTCCTTTATCGGGATTAAGGGGATTATGGGTATATTTTGAATCTCTAATTTTTATTTATTTTTGCCAATTTGCCCACCCCTCTTTCTACTTCTCCACCCCCAAATACTGCTATTTTTCTAGAGGAATATCTTTTTAACTTATATGAATTTATCTGTAAAGGGTAAATCTTTTCAACCAAATATGTTCTCTGCTGAGACAGAGGTGTTGCCATCAATTAAATAGGTTATTGATTTAGAACTAGAAACATGCATGGAATGGATGGGTGAAAACACGTGTCTTAAGGTAAAAGTCCACTTTTGTAATATGACACAATTTTTGCTAATATGGATGATCTCACCTCTCACTAGAATAAATAGAAGTAAATAGGAAAAACTAGTTAAAGCACGATATCAAAAAAAGTTGCTGTTTTTATATAACCAAAGAAAAATAAATAAATAGATACAACTCAAAGAAAGTCAGAGCTATAATTGAATCCTCTGTATATAGAATAAAACATTGAAAACATATAGAATCTGTGGAAAAAGGCATTAGAAAGTTCCCACCCAGAAGGGTGAGATTCTCCAAGTAGGCTTGCAAATTGCCTAGAACCATAGGTGACGAAAATATCACTTATGAGAAATTAAAAGTGCGGACCAGCAGACACTCAAGTTTAGGGTCCAAATTTATCATATTTACTTGATCAGGTTTTATAGAGACTGTTAGGTAGTTATCACATAGCCATTCTCCCCTTCTTCCTTACTAACGGAATGCCTATGTTATTGGGGTTGAGAATGTGCCCAGTTAAATTACTATTTGGGGGGGATTGCCATGCAGCCAGGTGTGGTTATTTGAAATGTTCTGGCTAATTATCTGTAGTCAGATATCTTAGAAGCTCCTTAAATGGCAGGGAAGTACACATTTTTTTCTCCTCCTTTCTCCTGCTTCCTCTCTTGAGGAAGGATGCGATAGTTTGAGCTCTAACAGCCAAAGAATGTAAGCTGTGTGTTAAGGCTGGTAAAGTAGAGAGAAAATGAACGTGAGTCCCTGAGGACTTCATCAAGATGTACAGCAGCCATGGGCTGCCTACTTGCAAACTAATTTTATCCAAGAAAGTTAGCCTTTCTATCTAAGGTCCCTATTAATAGTAGCAAAATCAGTTCCAACTGTTTTATATTGCATTGCCAAACTGGAAAATTTACATAAAAATTGTTCTGAGACCTTTGTCAAGAGCAAAGTGAAACTACTTTATGAAGCATTCACTATTCTGAACATAAAGAATTTGCGTGTTCACGCACACACACACACATACCCCCAGCATAGGTGTTCTCAAAAATAGATAAATAAACACAGATATATGCAAACACCACTAGAAAAAAACAAAAACAGTCCACTAGGAGAGAAGATCAGCAGGCAAAATAAACAGCAGATTTAGCACCCCAAGATATAAAACTGTATAACAATAAAAAAATGTATAAAATTTGAAAAATTTTAATCGTCATAAGAGTTAAAGACAGCTTAGAAGACATAATGGAAGAAAAGAAGGGTATTATTTAAAACTGGAGTATTTGAACCCCCCAAATGGAAATGGGGTTCAAATTGAACCCCCCTAAAATGGAAAAACTAGCCATTAAAATGCACACACATACACACAAACCAAACACACAAACACAATAAAGAGGTTAAACAACAAATTAGTTAAAGCTAAAGCTAGAACTATGAAACTATTTGGTTTGTAAGACAAAGAAATTAAAAAATGGGAAAGAATTGTTAGGAGAAAGGGAGGATAAAATAAGAAGTTTCAACACATAATAATTGAATTTTCAGAAAAACAAATTAGAGAATTGTGAAGAGGCAATATTTGAAGAAATAATTGTCAAGAATTTTCTAGAATTAAAATGAGATCTAGGTGCTCAAAAGAAGTAACATGAGTACAAAATAGAAAAAGTAAAACAAACACATAGATATAGTGTTGAGAAAAAGCAAAACTTCAAAGATAAAGATAAAAATCTTAAAAGCAACCAGTGAAAAATGCAGAATACCAAATAATCAGAAAACCTTGGAATAATGTCTTCAAAGTGCTGAGGAAAATAACTGTTGGTACAGAATCCAACAGAGAATAGAATGAGACAAGAATAGAAACTGGAAGGATGGACGGGTGCAAGAAACAAGCTAAGCAAGAAATTGACAAGTATGTTGGTATATTTAAATAATGATTAGATGTAAATACTACTACTAATAATAACTAATTTGGTAGAATAGTATGGAAGATGAGGGTAGGAGATCAGAGATGAAGTCAAGTATTTTCAATTGCTTGAGAGTGGTCTACAGATAAGAATCTTAGAACTTTTAAAATCAACTACGATTATTTACAAATTTAAGGAGGACCACAAAAAATAGAAGCATAATATCTAGTTTCTAAAACAATAAAGGAAAAAATAACACTTAAAGTAATCTGACCAAATAGAACACATGAGAAAAGGATAAAAGGAGCAAGAAAAATTACAAGCATGACAAGATAAAAAAATCATAAAATAAGATAAATGGTGGCAATATTTCAAATACATCAGTAAGCATGACAAATATTAACAGATTAAACTCACCTGTTAACAGATTCTCAGTTTGAATAAAAATATTAATATTAACCTGTATTAATTTTATAATAGACACATAAAATAAATGACAAAAAAGATTGAGAGTAAAGAGAAAGGAAAAAGATATAGCAGGGGAATAGTGTTCAGAAGAAAGATGATGTGGCACTATTAATATTAGAGAAAAATAGGCTTTAATGTAAGAAAAATTATTCTAGGGTATGAAGGTGTCATTGCTTAATAATAAAAGGAACAATTCACCGGGAACATACATCAACTTTTTGTGTGTGTGTGAGGAGGATGGAGGATTGGCCCTGAGCTAACATAACATCTGTTGCCAATCTTCCTCTTTTTGCTTGAGGAAGATTATCGCTGAGCTGACATCTGTGCCAATCTTCCTCTATTTTATGTGGGATGCTGCCACAGTGTGGCTTGATGAGTGGTGCTAGGTCTGTGCCTGGGATCTGAGCCTGCAAACCCCAGGCCACCAAAGTGGAGCACGCAAAGTTAACCACTATGCCACCAGGTCAGCCAGGTGACATATGCCAATTTTGAACTGTATGCAACTTAGATTATAACTACACAATATATTAACTGACATAATTTTGAAAGTAATTTTAAAAATTAACAACAATGGTTTGAGATATTATCACGAATCTCTCAGAAACCAAGAGATTAAGCAGAGGAAAGAAACATCAAGGATATAGAAAGATTGAAAAATGAAATAATTAATAATCTTTCTCTAAAGAATAGGGAATATTTATTCTTTTTATTCTTTTCAAACACATAGGAACATTTACAAACATGAAATAGACCATTTCTGTCTTATACATAATATTCAAAGATTAGAGAGGAAGGAAGCTTTCCTCTTGTGTATGTGATTAGAACAACCTTGAAATCAAAACCAGAAAACATCATGAGATAGAAAACTTACATCCCAATCTCACTTACAGACAATGACCTCAAATTTAAGCAGGTTATTAGCAAACCAAATTCAATTTACTAAATTAGTTTGTTTACCAGAAAAAATCACATTTTATAACCAAGTAAGTGTTATCCCAGGAATGCAAAAATGGGTTAATATTAGAAAATTCATTGATGTAATTCATTACATTACAAGATAAAAGTAGAAAAGCAATTTGGTCATTTCGATGTATCCAGAAAAGAGATTTGAAAAAAACCCCTACTGCTTTGTTAAAAACAAAAAAAAGTGACAGCAACAACAACCCCCCCACCCCCCAGCAAAGCAGTATTGGAATGCGATTGAATTAATCTCATAAATAGTTTATAGGTCAGAAACATTCCCCTTAAAGTCAGGGAGAAAACAAGATCAACTACTCTCTTTCCTTCTTCAACATTGTCTGGAGCTCCTATCTAACACAAGGTTCTGAGGAAAAGAAATATGAAAGAAAGAAACTTTTCAGATGACTAGATTATCTTCCTAGAAAATACATGTATGCAAAATATTAGAACTCATAAAAGTTGAGTAGGGCCAGCCCTGGTGGCCTAGTGGGTAAGTTCTGTGCATTCTGCTTCAGTGGCCTGGGTTTGGTTCCCAGGCGCAGACCTACACCACTCATCTGTCAGTGGCCGTGCTGTGGTGGCAGCTCACATATCAAAAGAGGAAGATTGGTGGGGGATGTTAACTCAGGTTGAATCTTCCTCAACAACAACAAAAAAAGTTGAGCAAAATTGCAGGATTCTGAATAAATATTTTAAAAGAATGACATTTGTATATGCTAGCAACAATTCATTGGAAATTGTATGTAGATATAAATCTCATTAATAATTATGGCATAAACTTTGAAGAGCCTGGGAATAAATCTAACAAAATTACCAGAAGACATATAAGCATAAATTTGTACATTTTATTCTAGGATGAAAAATAGTTAAATGCATAGATACCATGTTTTTATGGAACCTGATAAGCTGACCTTAAGATTCATATGGAAGAGTAAAGGTCCAAAGAAAAACCAAGTTCATTTTGAAAAGGAAAAAGAATGTTAAGGCCCTACCAAATAAAAATATTTATTGTGAAGCTATAGTAATTCTAGAAAACTTGGTTGGTGCCCACCTCAAGTCCTCAGGGATCCTTTTTACTAGCTGCTGTGGTTGCTGCAACTAATTGCTGATTTCGGCATAAATTCTCTCCATAGGGTTGCCCTTGGCCATGACAGCTGCTGCCCCAATAAGGAGAGTCTGCAAGTTACCACCCCCACTCAACATGGCCTGGAGCAGTGACCATCTGTTGTGGAGGTACAAAAGCCCTACTCCCTTGCCTCAAGACAGACAGATCTGCTGTACAATCTATGTCCCAGAGTTCCTTGAGGGATCAGGCTGAGGCTAGATCTGAAAGCACCTTTTCTTTTTTTTTGTATATATGTATTTTATTGAGGTAACATTGATTTATAATATTGCATAGATTTCAGGTGTACCACATTATAATTCGACATCTGTATATACTACGGATACTCACCACCAAAAGTATAGTTTCCATCTGTCACCATATAATTGACCCCCTTTATCCATCTCGTCGCCCTCCCACCTCCCTTCCCCTATGGACCCATCAACCTGCTTTCTACTTCTATGAGTTTTGTTTTGTTTATTTATTTATTTATTTTAATATTTCACATGTGAGTGAAATCATACATATCGGTCTTTCTCCATTTGACTGATATACACCCTTATGTTCATTGCAGCATTATTCACAATAGCCAAGGTATGGAAACAACCTAAGAGCTCAGCGATGGATGAATGAATGAAGAGGATGTGGTATATACATACAAAGGAATACTACTCAGCCATAAAAAAGATGAAATCTTGCCATTTGTAACAACATGGATGGACCTTGATGGTATTATGAAAGCACTTTCTTATTGAGCTTCTCCCTCTTCTCTACCTTGCTTTCCTCACTCCCTTACAGGTTTTTCCTGAATGTGTACCCTTAATAAATTCCTTGCACAAGGGTCTTCACTTCATTCTCTACTTTTAGAGAACCCGACCTAAGATAAAAATTAAGAAAGTGTATATTGACACAGATAGACAACTCAACCAATATAGCAAAATAACATGTTGAGGAGGATATCAGAAGGGCCAATAAATATATGAAAACATACTTAACCTCACCTAGAAATCAGAGACTGCAAATTAATTAGCATTCACTAGATTGGCAAATTTTTAATGTCTGAAAATCCTAAGTGTTGATTAAGATGTGAGCAAATGATAAATCTCACACATTGTTGGTGGGAAAGTAAATTTGTTAACAATCCATTTTGAAGCAGTTCATTAATATCTCACAAAATCGAAGGAGTACTTTAGCTATAACCTGGCAATTCCATTTTCAGGTGTATACCCAGGGCAATTCTCAGATATGTGCTTAGAGAGGTTTGCATGAGGATATTCACTGTGGCATTGTTTGTAACGGTGAAAAACTGGAAACAGCTTAAACACTTGTCAAGAAAGGAATGGATGAATTAGGTATAGTATATTCATCATGTGCAGTGGTTAAAATAAATGAGAACCAAATGTAGATATGTCAACATGGATAAAGGTCAAAAACACAACTTTTAGTGTTTAATACAAGTTGAAGAAGGGCAACTTTTACGGAAATTTTTAAAATGTAAATATCAAACCAAATCATATAATATGTTATTTATGGACATATGGAGAGACATATATGTATGTACATATTATATAAATATGCATATAAAATATGTTAATTAATACTGTATAAAATATGCCAGGAAGATATGTCAGAACAGTGATATGTTGGGAAGAAATGAGAGGAAGGATACAAGGGGCCTTCAATCTTCGTTTTAATTTTTATTTTACAACAAATGATCTGAAGCAGTATGGAAAATGGTAACAATTTGTTAAATCTGGGGTGAAACACATGTATTTGCTATGTTGCTGTCTGCGCTTTTCCATACATCTGAAATATTTCATAATAGAAGACAAATAAAAGAGAAATGCTATTCAAGATGTAATCAAACTCTAAATCTTGTTTCAATATAACCATCTGAATTGAAGTTTTTAGTCCTATTCTTAAAGCAGTTGTGAAAAAGATATCCCACATTATAAAATAGTTTAGTATTCTTTTTCCTAAATTTCATCCTTGCTATATAAAGTAGGAAGACGGTTTGCCACCCTTCCTTGGAACTCAAGATTTCCCTGTCCCTTCCTGCCCTCTGTTCTTCCTCCCTCCCTTTCTTCCTGCTTTCCTTTCTTCCTTGCCTTTTCCAAAAGAAATACAATAATCTCAATTCCTAATCTTTCCCTAATTCTCTTCCTAACTTTTAGAGTTGTCAAATAAAATACAGGAAGCTCAGTTAAGTTTGAATTTCAGATAAATGCTGAACAGCATTTTTGCATACGATATATGTATACTAAAACGTTATTTGTTTTTTATCTGAAATTCAAATTAACTGGCAGTCCTCTGTTTTTATTTGCTAAATCTGGCAACCCCACTAACTTCAACTTATCATAATTTCAGTTTATTTGAAGAGATTATCTATCTCACAAGTATTCTTTTTAATTCTCAAATACGTATAGAGAATAGGTCTGATAGTCTTCTCATCTTACATCTGATGAACAAGGCTATCTGTCAAGGATGGATACTGTCTATCTATTTATCAAGGATGCTAATATCCTAGTACTAGTTCTAGTATCAAGGATGTGATCTTGAAGGTTCAGGCACAAATTAATTAGACTTTCAGTACAAGAGTCCCAGAGGCACAAGCTAGTTTTATGCCTGATGCTTTGTTTGAAGCAAGTTCTTCAGGCACCCTAAATTTTACTTTTTGGGCTTTGAAAATGAATTAACTATTTGGCTATGTCTGGGCTCCAATCTCCCCTAAAAGAATAATTTATCCTTTATGTGACATATTTGTCTTGTTTTGTTTCTTTCTCTAGAAAAAATGCCACCTCCCAGATTGTCTTTATAATGCACCGTGGTTCCTTTTTGTTTCAATCAGGTGCTTTCCAGAATGTGGTCCTCCACAGGTCCCTCTTTGGTCCTGATCATCTATCTCCCTAGACGAGTTCTTTCCTTAACCCATTCTCCTACACAGATTCTCAGCCCCTGGGCACAGTGGAAAAGAATATCACCAAAACATTTGAATGATAGCATCATGGCAGGGGCTCATTACCAGTTGATTAAATGAAAGAAGGGAAGAATAGCCCAATAGTCAGACATAATAATTATCCTTTAAAGTATTAAAAATTTACAAAGAAAATGAAAGTGATCATAAAATGGTTAAACAGGCAAAAGATAGCTTTTGGGTTTTGCATCTCCCTTTTCCAGTGGATTCTTTCACAGTATTCCTATAGAGGTGCATTGAAATATGGGTTCCCTACAATGCACCCTTATTTGTCTTAAATTTCCTGTGACTTAAGAAAAATAGAAATCACTATGGTATTAGAGTGCTGGTTTCTTGCATGCCTCCTCCTCTTTGAAATAGTTTTCTTTTTTACAATAAGTAATTAAACAAATGACAAATTTGTACCAATCTTTTATTTTCAAATTGGTCGTTGTTTATGTAAGCTAACCAGTCTGAAATAAGGACCTTACAGCATTTACTATTTCCTATTTTCTATTCATTTTCCCTTTTGCCTTTACAAATTTTTAAATCTTATTATGAAATTAAGTATATTCATAAATAAATAAAAAGAAAGAATAGAAAAGCAAACAACCATATTTTTTTCTATACATATATAGTATAGTGTCAATAAAATTTTTATAAAATCACATATAAACTGTTTTGGATTTTTTCTTAATATATGAAAACCTTTTCCCTTCCTATTAAATATTCCATCACATTTTTTCCAATAGTTTCCTAGTACTGTATTATCTTTTTAAAATGAAAGTTTGACTTTTTTGAAAATTTTTCACCCTTTGAAACTCTGAACTTTTATCTATAAAATAGAATTTGTGGAGAGAGAGAGGCAATGAAGGCTGAGCGTGATGGAGCGTCTATGAAAGAGAGCGTGTTCTTGTCAGTGTAACTAATTCTACTGAGGACAAGAGGACGGTCACAATGTGAAACTATGTTTTACAACTCCAGGGATAAAAATCAGTGAAAGGAAAGGTGAAAATGATGAAAGTCAACGTGGTGACACTGTAAAAGATTTACCTCAATGTGCCTTTGTTGGTTAGAACTCACTGTGCTGCCTGCAAGAAGAAAAAAAAATGAATTCACTTTATTGCACTCATCTGTCATAGATAATACCCTGTACAAAAAGGTGGAAGGAAGTGGTGAACTTATAATCAGTCTGTGTACACATACAATGGGAAGGCGGTCTGGAAACCCAGCAGGCCTGGGAAATGAGGGGCTGTCATAAAGAGGACAGTGACAGTCTACTGAGATCAGTGAGCTCGAAGCTCCAAAGAGAGGGGCAGGCCAACTTGATCTTTCTTTGTGTGCAGACTGTTGGGTGTGCTACATGCACCTTCAGACTTGGTGGGGAGTCACATTCAATTGCCAGACAAATGCAACCCACCCTGCCACCAATAGTAGGAAGTGAACTTGTTGTAGCCCTTTAAAGGATTGCACAGAGAATACATTGCTCCTGTAACAGTGATGGATGGAGCCTGCCTCTCTCTGACCAACAGGGTATGTTCCAAAGCTGCTGAGATCAATGCTTGTGTGTCAGAGCAACTGTTAGAAGCAAAATTTCTAGCAATTTCTGAAAAAGCTAATTTATTTAGGCAATGTCTGTAACTTTCTAGCTTTCACGACAAAAAAGAGACCAAAATGTTTTTGTTATGAATTTCCCCTTTATTTTACTGTACTCGTGAGAATTTCTATGCATCAAAAACCAGTGATCATTTTTTTTTCCCTTACAGCTCTGTCTATTGCACATGTTCTTGCTTTCACGGCATAAGGTTGCATGACGAAGTTTAACCATCAGATAATAATATCTAAGAATGATAATGCATTGTCTAGTAAATGAAGTAGTGCCAAATTCTCAGTCTTTGAATATTTTCTTTAACCTCTGGATGGTCAGCTTTTCAGCCTGTCCCCTATACTCATACTCATGTCACTTCACCCTCCCCCTGAAATCTCTACCTACACCTCAAGTGAGGGTTTCCATTTTGCACCAATCTGGGACCCTCAGGCAGTATGATGGTCTCCGTGGTGTCTTTATATATGTTTCATTCTCTTCTGATTCCTTATGAATGCACGGAGCAAACGATGAATATCCGAAATATTTTGCAAACCCCTTTTCCCCACACCTTTTAAAGTTATTGTCATTTCTCCACCATGGAAGCTTCTTGCTTTCCTCCATGTCTATTTGATGGGTAGAGATTTATCCCATTCTTCCCCTGGAGCAACTTCCCGATGAAACGATGAATCTCTCTTCATGATGAGCCACCATCAATGACACACCATAGCTGAGGTAACAAGTCATAATTGTTGGTGAGGGAAGTTCCTGATTTTTTCAGAACTATACACTCTATCCCTTTTACAAGTCATTTCTAAATATTCCAGCCCATATTCCACTAGACAACTTGACCATTTAACAAACTAAATATTTCTTGACCTTCATGCAATACAAAACAGCCAAAAGTCTGTCTGAATTTACAATCACACAAAACAAGACGACCAATCAAACATAATTTTCTTCTTTATATTTTTGAGTAAAATGTTTTAAATTCTGAAAGAAAGGTATTTGGGGAATGCCATTGTCAGAGGAGCGACAGAGGATGCGTTTATCCGACCTTTCATCAGGGTAGGGCTCCTTCAGGAGACTGGCGTGCAGTCAAGTTTTTGATAAGGAAATACAGGTGGCTTTGTAGACAAGAATTAGAAGGCTATTCTGAGCAAAAAGTAGAGCCATTCTTTGACAGCAATAAGAGAAAAGAAATAAAAAGCTGGCTAGGGTGAATGGCTTCTCTTTACCCTTTGGATCTCTCATTGTCCATCTGACAAATCGTATCTATCCCATTTTCCAAAGCTCTCTTCAAGGCTTAGGAAAGCAACTGAAATCCACTCACATCATTGTGTCCGTCACCAAATGAGCCTCCTCTTTTCCCCCAGACGAATCTTGCTGTTTATACAAAAGTTATTTTAAATTGTGCACTGACTGATTGGGGAGCATGTATACTTCCTATTTCTCGGGAATGTATATCACGTGCATGTTAAGCCACGGTCGCACATAGACTCTAGGAAAGGCAGGGCTCATATATAACGTCCAGGAGTTTTAGCTCCATTTCTGACATTTTCTGATGATGGGAGTTTTGGCAAGTTACTTATTCTCTCTCTGTCTCAACTTTCTGCTTTGTGAAATAAAGGTAGATTAAGAGTGTCGTGAGGATTAAATGAGATCGTGTTTGAGCAACCTTTTGCACGGTACTTGGCACACAGTTATCAATAGGTGGTATCTTCCGTTATTGTTATTTTTCCAACTAACATGACAAGTCTCCTCTCAAAAGGAACTTGATAATGAATTATGAGTGTGGGAAATATAATGATGGGTTCATAATCTGAACACCAATTATGCATGACTTTGGAAAAACTGCTAAAATTTCTTGATTTCTTGCTGGAGATGGGAGATGTCTAGAATGCACAGTCTGCATATGTAAAAATAGCATGCAAAGGGTCTAACATTGTCAAATGTTTATATTTCCAGTGGGTCCTTCATTAATTTTATCATTATAAATCTGGAATTAGGACTCTCAATATTTAAGAAGTACTCACTACGTAATAGCACTTTTGTTTCAAGAAAGAAAGTTTTTGAATGTTGTTTTGATTTAATACATTGAACTCCATCACACTTACAGTGTGTGCATATTGTTGGCGATTGTTCCGTAAGATCTTCTTTCCCAGATGCTTTGCATCAGCCCTTAACCAGGAAAGAGTTATTGCTGCTCCGTGAAGTTGGATAAAAGAAGACTATTTGGACAGTTTGAGCTTCATTAATACAAGTTTGGTTTGTTAAATCCCCAAGTATTGCTTTACAAGTCTTCAGATTAAAAATTAATTACAACAATTATCAACAAATATAAAAAGTCAAGAAAATAATGAAAGCCCATCTGTCTCTTTGGCTTTGGAAAGCATAGCACTGTGGCAGCAATGGAGAGCAGCCATGTTTTACACTGAGCTCTAGAAGTAATCTACCACATATGTTAATTTTTACTGCTTTTATGCAAAATAGTTCCTTCTTAAAGCAAATGAACTTCTCACCTATTCATACAATGCAGTCTTATCGCTTAAGCAGAAATTGGTCATGCGAGGCACAGAAAGGCACCAGCATAGAAATTTTCAAGATGGTTGGTTATATTCTGTCCCTATTTGGAGAGGTCTTGAGCAAAAGGACAAGTGAAAGCCTTCTCAATGGCTACTGCTATGAAAATTAATCTTTTAGCACGTTTTGACTGTAGGTGAGGCATCTATGTGCATGCAAGGAGGAAACTTGTTACACTAGATTATTTACATAAGATTAATTACAATTATATTCAAAGTGGTCATTTGTTGACATAAAGTGATAATGTTTTCTATAAACAACCATAGTTTTCAAACATGTTTTAACTCTGGCTGTCATACTGACACATTTATCATATGTATAAAAACCATGAATATTTAATTTGACTTTAAACAAAACTAAACAATAAATGCTATAAAGATACAACTGAAGAAGTAATTCTTTTATAGGCAGAGAAAAAAAGGAAATTTTTCAAATTGGTAGTTAAATGGATTTTGTGTTTATTCCCAAGTTCTGCTCCTCCCAAAAAAATCTTCTGAATAATAAAGAGATAGAATTAATGAAAAAAGAAGCTAATAAATATGTCAGAAACAATTTACTGTTGGTTTGTATGTATTCCAAATGCCTCTACAGGGATGCAAATGAACCTTCAAGATCAGGCTATTAATTTCAAAAAAACACTGTCTTCACAAGTATGGAAAAAAGGAACACTGGTTTTAGTATCTAGATTTCTAATAGCTTTTTGAAACTTGTTGGTTTCATTCTTAAAGAAATTTAAATGATTAGTGTAACATCCAATTGGCTAAATATAGTATAATTTTCTTGTGCATCACATATAGACTTTTTAACTCTTAATTAACTTGCAAGGAATATTACCTATGTTGAAGTTTCAAAATTAAATAGCACAGTCTTAAAGAACTAGTAGAAAAACAAAAGGATGGTCAGAAGGTGAGTTAGTTACCCTGAAGGCTCTTCCTGCTAAAGTGTAACCACAGCTTGGATAAAATATAACAAATCTAGTTTTTAATGAATTGCTGAGTTTGCTAAACATAAGCGAAATCTCCCTTTTTTTTCGTTTTGAGGAAGATTGACCCTGAACTTATATCTGCTCCCAGTCCTCCTCTTTTTGCTGAGGAAGACTGGCCCTGAGCTAACATTGACACCCATCTTCCTCTACTTTATATGTGGGATGCCTGCCACAGCATGGCTTGATAAACAGTGCATGGGTCTTCACCTGGGATCCAAACTGGTGAACTCCAGGCTGCCAAAGCAAAGCATGAGAACTTAACTGCTACGCCACCAGGCTAGCCCCAGAAATTTCTAAAAAGGGAAAAGGTACCTTCCTGAAACTGGGGCAGAAAATAGTAAACAGTAGAGATATAATGAGCAGGGAATTTTAAAGCAGATGTACCTTGAGTTAGATGCCTTCATCAGCTCTCCATCCAGGGAATATGCTTCCAGGCCTTTGCAAGATTGGGGCAGGGAGTCTGCCCCATGGCCTAGTGGTTAAGTTCACATGCTCCATTTCAGTGGCCTGGGATTCGCTGGTTTGGATCCTGGGCACAGACCTACACACTGCTCAACAAGCTATGCTGTGGTGTCATCCTACATAGAAGAACTAGAAGGACTTACAACTAGGATACACAACTATGTACTGGGGCTTTGGAGGGGAAAAAAAAAGAGGGAGATTGGCAACAGATGTTAGCTCAGGGCCAATCTTCCTCACCAAAAAAGAATAAGTTAAAGAAAAGATTGGGACAAAACTTAAAACGCTTATGTTAATCATAAAATTGTTAAAGGGAGCTAAGTGGTCCCAGGTCAGTACTGACTCTGGATTTTACAGAACACCAAACTTCTGCAGAATAACAGGTCTCTCATTTATGTCCTCAGAAGTCAGGCAGATTAGATTTAATAAGACTTGAGTCCACAATGAAAATTCAATAAGCGAACATAGAAATAATCATCCATAAGTGAACATCAATGGAAATGAAGACAAATATAATAACCAACAAATTAATTCAGAATCCAGAATTATCAGATATGAAATATAAATCCCCTATATGTGAAATATTTAAAGATATAAAAATAGAGAATACAAAAGGAGAAAGGCAATAAAGGCTATCAAAAATTGTAAAAGAAATTTGAAAAAAACATTCAGAAAAAATTTAGAAATGACAAATGTAAATTTAAAATTGCTTACATGGATTACATAACAGAATAGACAAAGCTAAAGAGATAATTAGTGAGCTGGCAAATAGATCTATAGAAATAATACTGAAAGCACAAGAAAGAGAGAGAGAACATAAGAAAGAGATTAAAAGACCCAAAGTATGCAATAAAAAGGTCCAAATTACACATAATCAGATGCCCAGATGGGGAAATTTGAATCACTGACATTTTTTGCTGATGTGAGTTTTGCAAGCTATTTATTCTCTCCTTATCTCAAGTTTTTCTTTTGTAAAATAAAGGTAATTAGGTTTTTATTAAGACTGTTAGCTAGACTGGCTAGAAATAGCCATTATAATAGAATGATGACTAGACATTTTCAGAGCTTACTACAGACATGTAATGATATATACAGAAGGCACAGAATGTACCAAGAAGGATAACTTAGAAAAAAAGATCCACACATTGTGGTGAGACTGAAGACACAGAGAAGATCTTAAGCAAAAGATGAATGACACATCATGTGCCAAAAAAGACAATTAGATTAATAACAGACATCTCAAACAGCAAAAATAGAGCCTAAAAGACAGTGTAGCAATATTGTCAAAATTCTGATAATAATTAGTTGTCAATCTTGAATTACATGATCGCAAGATTTTTTTCAGTTACAAATCTAAAATATAGACATTTTCAGATTTTAAAAAATGAAAAGATTTTTATCACTAACAAAGTTTCACTAAGGCAATTTCTAAAGGTTTTACTTTAGGAAGATTGAAAATGATATCTAAGCTGCAAGAAGGAGTTGTGATGTCCTATATCTGTCCGTTCAGTCCATTTGGTCTATAGTATGGTTCAAATCCAACACTTCCTTTTTGATTTTCTGTCCAGATTATCTATCCATTGCTGAAAGTGGAGCACCTACTTTCAGTAGATGTGAACGATAAGAGTGAATCCCCTACCGTTATTGTATGTTATTGTATTGTATTGTATCCTTTCAGATCTATTAGTATTTGCTTAATATATTTAGGCACTCCAATGTTGGGTGCATATATATTTACAGCACCTTGCTGTGACTTCTTGATAAAGTGACTTCTTTATCATTATATAATGACTTTCTTTGACTCTTGTTCACATTTTTAGCTTGAAGGCTATTTGTCTGATATAAATATAGCTACCTCCACTCTCTTTTAGTTTCCACTTGAATGGAATATCTTTTTCCATCCCATTGCTTTGCACCTATGTGTTCTTAAAGGTGAGATTAGTCTCTTGTCAGCAGCATATATTTAGGTCTTGTTTTTTTATCCACCCAGCCACTCTGTGCCTTTTGATTGGAGAATGCAATCCATTTATATTTAGCATAATTATTCGTATATAAGGACTTATTGATGCCATATTATTGTTTTATGGCTGTTTTGTAGTTCCCTGGTTCTTTTTTGCCTCTCATGTTGCCTTCCTTTGTGAATTGGTGATTTTTCATGGTGGTATGCTCTGATTCCCTTGCCTTCATCTTTTCAGACTCTATTATAGGTTTTTGTTTTGTGGTTACTAAGGGACTTATGTAAAATATTTTATAGATATAACAGTCTATTTTACTCTGATAACAACTTCAATCACATACAAAAACTCTACCCTTTCACTCTCCTCTTTTATGTTTTGAATGCCATAATTTACCTCTTTTTATATTGTGTATTCATTAACAAATTATAGTAGCTATCTTTTTGAAGCTTTTCTTTTAACCTTTATACTACAGCAAACAGCAGTAAAACACACATTCTTCTCAAACACGCATGGACTTTCTCTAGGGTAGGTCATATGATAGGCCACAAAACAAGTTTTAGCAAATTTAAGAAGATTGAAATCATGCCAAGTATCCTTTCTGACCACAAGGGTATGAAACTAGAAATCAACAATAAGAGGAAAACTGGAAAATTTACAAATATTTCAAAATTAAACAACATAATTCTGAACAACCAATGGATCAAAGAGGAATCAAAAGGGAAATCAAAAAATATCTTGAAACAGATCAAAATGGAAACACAACATACCAAAACCTATGGGATGCTGCAAAAGCAATTCTATTTTAGAAATTCTTATAGCATTCACAAAATTAGCTGAAAATGGATTAAAGACTTAAACGTAAGACCTGAAACCATACATTTCCTGGAAGAATACATAGGAAGAAAGCTCCTTGACATTGGTCTTGGCAACAACTTTTTGGATATGACACCAAAAGCATAACTGATAAAGGTGAAAATAAATAAGTGGTACTACATCAAACTAAAAGTCTTTCACACAGCAAACAAAAACAATTAACAAAATGAAAAGGCAGCATACAGAACAAGAGAAAAGATTTTCAAAGCATGTATATGATAAGAGGTCAATATCCAAAATATATAAAGAACTCATACAGCTCAATAACAACAAAAAAACCCAAACAATTTGATTCAAAAATGGGCAGAGGAATTGAATAGACATTTTTCCAAAGAAGACATACAAATAGCCAATAGGTGCGTGAAGATGTTCAACATCACTAATCATTAGAGAAAAGCAAATCAAAACCACAATGAGCTATTACCTCAAACCTGTTGGAATGGCTATCATCAAAGGACAAGAAATGATAAGTATCGGTAAGGATAAGGAATAAAGGGAAACCTGTGCACTCTTGGTGGGGATGTACATTTGTGCAACCACCATGGAAAACAATATGGAGGTTCCTCAAAAAATTAAAAATAAAGCTACCATAAGATTCAGCAATCCCACTTCTGGATATATGTCCAAAGGAAAGGAAAACAGGATATTGAGGAGATATCTGCCCTCCCATGTTTATTGTAGCATTATTTACAACAGTCAAGATATGGAAACAACCTTTATTCATCAATGGATAAATGGATAAAGAAGATGTGGTATGTGTATATATACACACACATATATATAACGGAATATTAGTCAAGAGAAAGAAGGAAATCCTGCATTTGTGACAACATGGATGGATCTTGAGGACATTATGCTAAGTGAAATAAGTCAGACAGAAAAAGACAAATACTGTATGATATCACTTATATGTGGGATCTAAAAAAGTCAAATTTTTAGAAACAGAGTAGTTACCAGGGTCTGAGAGGTGGGGGCAATGGGGAAATGGTGGTCAAAGAGTACAAACTTCCAGTTACAAGATGAATAAGTTCTGGGGATCTAATGTATAGCATTACAATTATAATTAACAACTATATGGTATACTTGAAAGCTGCAAAGAGCGTACGTCTTAAATGTTCTCACCACAAAAAGAAGCATTAATTATGTGACGTGATGGATGTGTTAGCTAACCCTACCATGGTAATCATGTTGCAATATACAAGCGTATCAAATCAACACATTTTACACTTTAAATTTACAAAATGTTGTATGTCAATTATATCTCAATAATGCTGCAAAATAATTTAAAAAGAAGGAATGGTGAGCAATGAAATAAATACAGGTAAGTTTAAAGAAACATTGTATAGAGTTATTATGCTAATAATAATGTTTAATTTAGAGAGTTAAAATTGAAATAGAATTACAATTTACTAAATTTGCCTGAAGAGGAAATAAAAAGATTAAATAGTCCTGCAATCATTAAAGAAATTTATTTATTAGACAAAAATTCTACCACAAAGATAGTCCCAGGCCACTAGGGATTTACAAGCAAGATCTACCAAATTTTCAAAGAACTACAATCTTATATAGGGGTTTTCTTTTTGAAAGTGTATAAAAGGAGACCACTTTCAATTTGTCTATGACACTAAAACAATAATAAAATGATTTAAAAAATCACTCATTCTTGAACTTAGATCAAAAATCTTTAAAAGTTTCTAAGCAAATAAACCTCAGCAGTATGTTAAATTAAGTTGAGTTTATTCAGGATAATTTTAGTCTGATAGTGTCTAAATAAAATCTACCATGGTGACAGATAAAAACAGAAAATTCAAAAGACATCTAAACATCCTTAGATTAAACATTTTAAAAAGTGAACACGCCTCATGATAAAGAAATACTTTACAAAACGTGATCTAGAAGAGAGAACATTCTTAATCTGATAAAGAGTATCTACAAAAAACCCAGAGTAAACATCATTCTAATTGGATAAATTTCAAAAATGATTCTGTTAATGTTAGAAACGAAATAAAAATTCACCTTATCATCACTTATGTAAATACAGCATTGTAAAAGAGGACTTAGTGAAATAAGACAAGGATGAGAAAAGACATGAAGAACAAAAAATACAAGTAGAAATAAACTTATTTCTTAATCACAGATAATATCCTATGATTGTATATTGATTGCCTATGATTGCCTACACAGCAAATCCAAAGTAATCTATGGGCAAATCAATTCAAATTAGTAGAATTAATAGGAGACTTTAACAAAACAATTGAATATAAGATGAATATAAACATTACATTACATTTTCTAGCTACTAAGAAACAACAATAATAACAAAAGTAACCTCTCTCTTATTCCTCAAGAATTCGCTCCTAGGTCTTAACACGAAGAACTTCTCTCACTACTTTAAAACTACAGCCCACTACCAAAACCATTATCACTCATTATGGTTTCCATGTTTCTTTGTTTCTTTGTTTCTTTGTTATTTGTGAGGAAGATTGGCCCTGAGCTAACATCTGTTGCCAATCTTCCTCTTTTTGCTTGAGAAAGATAGTCACTGAGCTAACATCTGTGCCAATCTTCCTCTATTTTATGTGGGGTGTCACTACAGTGTGGCCTGATGAGCGGTGCTAGGTCTGCGCCCAGGATCTGAATCTGCAAACCCCCAGCTGCTGAAGCAAAGCACACGAACTTAACCACCACACCAATGAGCCGGCCCCTGTTTGTTTTTTGATAGCACTTTCCACTATTTTAGTTATTTATTTTGCTTATTATCCATTTACCATAGAATGTAAGGTCTATGAGGAAAGAATTTTTGCTAATTTTTTTCTTGTTCATTTTCTTAATTTTTTTAACTACTCTGTCCTGTGCACCTAGAATAGTACCTGACGCATAGTAGGGACTCAATGAGTATCTATTGAATAAATTAATATGTATGCAAATTAACAAAGTACACTACAATATCAACAAAATATAAAGTACCAATGAATCTATATAATAAAAGATGCAACGGGGGAGATAGAGTACCAAGTTTGTATGTAGAAGTTCTCAATATTGAAAGATATAATTAATTTCTAAATGGATCTTATAGATTCGGGGCAGTTTTAACCAAATTCCAGCAGCATTTCCAAGGAATTTATTGTTCGAATTTTAATATTTCTATGAGAGAGCAAAGGAATAGTCAGGACTCTTCTAACGAGGAAGGAGACGCAGGAGGAGAGGGAAGGCAGAGGAGAAGAAGGTAAACGGGCTTGTCTTTTAGATATTAGGACACAGTAAATGAAGTCTTGCTATAATCATAAAAAAAGAACTAATAGGACAGAGTAGAGAGTTCGGAAACACCTCATCACAGACATGAAAATTCCAAATCTAATAGATGTGATATTGGAAGTCACTGTAGAAAAGAGAGACTATTCAAGCGCTGGAGCATTGCTTTTCCAAATTAAAAAAAAAAAAATTAGATTTTTTCATTTTCTTTACACACAAAAATTAACTCCACAAGAATTACAGACATAAAGTAAATGGCACATTCTAACATATTTAGAATAATATATAGGAAAATATCTTTGACCTTTAAAAGGGATAGAGTTTCTTAAAGAAGATACTAAAAGGTTTAACCATAAAAGATTGATATATTTAACTGTATTAAAATCAACAACCTCTGTTTATCAAAAAACACCACAAACAAAGCAACCATTCAAGCCACAAATTAGGAAAATAATATTAGTAACCTAAGCTATGAAGAAATATAAATGAATAAGGAAAGACAATTTAATAGACATAAAAAGCACAAATGAATTAAAAACCATACTTTAGTAGAGGAATCAATAATGACAAATAATCAAGCAAAAAGATGCTAAATCTCATTAGTAGTCAAAGAAATAAAAATTAAGTTAAACAGATCATGTTACGCCTACTACATAGATGAAATGAGTAACTCTGATAACACCAATAATACGAAGTCTTGTGAAGGCCATAGCCTTACTGATATGAATCCTCATAAACTACCAGTAAATGGATAAATTGGTTTCATAATTTTGGAAAACAGTTTAATATTATCTTTTAAATTTAATCATGTATATAATCTAGTATCAGTAAATTCCACTTGTAGATATGTGATCTACATATCACTTTAATTGTACCAGTAGATATGTAAAAACTTGTTCATAGCCTTCTTTTTAATAATAGCAACCCAAATTCTCATGGACTAGAGATGCATAAATAAACTGCGGTCTATTTAGTTAATGAAATATTGCAAATCAGTTAAAGAAGAGATACAGTTATGGGCAATAGTATGGATAAATCCCAGTGATGAGTGAAAACAAGCTCCAGAAGAGTTCGTACATATTTAAACAATGTATTCATTAGCAATAACTTACATATGTGGGAGAGCTTTGTGAAATAAAAAGTAAAGACACAACGAACACAAAATTTAGCAGTTGACTAGAATATGGGAGGACACAATGCAATATAGAAAAGCTAGAGTCTAAAACAGGGAAGGAACGCAGAGATGATTCAATGGTATGAGTGACATTCAGATTTAAGTTGGGTGATGAATTACCTTGTGTACATTTTAATACAATTATAAATTATTATATAAACTATCAACTATTATATAATAAAAACTAAAAAGAAAAGCAACATAAGCAAAGCCCCAATAAGCTAAAGAAAAACTAATACATAATAATATTTTTCCAGTAACGCTAACAGTTGGAAAATTAAGTAAATTTTTTTGTTAACATTTTCTAAAAGATGTGGCATGTGGGATGCCACCTCAGCATGGCTTGATGAGCAGTGCCATGTCAGTGCCCAGGATTCGAACAGGCGAAACCCTGGGCTGCTGAAGCAGAGTGCACTAACTTACCCACTTGGCTACAGGGCTGGCCCCTAAACTTTAAGATTTGAGAAACCCATTTAACTATGGGATACAAAAACTGTGTAATAAGAAAAAAAGCTAATTTTTTTACTTACACTTTTTAAAAGTGATTACAAATAAAATATTAATTTTTTAAAGAAAAAAATCCTAAAGAGGACATGATTTTGAACCAAATTTTCACCTTATAAGTTATGAATACCCTAGGTAAGACCACCAAACACACGTATTTTGTAGAAAAATGAAACAGCACAGAAAACCGAAGTTAAGAAAAAAATAGCTCCTAGCCTTTTAGTAAGTGTGGGAGGATTGCAAAATTATTTCTATTATTACTGGTTGCCAGGATCTGCAAAGACTACATGTAATTCCATAAAATTTTGGAAAAGCACAAACATTACTTTAAAAGACATGTGCGAATAGCCAATGAAATAACTAAACATTGTCCATAAATGACAAGAATCCAAGTGTGTTATGACCCAGCAGAGATTCACAGTCTCTCAGGTCCCAAGATTGACTCCAGAAGAACAAATCAGTAATACTGTAGAAAATACGTAAACACACACAAATGCAGATAAAATGAGGTACAGCTCAGCCATATTCTGTGCTTGTATGTTGTAACCCCAGGTCTACTTTTACACTGAATCTTTAGACTGGTAAACCAATCTTTTATTTCTTTGCTATGAAAAATCACCCCAAATTAAGCTTGTTCTCCTTTATCAAATACTAAAGTTAGTTTCCTTTATTTTAATTCTGTTCGTACTGCTTCTTTTCTTTATTTTGTGGATAGGAGAGTTCTGTCTAAGCCTCTTCCTCAGCTTTTGCAAGATTGAGGCTCTGGGTGAAAGAGCTGCCCCTTGCCAGATCTGCCACCATTACGAATTGTGGTGCCTTCCGTATACAAGGTACTTCGCTATGTGAATGAAACAGACGGTGTAACGTTAACTCACGGGGAATTTCCTAACTTGCATAGACACTGAGAGTGCAGTGGATAGACATCAGACTGGACTAAAGGAATTTGAGGAAAGACATCATTTTTTTTACTACGATACACAAAATTAACTTTCATAAGAGGTTATTCTTAGGGTATAGGATAGAAGAGGAATTAAAGAGAAAACATAGAAAAACAGAATTAATTCAACAAGAGTTAAGCAAGAAAAATTCAAGTTCTATTTCACAATATAACAAACTGTTTATATTTTCAATATTTTCAAGAATTGTTCAGTGTGCTTTAAAGCACTTTACCTATGGGGAAAAAAATAGAAGATTCTTCTCAGCTATATTTTTGATAAGGCATCATGACAGACACTGTTTTTGAGGAAAGAGACTACTAAAATTCAAATATTTAAATATTCACAGACAGGCTCTAATTTTTACAGGAAGAAAGAAGAATGGATGGTAATGGCATTTTTATTGCCAAGACAGAGAATTTGTGAGACAAGATTGATTTGGGAGAGAGGAAGCAAGATGAACTATCAGGATGTGAAATTGAAGGCTTCTTCCTGCCAATGTCTGTGATGAAGGAAGACCAGAGACAACAGCTTCACAACAGGCACCAGCAGCCGGTCCTAACCCTGGCTCTATGTGCCTCTGTAAACATGACTATGTGTCACACAGTGGAGAAACGTAATCATTATTTTTAGAAATTTTTAGACATTTTCCATTTCCTAGCTGACTATCATAATCTATTTCCCACAGGGTCGTTCATCATCCATAAAAATTGTGTAGGATTTGGGAAGCAATCTTAAGTTTATACCCTCTGGGATATTTTAGCGTAGAATCAGAAAAGGCCTATAGTGATTTGATTTGATTTTTTTGCATTCAACCTGGAGAAGAAAACTGTCTGTTGATGAATTGTATTGAAGGCACTCAGAACAGATTTGCACTAGCAAGGGCTTTTTTTTTTAATGTCTTGAAAGTGTAAAATTCTGGAGGTCATTGGATAGTTTTGGCGCTATGCAACTGGTCTGTGGTGTTCAATAAAGGCCTGTCAGACATTCAACGGAAACGAATGGAAGGGGTGTGGGAGTGTGGCCCAAAGGAATACAGTCAAGAGTAGATTTTGTTTTGCTGCACAGTGCTGTCTACTCTGTCAGAAGCATCCCTCAGCATCCTGCCTGGAGAAAGCCCAAAATGGCTGTGGGACCGGAGATTGCAAATCAACCGCCATTGTGCTAAACTTTGAGTTTGGATTCCTCCAGAATTTCCCGTAATTGTGTGAAATGTTGAGCCTGAGCAAGTGGGTGGTTATCATGGGTTTTTCTCTATTCTCTTTAAACTAGTATTCATGGAATGCTAAACAATTTGCATCTGAAAAGTTAGGCTACAACAATGCATTGTCAATTGACCAGTTACTTTTAGCACAATTGACAAGTTACTTCTTAACCTCCTAAAAATAGTAATTAAAAAAAACACCCCAAAATGTACAAACAGAACAATGGCAATGGAGTGAGCCATCTGAATATTTTCATATTTTTTTATGCAGCTTTTTCTCAGAAAACTAAGGCTTTGTGTTAAATAATATTGATTCAGGCAGATTCTCCCAATTCGAGCATAGAAATACTTATTCACAGACGACGGTGGTAACTTGTGTGTATACACTAGACCCTCGCTCCGCGTATTTCCACAGAACTTTAATACATAGAAGAGAAACTTGACAGAGTAAGCAGACTGGGTTTAAATCTTGGCTCCGGTTGTTATTAACACGGGCACCTGGGAGGATAACTTTTTCCTCTGAGACTCAGTTTTCCTATTTGTAGTGTAGGACATAAACTACATAGTATAAGCTAGATAGTTAACCACTGCATTTGGCACATGTCATGCACTAAAAGTTGGTATATACAATGTTTTTGGCTTAAAATCAGTTTGCCATATTAAATATCTTATTAAGATACTTGCAGTACCTTCTTAAAATCATAAATATTCTAGGAGTTAAATAGGTAAAAACACAAGAGGCTAAAGACAGACCAAGATGTGCATTGCTGGGGGCCGGGGGGAGTGCAGCGGTGAAGTTCACACGTTCCACTTTGGTTTGGATCCTGGATGGGGACCTATGCACTGCTTGTCAAGCCATGCTGTGCCAGGCATCCCACATATAAAGAAGAGGAAGATAGGCATGGATGTTAGCTCAGAGCCAGTCTTCCTTTGCAAAAAGAGGAGGATTGGCAGCAGATGTTACCTCAGGGTTAATCTTCCTCACCTCAAAAAACAAAAAAAAAAAGATGCATATTGCTGATTGGGTGGTATATGGCTAAGAGCAACATGGTGCAGTTAACTTCAGTACCAATTGTATGGCTATAGTAGCGAATGCTATTGTGTACTTAGTCTTTGAAACACTTGATATGAATTAAGTCAAAAATCTTCAAAATAATCCTAGGAGGAGAGTACTGTTAAGATCTTCCTTTCACATATGAAGAAATAGAGGCACCAAAATATTAAGAAACTTGCCCTAAATCGTGCAGTTAGTGAGTGACTGAGCTGGAATTCCAGCCCAGGGAAGCTGGCACCAGTCTCATAATCACTATGCCCTATGGCATCTCCTAGTACACAGTAGATATATATCTGGATACTACACATATTGAATAAGCATACTTTTGGTGCATTCAAGTTACATTAAGGACTAGGGTTAAATCAAAAATAAAATCATATTTTATGGTGCTATGCTATGACATAGTCTATCATAAGCCAACTACATTCCCTTTTCATTTTCTAGAAAACACTACATTTTAATAAATTTAAAGAATATATCATATGCTTGTCTTCATATGAAACTTGGAAATTCCCTAGACAGTTAAACATAAAGAATGAAACACTGACCCAAATTCCGAGAGTGGGAACAGCTGTTTTGGAGAGAAGCAGAAGAATTCTGCTTCTAAGCCTTCCTGAGCTGTGTAAAATTCTTAAGAGGCCCTGAAGGAAGATCATTCCAATTTTGAGCTAAAAGCCTCCAAGAGTTTTTGTCTCAGAAGAAAATACCAATAGACTCATCTACTGACTTTGGGGACTGAAGAGAGATTGTCCAGGTCATAAGTACAAATGAGTTTCCTCATAAATTCCAATTGGTGGTGGCTGAATAGAAGCCTGTGTTGAACACAAGTTTGAGCTATATTTGGCTCACTGAGAGAGAATGCAATGCTCACTTAGTGACCTGTATCTTAAACGCAGAATTAGGGAATGGCAGCACAGATATCATATATTTGCCATCCCTGGTACAGTTGACTTCTTTTCTTACATACTTTTGCTCTTCTCTGACCAACTGCTGTCTTCCCACAAACAGAAACATACACACACACACACAAAGACAAACAGACATACACATATACAAACTCAAACACACACACATACACTCAGAACTTACCACCACCAGAAAAAGATCCTCAAATGAAACCCTAGACTGGCCTTCAGACCCAACCTTCTGTACTTGACATAATTTTCGGTGTGGGGTCAGCTCATGTTTAAGAACCACCTTTATCAGCCTATAAGAAGTGATAGTGATATTGAGTCAAGAAGATGGAAAATATGTTCTTTTGATACTTAAGAGCTTACAGCCAATTTGCTTACTTTGAAGTCCTTTAAGGATGCAGAACACCTTTCTAAGCTTATGTGAAAATCATGCTAGCTTTGCATGAATGGCGTCAAGTAATATTGAGTTTAATAGACCCATAGCTGAGGACCTGGGGGATAGGAACAAGGAAAGAGTAGGGAAAAGAGTGGGGAGGTACTGAACCCATTTTGGAGAAAAGAAGATTGGAAGAAGAGTTGAGAGAATGAGAGAGAATATTCAGAGTAGGTCACTCACATGAGAAAATTCAGGAGATCTTGTAAAAAAGTGACATGCTGGGACAGACTTAGTGACCAGCACAGTTTTATGGTAGGACTATCCCATAAGTGACTATATACAGGCTGTATAGTCTATACTCAAAGTCCAGTGGGCACCACCACCACCCTCCCCCCATGTGCCAGTAGAGGGAGCCTACTGTTTGAAGGAGCCAGGATCCGTTTTCTCTCATTATTATTTGAAAACATCAACCTTTCCAAGGCAAGTCAATTGTTTCTCTTTTCTCCTCTTGCTTTTTAGTGAAAAGGAAACACAGCTCTCAGTGGTTTACACTGGGAAAATCACTTAATATGCTCCCCCCATTCAGACTGAGCTCCCCAAAGAGAGCGCAAAATGGCTTTTATTAAAACCACCTTCTAAGGAAGCACCACAAGAGGAATGCAATAAAACTTCTGGACGTTCTTTGAGTTACCATTCATAAAAGAAAAATAACAATTTGGCAGTCTTTTCTACAGCTTAGTGCCATCATTAAAAATGGGCGACTGGTTTTAGCAAATGCCCCTGGGTTGAGAGGTAAGTGGCAAAACATCAGTGGCCTCAGTATCTAATGATGCAAAACCAAGACTAAAGTATTAATGCTACTTTAGTATGTCTGTGCTCTGGCTCTTGGAACAGAGCTGTTCAATGGACTGGAGAGAACAGGGGCTGTGTTTTAGACAACAGAAACCCAGGTAATACCTTGTTTGTGTGTCATATTTTCCATTTCAAACATTTTTTGGTATTCACAGTTGGGGGAGAGAAGGATGCTAAGATTTCAACCAATGTCAAATGTCTCTGAATAGGCTAATTTGGTTTACAGTGGATGGAAATGAAATGAAACGAAACAAAAACACCTTGACACAAGCCAACAGAACATTCCGACCTCAGACAATTGGCCTAGTAATAGCATAATAACAACCCTTAAAAAGCAGAAGGATCAGATATTGGCTGCAGTTAGCCCTGTTTGTTCTCAACTCTGTTTATAAGACACAAAATGCAAGGAGAATTGGACAATTATCCATCTGATTTGATCAGTGTAGGCAGCCAAACCAGCTAATTCAGCAGGGAGATTGAGCCCTGACTAGCTACACTGATCAAATCAAGAAAAGAACTGCCAGATCTCCCCTTTACTTTATGCCGAGTAGATGCTGCCTTGGGGAATGGCTTACATTCAAAGGCTCTGACTGTTTGAAGTTCCCCAAAAGTCTGTTAATTGGAGCTCTTCAGATGCTTTGGATGGTTAAAATTGCATAGCTTGGATTGGTTGGCTAATCAGTTCTCAGACACCATAAATTCAACCAACTTCAAATGGTGAAAAAAAAGACTTTTGAAATAAAAATAATTATAATAGCCTGCTGTTAAAAAGAAGTAAAACAAATTTTCATTTGGGATAGTCAGCTACTCTTCCATTTGGCAAAACAGCTAGGAAATGTGGAGATTTTTTAGTTCAGAATAGTGTTTCAGGACTGAGCCCTTTGAGTACTGGGTCACATGGTAATTACCTTAGTCAGCACCAAGATTTGTTAGTGTCAATAGTCAGTAGACGACTAAATGATTTTGGTGCTGTATTCTAATTTTATTCCTGAAAAATTAATCTGGTAAGTATTTCAGAGATATATAATTTTTTCTCTCTAAGAAATTTTCTCCTTTATGAAATAAGAAGCTAGAGTGAGCAGACAGTACTGGGTAGATCTCACCAAAGTTAAAGGGAGAAGGTGTTCTGGATTGACGAAACTCACAGAATTCAACACTTGAAGGGCTGTATGTATTGTTATCAAGAATGGTCCTTTTAGGGGCCAGCCCCGTGGCCGAGTGGTTAAGTTCATGCGTGTTTCGTTGGTTCGAATCCTGGGCACGGACATGGCACTGCTCGTAAGTCACGCTGAGGCAGCGTCCCACATGCCACAACTAGAAGGACCCACGACTAAGAATAACAACTATGTACCGGGGGGCTTTGGGGAGAAAAATGAAAAAAAAAATGGTCCATTTAGGCCAAAATACAGATCCAAGTCAAGATCGGTTAGAGTCTTCTCTTAAAAATATGTGGATAGTTACCCCAAACCTCTCTCTCTCTTTCTGTTATGCTCAATTTTATATCCTCATTTCCCACACCATGAGTTATATTATCACCACACAAATAAACAAATGTAATAGTTGAGTAAACTTTAGAAATCTCCATGCCCATAAGATTCTTGGGACAAACAAATGGGTAACTTTGACATAATCCTTCCTGGGTGATTGCCAATAAAGATAGTACCTCTGAAGAAATGAACTAAATTATTCTATATTCCTTCTCTGAAGGCTGGGTCAGAACTAAAACAGCTGCCGTAAAACAGTGAAGTCAAACAATAATGAGTGTTTATTCATTTGAAGCCCAGTTCACTATCTTCTAAAGGGTATGAGACCAAATTAACTTCATCTAGAATCTGGAAGTATTTAGAGAAAGAAAGGAAAGGAAAAACTTTAGACAAAGATCACTTACCAGAAATGAATGAATAAACTGTTCATTTCACCAAATGGTGAATTGAATACCTATTAAAACCCAGCATTGTTTATAAGCATATGAAGGATGCAATCAAAGTTTAACTTACTATCTTTATAGTACTTAATAGTAAATATTTTCATTTTTTTAACACAACTCAGTGAAATGACTGTTATTACCATCACCATTTCATAAACGAGAAATTCGCAGCTAAGGGAAATTAGGTGACTCAAACAAGTTGTTCAAATAGTTGGTAAAAAATGCAGGCTAACTACAAGGAAGCTTACAAAGAATTAACTAACACAACTAGTAGAATATGCCACAGGGAAACATGTCACTATGAATGATTGGTGTGAAGTTAGCAGCATAAGATTTCAAAGGCAGGAAAGATCAAGAACTATTTGATGGAAAAGGTGGGAGTTGACAATTGACAGGAATGACTGGGAATTGGATAAGTGGTAGGGAACATTTCAGTTAAGGGAAATACTGTGAGCGTTCTGACTAGTCCAGAATTTATAATGTTGGAAGAGGATTTGCAAACGTAATTTGGGAGGAGACTATAAAAGGAATAATGGATTAAAGAGTTTGTGCTTCAACATCTAGGTGATGGGTAGGTATTAAAAGTTTTGAGTATGGAATGGACATGAAAATGGAGTTTGGAGGAAGGTGAATTTGGCAATTGTCTATGATCTGTACTAAAGAAGTAAGATTAGAGGCAGAGGTGTTAGTTAGGAGACAACTGGGATGTTGTCTTAGTCCACTTGGGCTGAGCTAATAAAATACCATAGGCTGGGTAGCATAGTGGTGTTTATTTCTTACAGCTGTGGAGGTTGGGAAGCCCAAGATCAAGCACCAGTAGATTGAGTGTCTGGTGAGAGCACACTTCCTGGTTTATAGATGGGCGTCTTTTCACAATAACTTCACATGATGAAGGGGCAGGGAGTTATCTGGGGTCTCTTTTATAAGTGCACTGATCCCATTCATGAGGCCTAATCACCTCCCAAAGAACCTACTTCTAAATACCATCACATTTGGGATTAGATTTCAACATTCAAATTAGGCGTGGGTGGGGGCAGGGACACAAACATTCAGTCTATAGCATTCTGCCCTTGGCTTCCAAAATTCATGTCCTTCTCACATGTCATCAACCCAAAAGTAAAGGTCCAAAATCTCATTTAAAGATAGTCTAAATCAGATATGGATGAACTCAAGGGATGATTCATCTTGAGGCAAATTCTTCTCTAGTTATGAATCTGCAAAATCAAATGTTATATGAAATCAAACACTGAACACAATGGTGGAACAGGCATAGGATAGACAGTCTCACTCCAAAAGGGAGAAATAGAAAAGAAAGCAGTGACAGATCCTGCCGGAGCAAGTCCAAAACCCACCAGGGCAATTTCCATTAGAGGTTAAGGCTCAAGAATAATCCTCTTTGGTTCCATGCTCTGCCCTCCAGGCCAACTAGAATGGGGGTCTTGCCTTCCAGATCCTCTGGGGCAGGGCTCCTACCTTCTAGACACACTGGAGTTGCAGGCGTGCCCCCGCAGTTTTGCTGGTAGCCTTGACCCCACAGCTTTGGGTGAATCTATAGCAGTTCCTTGCCTGGCCCACAGCTCTCTGGGATTGGAGTCCTGAGCTCATGGCTCTGCCAAGAGGCTTTGTCTTTTGAAATCTTGATGGAAGCAGCCATAGCCCCCTAACAGCTCTGCTGAGCACAGCTTATGCTGCATCTGCGCCCACTAGAGCCACAACTGGGGCAGCCAAGGAAGGCAGCAACAGAGTGCAGAGAGCAGGAGCCCATGACGTGAGGTGGCACTGGGCAGGGTGCACCAAGGTCCCACGGACACCAGGAGCCCCATGCACTCTGAACCTGTGACAGGAGGGCGGCTCTGATGATCTCTGAATTGCCTTCAGGATGGTTCTTACATTGTCTTGGACGATAGCTCCTGGCTTCTGTCAAGCTGGCTGACTCATTTTGTCAAATGGTCATATGGCTACACCCTTAGTGTTCTCTCTTAAATAGACTTTCTCATTCTTTTCTATATGGATAGGCTGAAAATTTTTGAAATCTTTAAGCTCTGTTTCCCTTTTGATTAACAATTCCATCTTTAAATCATTTTTCTCTTCTTGCATTTTACTATAAGCATCCAGGAGAAACCAGGCTGCTTCTGCAACATTTTGCTTAGCAATTTCCTCAGCCCGATATCCAGTTTCATCCCTCAAGTTCTACCTTCCACAAAACAGTAGGACACCAGCAGTTCACTCAAGTTCTTTGCCATTTTATAACAAGGATCACCTTTCCTCCAGTGTCCAGTAACATGTTCCTCATTTCCATCTGAGACCTCGTCAGAATGTCCTTTGCCATCCATATTCCTACCAACGTTCTGTTCAGCATTACTAGCTAACCTAAAAAGATTGAGTCTTTCTCTATAGTTCTCCTCTTTTCTTCCTGCGCTCTCACCAGAATCACCCTTAACTGTCCAGTCTCAACAATGTAGGTTTTTTCTAGCATGCACCTCAAAATTCTTCCAATCTCTACCTGTTACACAGTTCCAAAGCTGCTTCCACATTTTTTAGGTGTTTGCTACAGTAGCACCCCATTCTTGATACCAATTTCTTAGTTCATTTAGGCTGCTGTAGCAAAATTCCATAGACTAAGTGGCATACAAACAACAGAAAATTATTTCTCACAATTCTACAGGTTGGGATATCCAAGATCAAGGCACCAGCAGATTCAGTGTCTGGGGAGAACTTACTTCCTGGTTAATAGATGCTTGTCTTTTTCCTTGATATAGTCTCACATGGCAGAAGAGGCGAGGGAATTCTCTGTAGTCTCCTTTATAAGATGGAGCTCTCATGACCCAATCACCTCCCAAAGGCTCTATCTTTAAATACCATCACATTGGGGATTAGCTGTCAGCACATGAATTTTGGAGGGGACACAAACATTCAGTCTGTAGCGGGTATATTTCCCTAAAATAATGGAGATCACCCTGTAGGTTTCCTCAACCAAGGATGAGGGGGCAGGGGAATAATTCAAGCTGGGTAACAGCAGAAAGATTATATAACTAGGAGTACATTGTATGAGACCTATTATATGATAGTTCACGTAAGAAACATCGTATTTACAAAGGCCCCAAGAATTCATAGGTATTATGAGGGGAAGCAGCAGTCATCATTAAAAGAGGTGGAAGAACTGAAGGATGAGGAAAGATTAAAAAGCTGAAACACATACAACAGCTTAACGGTGACTGAGTGAGGTGTGACAAGAGCCCGCATGCAAAAACTTTGAAGAAGAAAGGGAATCATTTTGCTAGAAGAAGACTAATAGAAGGAAATAAAGAAGGAAGACATGGGACCACTGGGAGTGCTGCCTGATGGACAGAGCTATTGGATAATGGAGGAGGCCCCAAGGGAAGCTGTGGAAGTTTCACCAGTCAGAACATTCAAGGTGAGTTTGAACAAAGCCATGTAACATCTTCCGTGAGAGCAATTCAGCATCTGCATGAAAAGGGCAGCATGGTCAAGTGAATCTTTTCCACCTGTAATGTATTTGACTCCACACTCAGTTAAATAAAAAATCAAATGACACTTTGTTTGGTGACAGCATTTTTCAAGTGTCCCAGCGGGTAGAGTGTTCTCAAACACATGTACCCCTTTTCCAAATTCCCAGAAATGCTGTTTCCATTTTTATCACCATCTTAAAGCCTCAAGAACTCTCTTCCATATGCTTTTACTCTCAACAGTTGACCTTGCACTCTATTTCAGAGAAAATAAAAATCATCTTTCTCTCTACCTCCCTCTGTCTCTTTGTCTCTGTCTCTCTCTTTCACGTACACACACACACATTCTTTGCTTCTTTCTCATGGTAAACTCCATTGTTACTTACCCAATCACCAGTCTCCACCTTTTCCATGCTTATAGAACTCATATTCTTTCAGGTCTTGGGAAGTCTTATGCTTGAGAAGGGGTACACGTTCTGCAACCTCAGTGAGTAAATCATTGCTGGTATATGCTGTGGTCATTCAAATTCTTCTTGCCAAGGATAGGCTTAATACTGGGCATGTGGCACAATTCTGGCCAAAGAGACACTAAGAGAAGTCTGTTAGGAAGCTTCTGGTAATGGTTTCCTCATTCATCAAAGAGTTACAGTTGTCATTCACATTAAGCTATTTGTATTATGGTTAACAAAGTCTAACCGACAAAATCATTGACCTCTTTTCACTCTTTACTCAAGTTGACGTCTTTGCGGCTTGGACGCTCTTGTACATTCCCTCTTTGAATATTACGTGTTATTGATTACCTTGTTTTTCCTCTTTCTGTATCTCAGAATCCTTCTTGATGTTCTCCTCCTCTGTTTACTCTTTTTATGTTGTTGTTTACCAGATTCCATTCTTTCTCATAATTGCCTTCTTTTCACTTCACATGTTCTTCTGAAGGGATCATCTACATTTCCCTGGCATTAACCGTGATTACATTATCATCCATTCTTTTTTGAGTTCCAGATCCATATTTCCTGCTACTTGCTAGACATTTCCATGTGGATTTCATGGAAGTAACTCATTCAATCTGTCTAAAATAAGCACATTATCTCTGTCCAAACTGGTTCTCCTTTATGACAACTTTCATAAACTGGAAACTCTGAATTTAATTTAGACTCCTCTGTGTCTCTCAAATCACCACTTCTAATCAGCCAACAAATTCCATGAATTCTAGCCCCAAATGTTTACTGTATCTCTTTTTATTTTTTATTGATGCTGCTCTGCTTTGTTGAGACCTTTATTTTCTACATTAAAAAGTGTGCCCAAAAGTGACAGATTCAGGCTGTTCAAGGCACTGGTGATGTTGTTGAAACACAGCCCATGGGAAATCTAATAGAATCATATAACACTGATATTATGAGGGTCATGCTAATTTCAATCATGGTAAAGTCTTGAATGACTACCATTTACCCTAAGAGTCAGAAATCTTCGGCGTGGTAAAGTAGAATCTTTTACTTGATAGGCATTTCTTCACACAATGCTTTGAAATGATTGTAGTCACAATTAACCAGCAGCTTTTTTCTTTGAATAAGTGAATAAAGAATGAAAGACTTTTATTCATACAATACCACCCTTCCATCCTGCAGGTGTACCTTTTCTACGTCAAAGACATAAAATATGTCTTTAAAGGCCATTATGTCTTTAATGACATAAAAAATATATTCTCTTGTGTAAACAGAGGAAAAAGTCACTGAGCACATCTTCCTCTAATATGTCATACACATATGACAAGAAATAATTCTTGCTCTGAATATCAGTGACATCATCCAACAATAAATGTACAGTCCTGGAAGAGTCGCCTATTTTATACAAAATGTTCAGGTGTCATTCAGATCAAAAGCCACACAATGAGAAGGAGAAAAGAATTCTAAGTAGAATGAACATAAAGAGTACAGATGTGAAGTTGGGGTGATCTTGTCCAAAAGACAGGATGGTCAGCGTGGCTACATTGAATGACTTGGAGAAAAGGGTAGGATAAAAGTTTGAGGAGGAGGACAGGGGCTGGCTCCTTTAGGGTCATTTGGCAAAACTGAAGATATAGTATTTCAAGGTCAGAGTATAGCGTGGGTGTGGTAGGGTGCAACTTGTATTTAAAAAGATTTTTCCAGCTCCTTTATGGAGAATAGACTATAAGAGAGCAACAGAGAGACAATTAGGAAATCATAGCTTAGAAGACAGACTATGATAGCTCAGATTAAGGTCAAAGCAGTAGAGGTGGTGGGAAGTTATTGGATTTAGGATTTTTTTTAAATTATAAATACATGATGCGTTGCATGGAGTTTAGAGAAGGAGCTGAATCAAGGACATTTTCTGGTTTTTAATCTCATAGCTCAAATTTTACCTGAAATTCTCACAAAAATCTCAATTTCAATGTTCAAATTCTAATTCATTATCTTCTTTCCCAAACCAGCTCCTCCTCCTGCGTTCTCATTCTTAGGAATTGGCTTCCTTATGGATCCATTTATTCATGACAGAAAGTTGAGATCTATTTTTGATATGTCCATGCCATGTCTCTTGCCATTACCCCCCAAATATAATCAATTACCAAGTCCTGTCAATCTAACTTCCAAAATATCTTGAACCTGTCCACTCCCTGTTATTTCTACTAAATGCCCCCTAATCCAAACCACAACTACCTGTTTCCTGGAAATTTATGATAATTAAGTAATTTACCTACATCTGCTCTTCATCTGCATATATTCATTATATAGTACCCAGAAAGATCTTGTTAAAAAACAAAACTAATGTCAAACATCTAAAACCTTTCAACAACATCCAATTGTTCTTGGGATGGGGTTCAAGATCTTTTAAGTGCTGTACAAGGTTCTGCAGAATCTAGGTTCTGTACCCCTCTCCAGCCCTACCTCAAACAACTCTCCTTCCAAGTCCTAAAGTTCCAGTCACACAGGCCATACTCCTGTGGCTCAAAAGCCCCATAACTCTGCCTGCCTCAGACCATTTGCACATACTGTTCCATCTACCTGGTTTAACACTTCACGACTCAAATTCTGCCTTAAGATCCCAGCATAAATGTTATTTCTACAGTGAAGAAATTGCTATCATATGTTCCATAGCAATCTGTACTCTTATCTCACTATTAAAAATGGCAATTACCTTGAATCTCTGTTGAATACTAATGTGTCTCCCAATACACTGTCGGTCCTATAAGGGAAAGGAAATGTGTCTGTTTTGCTTCTCTCTTCAGTCATTCTCTCCTCTCCTTCTCTAATAACTTCCTATTAAGTATGTAACAATACTGTCTTCTAAGTAAAGTGAACGTCATTGAATAATTTTAACAAGGGAATAATATGACTCACTGTGATTAATAAAAACACAATTCTCCAGTTACTCTGTGGAGAATGACCTGATAAGCTAAGAGGAAGTGTGGTGATGAGGAAATTGGAGATAAGTGAGGAGATAGGGAAGAAGGAGTGGAGAATGGGTACAGAAGGAGTAAAAGAAGGGGACCGGTATCAGTGAGAACAGATGATTTTGCAAGATTTCTTATGTTGATCTCATTTTCCCACTAAAATCTGGCCATGAGGACAGTAAAGGAATGAGAAGTAGCTCAAAGGGTACTCAGAGGGTCTCAAGGGAAGTCATAAGATGAAATACGTTAGATCATCTTTTCATACCTTTTAAGAATAATCTATAGGTAAGGAAAGTTGATAAGGCAGCAGTCAGAGAGGGCAGGATAGACTCAGAGCACAAGCGGAGGAATCAGTCTTCAACAGAGTGGATGCGGCAAACGTCCCTGAAACTGGAGGGAAGGAGAAGGTAGTTACAAGTGAAAGTTAAGTTTGGTCCCAGAGAAATGGAGGCATTTGCATCTGATGGTTTCTAATTTCTCAATTAAATATAATGTGAAGTCACCAGGTGAGAAGGAGAAGGAATAGACTATGGGAGCCTTGGGGAGAAAAGATATGAAATAGTTGTTTCTGAGAGTAGGACAGTAAACCTGCTCAGGAAACATATTTGGAATTCCAGGCAATGTTGAGTGACTGTTTGAGGATTGTGGGCATGAATTTAGAGTGAAATTTGTCAGTAGACGATTTTTTTTTCAGAAAGATTTTGCTGATTAGATAGAGGTATAGAGAGGAAGGGTGAAAATACAAAACTGAAGTTTTTTTAGGGTAAGTGTGACAGGAAAACAAAAGGTCAGGAGAATAAAGGGAAATTTTGAGAGTGTCCAAAGTGACAGGCCCACTGGATCAAGGAGAGAGCTGCATTTTCAAGAGAAACTGAGTCAGTCTGGGATTAGGGGTGAAGTTAAGGTTAAAGGGAAGGCACAGAGAGAACAAGTAGTGAGAGGGCTGTTGGAGAGAAGGGAGTAAGTAGACGGTGGGGGAGTATCCTTCAGAAGTGTGACAGTGAAAGATCATCATAAAATTAAGGACGTGTCCAGAGGAGTGCGTTGCATGAATGAAGTCATCGGACGGATGAAAGTCTATGTAGGGTTTGGCAAACTTTTAGACTTAGAAATAATATCATAATCCAGATACCAAAGTCCTCATAAATATGGATGCTAGTGTGAAATTAGAGCAAAAAGAAGGGACAAAAAGCAGTGCTTTGTATGATGGTGAAGGGGTACGTTCTTTACAAATTGTGTAAATTGCATAACTTCCGAATCTTGGTTTCACAACATGTAAAATGGGAATAACAACTGCTATCCTGAAAAGCTGTTGTGAGGATAGCTATAATGTGAAACATCTAGCAGAGTACCTGGCGTATATCAGAGAATAAAAGATGGTTATATAAATTGTCATATTAATATTTATTATTTGTAATAATTGACAGATATAATATTGATTGTTTAAAGATTTCTATTTTACTCTGCAGCCTAACAAATATATAGTATTACTGCATTCACGTGTATATGAAGGAAGGAAGCAACATTAAGAAGAATGTCTAGCATGTAAATACTTAAGTTTGAAAGACGTGGCTATTTACAGAAGCAGAGCTGATACTACACAGGCACGGAGTGGGGTGGGTGGAAGGAGCAGGGCTCTCGATTCCTTCTGTGACAGTGCCCCCCTGAAAGGTATAGTCCAGGAGTCTCATCAATCGGCAAGTATAATATCCCAATCTAGGACACTAAAGCACAAAGAGGCTTTGTACAAAGTCACAGAACAATCAACAGCAAAGGCACGACCAGAGACCAATGGTCATTGACTGCTATTTTACTGCTAAGCCATCGGACCATATTGTCTCTCTTATAATTCCTTTATCCTTGGATTTTGTGTCTCTGTTCCTCCTTATCTGAGCGGTTCAAATGAATGTTTCTGGGTCCAGAGGCCTAGTAAAATCTGTTTATCATGATGTTCTTTCTTGTAAAACCCACCGTGTTGTGAGTTGAGCAAAGGGGTGGCTAGACCAAGACTTGGGAGACAAATAGCACTCCCTCCAGAGAGATTACTGATGTGCCAAATCTTCACACACTCCGCAGCCCTGGCTCCCCTGCTATGGCTCTTGGGGGCCCATAGTCACTTCTGGATGAAGCAGCCATGGTTACAAGCCCTTGCCCCTCCCCTGGACCCCTAGAAGCCTGAACTGGGTGGGGCAGCCATACTTCACAGGGTCACTGTGAGAGGGGACAGCTGGCTTGTAGGGTAGCACTCTGCCTCTTATTTGGAAGCCCACTTAAGGCTGAGAGTAGTGGTGCTCCAAAGGCAGTGCATGCTCCTCCTGTCTGTAATATCCTCGGCTGTTATCACAATGAGTATAGCACTTTAGGGGGTAACCCACTGATAGAGTCAGAGCTTGACTCTGAAACATACAGTAATGAACTGCAGCTGCTGTAGTGCTCTAAATCAAAGATTCCCAGTGCCGGCGAGGGATGGGAAGGGTAGTACAGCCTCTCTGTAAGTACATTCTCTGCCCGGCAGCCTGCCTGCTCCCTTAAAAGTAAAATCCTATTATACCTGTGAAACCCCACAGCGAGGGGCAGAGTCAGACAACTCTCACAAAGTGACTTGGGCGAATCCCTGGGATGCCAGGCCACTGTGCAGAGTTTTCAGGGACAACAATTACCCCATCTGTTGAATCTCTTGAAAAGCACTAAAAATGTGCAGGTCATGGCATAAGCCCCTGCAGGCACTACTGTTCTCTTGGGCAATCCCTGAGGGCCCATCAGAACAACAAAAGTATGCACCTTGCAGAAATTTCCACCTTTTTAACCCAGCTAAAGAAATACATTGGCCAACAAAAGCAGTTTTTGGTAGACCAAAGCAGAAGATTTTAGAAAATTGTTGTGTTTTCTAAGTTTATAAGACAATCCCCATGTGGTAATAAATGGGGAGATTTGGAGTCAGTAGAAAGTAAAATCTAATATAGACACTCTGGGAACCCTGACTATATTAATGCAAATTCATTTGAGAGGTTGCTAAATTATTTACATAGTTGTGGAACTCGAAAACTTTCGTGTTTTCCCCAAAGTGTTTCTTCATGAGGATTCCCTGAAAATCAGAGGTGTAGCAGGCAAGGAGAATTAGGTCAGAGCTTCTGCCTGTTAACTGGCAACCAATTGTTCATCCGCAAATTGACAAGGTAGAACAAGGACATGTCCTGAGGAGGTGACACAAGGAACCCCAAGGATTATAATCCTCATCCTGCGTCTTCTGTCTTCCCTTCGAAATGTGCGGTAGTCCAGACCATAGAGAGGAGGCCAGGTATACCAGGACTGAGCTGGAGAGATGGGACCTCCACCTTCAGAACAGGAGGAGAGAACAGAAAATACTGCTCCAAGCAGTGTTTTTCCCTGCAGAACAAGGGCTGTGAAATCGCTGTTCCACAGAAACATATTGTTTAGAACTGAAATCATCGGACCTCAAGATTAGGGATGAGAGCAGAGAGGAACTGTTCCCCTCTTCCTTCACTAGATTCTCATCTCATGATTATTATTCTCTCTTTCTTTCCCTCCTTCTCAGTGTTAAAGCTGATATATTAACAACCTGTCAACAATTCGCCACTAACACTCAGAATAAAAAGCAAATTATTACTAAGCTTTGCCCTTTTCCTAAAAATTTCACACAGAAAAATCAAGACTTATGCCTAAATATTTCAGATTATATATCACCTGTGCACCTGACAATGAACTGCTGATCTGTTGATCTTCTTTTCTTCTTCTTTCCCAAGGCCCTCATGGATCCAGACAGGTTTTCAAAAGTTCTAAGCCTTTCAGGTTACGTTGTCCGACCCTGACGTGGATTACTCAGATTTCATGAGAAAGCATCTGAATTTTTCTTCTGGTAAAATCGGTCTTCTTTCTGGACTCATTCCTGACTCTATCGTCTCTCTAGCACTTACAATATCTTTTGTCTACGTTTTCTCTGAATATGTGTTATTCCCGGGTAATAGCTGAGACCTTGCTAATTCTTTGAGTGTGTTCCAGAATATTTTGTTATTTAAATTGTATCACGGTACAGTAATGCTTAGGTACATTCGTTTGTTTGGGGAGATATGAAAGAGTTAACTTCATTTTCCATTCCCAGTTTAACAAAGGTATCATGACATGCTTCTGCCAAGCTTAGACTTTTAAATTTCCCGTATTTTGCATTCATTGCATGTTGACTACAGTGTAACAATGCCTTTTTTTTTGGATTATGCTAAGAAGATAGCTTCAGAAAGTTCATATTCTATTCTTTCATTTGTATTGAAATTGAGTTCTCAAGATAACTAAAATGAGAAAGGTTAATTTTCTTCATGAGCAATGGACTGAAAAACAGCATTCTTATAAACTATTATCTTGGCTATAGAATACCATGAGCTTAAAAAATAATCAGTCTTTACTGCTGAGAAAGTGGGTCATCATTCTTTCTCAAATTTCAGACGTACCGCACATACCTCTGGAAATGTTACTCAGTGGTGTATGTCTGTGCTTAGCACTGTAACCAGCGATATGATGCCTGCCCTTTATGAGCTTATGATGGGCTAAAGAAAACAGGTACACAAATGAGGAAGTGCAAATTCTAAAATTTAGTTAGAATCATTCCAGGAACTCAGTGGTACAATTTGGAGATCAATGGCTTAAACCAAATGCAAAATCTAGGTCTCCTGGAGCCCACTTATTACCCTTAGATATTAAACAAAAGCCAAATGAAAATGAAAGCCCTAATATTTTTAAAAATTAAATTAAAAAATTTTAAATATTACTTATGAACATACTACCTGTGAATATCACATTTACATCGTTAAAAATTAAAATTGTACAAAAAGGCATAAATCAAGAGCTCTTATTCATACTCCTGTCCCTATCCACTTGTTCCCCCAGCTTGATCTCTACTGGTTAGTACTTTAGATAGTTTCTGGAATATCTTTCCAGTGTTTTCCTACGCAAATGCAAGCGAACATGAATATTTCACCTTTTCTTACACACAAAAAAATAGCTTACTACAGACAATTTTTTGCACTTTGTTTTTTACATTTGATAACATATCCTGGGCATCTTTCAGATCAGGATATAGACAAAATTTTCATTCTTATTATAGATACACGTTATTCCATTGGCAATTCATCCACTAGTGGATAGACTAGTTTATTCCAACCAGGATCCAATCTGGATTCTGAATTATACTTAGAAAGGTAATTCTAACTTTTGTTGGCTGCAGCATTTACAGCAAAGATGCTTCTTCCTAGGCATACACACAAAACAGTGATTGTGAAAAATTGATATTTGAGGCCCAGGAAATTTTTCCTTTCAACCAGGCTCTCTCCAAGGTCAGCTTCAGAATGATAATCTAGCCATCTCAACAGAGTGACAGATGCTGGGTCCTTTGGCTGTGTTCATAAAACGACTACATTTTCTCTAATCTGCTTTAATCTCGGCGTGTGTACACACACACACGGAAACAATGCGTGAACCTTTCCAAGACTTTAATTCACACATATTAAGGGGGAAGAGTGATGGGTGACTGGTGATGTAGGTAGTGACTGTCCCCACGAAGAATCAAAGATACGGCAGTTCTTTATTTCTCCCCAAAGCAGCTGCATGTTGAAGTTATCAGACCGTATCAGGCTTAAGGGACGTTAAATGTCAGGAGAGCAGACCTGCTATAGAAAGCTGATGGGAGCTGCGGGAACCTTTAGTATCAAATGTTCTCCTGTATAATAATAGGCAGCAGCATCAATCTCAGAAATGCTGCTACAAATGTCAAAGGAAACCTTCCCCGTATATAGATTAAAGTTGCAGATAAAAACAGAGGACCCAATCAAAGCCCCGGTGTTCCTTTCCGAAACCACCCTGCCAAAAACGCAATTTTTGAGTTATCAAAAAATAGAATCTCTCAAACAGCATTCATAAAGTTTCACATTTTGGTGTTATCACAGGGGCTTATATTGAGAAAATGCTATTTCTTCCTTCCCTCCCATTCAAGGTTGAAGCAGCGTCCTATCTTTTCTCTCTAACAATGTTGACTTCTGAACGGCAAGCTTGGAGGCGAACAGCGCTGTGCTCTGCAGAGCCAGAGAGCCGCGCGCCAATGTGCATTTGCCATTTCCTAGGAAACCCTCCTTTTCAAAGGGTCTGGGAAATAAACTTTTTCAAGTGACCTTATGAAACTAGCATCAATAACCAGTGAGTAAAATTTCATCTGGTGGAGCAATTTAGACACCATAAATACAATGGAGTGTCAATTGAGAAATTTCAGTGTAAAAATATAAACAACAGAGTTTGGATTTATAAGGCCTCTTTTGGATGTGACAATTCAGACATTAAGCGTTAAGAGTTTGATCTATCAAGAGGGAGTTAAGCTAGGAGAACTGTTTTTTGTCTACAAGGGAGAGGCAATATGACAAAAAGAAATTTTCATTAGCTTTGGTGAAGGTACACAGATACACACACACGTATCTACACACACAGGCCTAAATGAAGATGCTGTTGCTCCAGAAGGATACCTGCTGGGATTGTTTTAGCAATTTGCCACAGATTCCAGAGCAGGGAATGTCCGGGAAACAGAGGCAGTGACTCTATTCCTTGTACCCACTTATGTTAAAAATGACCCTGATGCGTTTCCCTGACAAATGGAGTTCAGCATAATGTCATTTCCCCTGATGTCGCCCTCAAGAATATCTTGATGGTTGACACCCCTATATGACCCTGGTTATGGGAAGGACTTCATGCATTTTTTGATAATCTGCGTGTTAATTGTAGAAATACAGTACAGGAGTTTTTGTAATAGCAAAGTGTTTATGTGTAGAGATTTGCATTTGTTTTTTTTATGTTTCCCCAGCTGTGCTACTGTTTTCCTGTACATTTCCTTTAAGCATTCTGTGACTCAGTTTCCCCCTCTGAACAAAGTGTGTGGAGGAAATTTTTTGAAGTTGAAGATTCTTGATATTATCACTGAGATCAGAGTGGTTTCAAATGTTCTCTGTAAATCTGATAAGTGGTCAACAATTGATACTACTTGTGAACTATGCTTTTGCCACATGCTGCATAATGGTTCTTGCCTCTCTCAGGATGATAGTGCTATTAATGGCCATTGTTAGTGAGACATCAAGTCTTAGAACAGAATACTCTTAGTGGAGCTTTTTCCCCCCTACTACATGTCATGTTATTAAAATAAAATTATAAATAGTTTACCAATTGTAGTGGAGGAAGAACTATTCCTCTACCTAGGTTCTTATAGCTAGTCGAAGAATTAAACTGACATGAGACAGAATAACAGTAGAAAATCAAACAAATTTAGTAACACATATACATGGGAGAAACCTGGGAAACCTGAGTAACTCACCAAAATGGCAGAAGTCACTACCTTAAATATCATCATCAGCTAAGGACAAAGGAGGATGTTGGGGGTAGTGGTTTGGGACTTCAAAGGAGAGGAAGGCAGTTTACAAGGAGGAAAAGCAAATGTTTGGTAAACAAATGTTGACTAAACCTTGTAAAGAAAATGAGAGAGGACGAGGACTTTGATTAAAAGGCCCTTGTCAGGTTCCTCCCTGTCTATTGCACCCATTTTACGTTACACTATACTTACGGTATTAGCTCCTTCCCGGAACAGACCTTCTATCTTTAATTCCTTTAGGTAGTTAGGGAAGGTCAAAGCTTCTTTCAGAGTCTTTGTTTTTGAGTATAATCAAGCCAAAGAGACACATTTTGGGGTAGTAAATTCTGATTCCCCACACCTACTATATTAAGAGGAAAGGCTAATTTAGGATATTGTATTTAATGTATAAAATGCTTAGGAAGAAAATAATTCTTTCTAAAAATCGGTAGCTTCCAAACAGCACCTAGCTGGATTTGTGCCCCTTTCCCTTGTATTATGTACAATGTCACTTCATAGTTCAGCTCTCCACAGCTAACATTACTTTGAATGAATACGGAGTAGTTCCATTACTTTAGCTCCTAAACTTCTTTCCACAACCCCATTCCAAAGGTTTCCAAGTGTCCAAAATTTACACCAGCTTATTGTCAAAAACAAAAATTTGGAAAAGAGAGGCTTGGCTATAGCTTCCTCTTAATCAGCTATCCTTCCAGATAAGAAAAAGAAAAGAGAAAGATGACGATGTCAGAGATGTCAGATTTCTTTTCATCAGAGATCAAACTCTTGGTTTCACTCACCTTTCAATCCAGGCAAAGTTTATGAGTGATGATACATTTCAAAGTCCTTCCTTTCATCCATTTGATCTTTTTATTTTCCTTCACTAGAATGTAAGCTCCATGAGGACACACATGTTTGTGTTGGTATTTGTTTTTTCTCAATGAGGTATCATAAGCAATTAGAACAATGCCTGGCACATACGGGTAATCGGTAAGTATTAGTTAAATGAATGGCCTCCTTGTTTATAAATTTTGGCGAGTTTTCTTCACTTAAGCTAGCAGATTTTTAAAACTTTGGTGCCAAATCCTTTACTCATTCATTCTTGCTTGCACAGATATTTACTAAGAGTCTGATACATGCCAGGTGAAGCAGAGCGGAATTTGCCACTTCAAAATATGCCTTTTTGGCATAAGGATTATTTTAAGCTGGGTATTTTTTAAGAAACAGCAAACACAGGAAAAGCTCTGAAAACAAAATAAAAGTTACCTTTGTAAGGGAATTTTACAGTTATAAGGGAAATCTCCATTTGTAAGGATGTCTCCCTCTCTGTACCAGGAAGAGAAGGATGACTAAATCTCTAGAAACTCTATTGAAAGAGAAGGCAATGAGCTAAATCTGCATAACCACCTTACCCTTGTTGACTGTGCTTTGCTCAGTAGCGTCCCATAACTGTCCCTCCCCCAGTTGGAGATAGTATTTAAGGTGCTGGGTTGGTCCATTTTGGGGAGTTACTCAGTTTTCCTGAGTCTCACTCATGTATACAGGAGGTATACATATTATTAAACTTCTGTTTGTTTTTTTCCTGTTAATCTGTCTTTTTATTACAGGGAGATCTCAACCAAGAACTAGAAAAGTAGAGGAAAAATTATTTTTTCTCCCCTCCTGAGGTGTAATGTGAGAGCATAGGCACCAGTTATGTTAGTTGAAAGTTCATGGAATCTCCATTTGGGTGGGCCAGCAGGCAAAGAATGGGTAAGCAAACAGATATAAAATTAAAATTGCAGCTATGATTGGCATTATGAGAAAATAGATGAATGTTTTGATAGAGAATAATGGGAGAACTTTCTCTTAGACTTTTGAAAAATCGTTTTCCCCCCGTCTTCTTTCTTTTTGAGCCTGGGATGTTAAATGACATTTCTGCCCTTTTTCCTGAATCTTCTAAATAAAACAGAATATTTCAACAAAGATACAGACTAGCTTCTTCACTACAGCATAGGGTTTGTGAATCACAGAAACATCTTAAATGTGAAAGACATTAGCCCAGTCATATACTCCAGGTTTACTTAAGAGAGAAAAATGGCACATCTTAAAAATAATTGTATCAGTTTACACAACATATTGATTATCTTATTAGTTATAACAATGGTGTAAATAGAATGAAAGATGGCAAATTCCAGAAACCATTCAAATTGGTATTCTTCCTTTTATTATTCAAATTCTTAAAGAAAGAGAACAAGCTCCTTCACTTCTTAACATACCACACTTCCCTCATTCCTCTGCAGTTTGACTGCCACTACCTTGCAGTACGTGAACTTTTAATATTGGCTTTTTACCTTCAGCATAATGCCCTTGATATCTATCCCATTTGTAGCATGTTTCAATATTTTGTTCCTCTTTAGTGCTGAGTAGTATTCTATGGTATGGATGTACCACAGTTTAACCATTCACCCACTGAAGGACATTTAAGATTGTTTCCAGCTGGAGGAAGTTACAAATAAAGTTACTATCAAGTACAGATTTTTGAGTGGACATATTTTCATTTCTCAGGGATAAATGACCAGGAGTGTAGTTTATGGGATACATGGGAAGAGAATGTTTCATTTTTCAAAAACTACCAAGCTATTTTCCAGAGTAGCTGTACCATTTTACATTCCCACCAGCAATGTGTGAGAGATCTAGTTTCTAGTATCTTTTTTGATAATGTGGATGTTCTTAGTGTTCCCATTTTCTAATTGGATTTTTTATTTTTACTGTTTTTGTCATTTTTAAATAAAGTGTTGAATTTTACCAAATATTTTTCTGTATTAATTGATATGAACATTTGACTCTTCTTTAGCCTGTTGATGTTGTGGATTATGTTGACTGATTTTTTTTAATATTGAACTAGCTTTGCACTTGGTTGTGGTTTATTATTATTTTTATATGTTGCTGAATTTGGTCTGCTAAAATTTTGTTGAGTATGTTTGAGTCTATGTTCATGAGGGATATTTATCTGTACTTTTCTTTTTTGTACTGTCTTTGTCCTGTTTTGGTATTAGGCTAATAGTAGTCTCATAAAATGAATGAAAAGTGTTCCCTCCTCTTCTACTGTCTGGAAGTAATCGTGTATAATTCGTATTAACTCTTCAAATATTTGGTAGAATTCTGCAGTTAAACCATCTGGGTATATCTGAGATATCTTTTCGTGGAGTTTTAAACCTATGATCTCAATTTCTTTAATAATCATAGCATTATTCAAATTATTTTATATTGGGTGACTTTTTTCTTTGTATTTTACTCACCTTTTTTAGTTGTTTAGGTAGAAGGATTTGTTTAATACCAGTTACTTCTCCATAGCTCCAAACAGGTATCTTTACTTATTTTTAAGATAATATGTCACGCTTTTAAAAATTGTCTGGAAAGAAAGCAGAAAGTCTCTGCATCAATAAGACCTCAATAAATAAACTAGGTAGGGGGCCAGGCCAGTGGCGCAGTGGTTACGTTCACACATTTTGCTTTGGTGGCCTGGGGTTCGCCGTTCCAAATCCCAAGTGCAGACATGGCACCACTTGGCACGCCATGCTGTGGTAGGCATCCCACATATAAAGTGGAGGAAGACGGGCACGGATATTAGCTCAGGGACAGTCTTCCTCAGCAAAAAGAGGAGGATTGGCAGCAGATGTTAGCTCAGGGCTAATCTTCCTAAAAAAAAACGAAGAAATTAAATAAATAAATAAACTAGGTAAAATATTGAGAGGAGAAAACCTATCTTGAAAACACAAGAATTGTTAACAAATGGTTTGAAACTGATAAAATAAATTTTGCAGAATACTGAGAAGATCCAGGTGAATAATATACTCAATTATGAGCCCTGCAATAATTACAATAAAAAATATCTACGTATCTCTTAAAGACTAATTGGAATGTTCTGAGCAGTTCCTTTAAATACACATTATGTCTGATGTTAAGCAATACCCATGTATATCTCACGAAATTGAATTTGGAAAGCCCTAGCAGATGAAAGATGGGTACCCTGGACTGGTACAAGAATAGGCCCTAGGGACGTGCTTAGTTCATTCATGAAAATCTAGAATTTAAAGTGAAATTGTTTGATCAGTACTACTCTGATGTTCTTAAGTGAAAAAGAAATCTTTTGAAAAGTATGGAAGTAGCTTTAGTTTTTAAAACATCTGTCTCTGCTATGGTTGCTGATTTGCTAAAATCTTGCTAATAGTAGATTGCTTAGACAGGCCTCAGATTTACATAAACATTTAAAAATAATCAAAGATCAGAGCTCAAATATCAAACCCAGGCAAATGTCAATTTCCCTCTTCTTTGCTCAGCTCAAAATCAAAAGGGCTAATTTCACTCATACCAAAAATATTCCCCCTCCTTAATAACCCCAAGTGACTGAGGCCAAATCAAATGTGATATTTGCTTTTACATCAAAAACAAAGTGAACTTTCATAAATCAGATTTTACGCAGTCTATAGTGTAAAGAACCAATGAGAGAGATTTACCTCAAAATCCATAAATTGAACACAAACTCACAAAATAAATTAAATCAAGTATGAAAGGAAATCAACATCTAGGTTTATGGAACAATAAATATGTTAAAAGGTTGAAAAATAATACAGCAAGTCAATTGAAACCTCCGGCTAAAAGGGTAGCAAGGGATAGGTCATGTAGATAGGAAAATGAAATGCAAAAGAATGGCATTAAAAGAATTTCTACATAGAAATCAGAAAGTAGCACGAGGTACCTCGGGACGTTGCAGCAGGGGTAGACTTTCTGAGGCATGATCTTACTTCCATCTCTATAGAGCAGGAGCCGTTAATTGTCCTCAGGAAATGAAACTTGTTTGGGAAATTATTGTATAACTACTTATTTCAAAAGCATGTTTTGCAAAAACACTAAAGTGGAAGAAGCCATAGCTTTTCTAACAGGCAAGTGACAGCTACTATTAGCTGGCTGATTATTACTGAAGATTTGAATTATCATGCTATTGTTCTAATAGATTCAGCCAAAGAGGCCAACCCATCATCGTCTATGGAGAAATTGTCACCATATCCTGAGAGCTTGTGCCTCTAAGGTAATAAACATTTAGTGGATATGTGTGTGTGGCGGCAGTGCAGAGGACACTAGTGGGATATAAGACAGAAGAAAAGTGTATTTTTTAGTTATTTTATGGTGTAACTTTATTTGGGAAGGAAGTGGGAAGGGAAAGGGAAAGGAGAAGACAAAACAAGGGAAAAAACTGAGTCATCTTGGACACTGCCATCCTAGATTTCAATTTCCTATGGCAACCGATACCCATGATGCTGTATGGCTCTTCCAAGGCAGTATGAACTCAATATTAATGATAACTGTTACTTTTCATTGAGCACTTATCATATGCAGGATGGGTCTAAACATTTTAGAAACATAATCATGTCTAATCCTCCAAAAAAACTCTATAAGATATGCTCTTTAAATTGATGAAACTGAAGTCTTCAGGGGGTTAAGTAGATTGCCCAAGGTTACACAGCTAGTAAGCAGAAGAGTTCTGTTCCAAAGTCCCTATTTTTACCACTGTAGTATTCTGGCTTAACATTTTTACATAATTTTTCGTAAGAACAAGTCTATGTTTACCCACGTAGATTATAAACTCTTTCAGAACAATGGCCAGGCATTACATTAGTTTTATTTCCTCATTTGTTAAAAAGGTTATATTTAAGTGCAATCTCCAAGATTCTTCTAAGTTCTACCGTTCTGTCTATGTTTCTACTTTGTAAAACCCTCAGCACTTGGAGAGCTTCCATTAACATAACAGATGCTCAATAAAATATTCAAAAACGACTTGTTTAGACAATGGATAAATCCTCCACTTAAGGAAAGGAGTCCCATATCATCAAAACTACTGGAGGCTTCATTTTGTTTGAGCAATTCAAAATATTTAAAAGGAGAAGGTGAATTCAGTTGTTTTATACTTCCTTAATGAATGAATTTGCAGACTATTTTATGAAATATCTATTCCAATTCTTTTAAGTTATAGTACTTTTTAGCTTGTCTATATCTAGTTTCTTTCTCACAGTCGAACTATCTTCCTCTCTCCAACCCCACTTGACATGTTCCTACTTAACATTTTGCAAAAGGCAATGACTCTCAGTGATTACCATATCTCAAATTATGCTCATTCTATCATTGTCATTTTATTTTGAATCACAAGACTTTTTACATAATGAGGTATCCTTCCAAAATGATCCCAAATAACAATTTAAAAAATTCCAGTACATTCTCTGCTGTGCCAATGCATTACATTTCACATGCTTGATCAAATATTTTAAAAATCACACAATATTTTTCTGAAAACATTTAGTCATGAGTCAATGCTTGAAGCATTTTAGCCAATACTCTGACAATCCAGTAATGAGAATTCCCTCAAACTAGGCTGATTTGTTAGTCTCATAATGTATCTTTGGCTATGAGAGAAAAATAAGCCTAAATCTTTCATAAGATTTTAAATGCCTTATGCAAAATTCCAGACCACTTATTTAGGTTGAATAAGTATGTAGCAAATTCAAAACTGCTTTGTGCCATGGCACAATCCAAAAATAGAGATAAGTGGAGAGTTAGCTCAGGAAAGAAAGAGATTCTGGGCAGCAATGGGGGCAAAGGGAGAGAGGTGGTCATCATGATACTCTTTTATAATGAGCAAAGACTTAGCACCAAGTTCTTGGATAAGTATTTTCCACCAACAAGCAGCTACATCATAACCATATATATGGATTGATATCTCCTTGGAATATTTACTATTGTAGAGAAACAGTCTCAGTACAGGCATCCAGATAAGTATGGGTCCCGAAAACATAGAAGTTAAGCTAAGAAGATCAACCAGCTCATATTCACTCCCCAGAAGACCTAAAGTCTTACCCTGGAACTTGTTCAGACTTAAAATGAAATAAAAATAAGTATATATTTATTACATATGCTTATTCTTCTTTATATTTGTGTGTATATACACAGATACAAATACAAATGTATTTTACCTTTTGGGAGATAACATTTACCTCCTTAAATTCAAGAAGCTTTGGTTATAGCTACCGAGAGATTTTCAACAAAATAAGATATTTTCCACTAAATATTTAAATCTAGCAGATGTAGGCAGAGTTGAGACACTACAACAGTCCATGAAGAAGAGGAGTCTGATGTAGTGAAAACCTGGTCCTTCCATGTTCTAAGATGTCACAAATACCACAGGATTCTGAACAAGATATGAAGGACAAGCAAGCAGAAATTTCCAGTCATGATGTGGAAAAAGAAAGCAGAGCTTTGGTGTCCTATGATGTTTTAGGTCTGGAGAAGCCACCAAAGGAGATTGGAAAAGAAGCCAATAATGCAACAGAAATGTTATACTTGCAGATAGCCATTGACTACTGCCTGGCCAGGATTGACGCTTTAATCAGTTATCCAAGGATTAAATCAGACACACAGAGAGATTACGTTCTGTTTCAAAACGTGGAACAAACCACGGCAGAGAGAAGCAAAGTTGGCCCTGGATTGCAAAGTCAGAAGACCCTCAGAGAGACTGTCCTTGGTAATCAACAACTGTAATCACTTCAAAAACTGAAGATATTTTTGTGTTAATTCTTGCCTATACATCATCAGATTCTAGAACTTTTCTCATGCCTGTAATAAAGTCAAGCGGCACCAACGAAAGCGCTTGCCTGTGTGTAAGAGGCCATTTTGGATTGGGTGAGGGAAAATTTGCCGGGAAGCATGAGAGAAAGATTATGCCTTTGAGGACTTCTCATCTGGTGGCAGTGGTTGCCATGGTAACTCAAGGAATCATATGAAACCATGAAGTTCGGGGGTCCAAAGTGGAAGGCTCTAACTTTGCTCAGTCACCATACCCTTCAGTACTCAAACTGCTACTTTGAGAAAACTCTTTACAATTGGAAGGATCTCTTTGTGCTTACATCAGTATATATAGGCTGATAGGTTTACTTTTCAAATTTTTTGCAAGTCTGAAATATACAACAAACGATCCATCAGCAAGTACATTTTAGTTATATAGTTATCTGAAAGCATCTGAATGATGCTAAAGTCCTGAGTCCTATTTTGTTTGGACTTTTTCCCCTCTGGGAGATCTCCAATAATTAATCTTGGCATCTAGACTCACTTCTGCATAGGACCAATGTGCTGGCCCAGCTTTCTTTCATAGAATATCTTGATAACGTGGGAGAATACTATATATCAGGACCTAAAGTATTTTAAGGAAAATTTCTTGGAGTTGGGCCATCCAAACCAAACAGCAAACATTAACACTCAGTTGTCTTAAAACCTTAATTATCCTCACATTCCAAAATGCTTCTGACACTTTCACACAAATGAAGTGTTAATTGGTGGGAAGAAGTTAGGAAATAGCAGGCCAAAGAACCAGTATCTCTTTCAGGATTTTTGACCAAGTCTGAAAGTGATTACTTGTTTTATTTATGTTGAGCCATTTCATTTCTCGAGACCTGAGCTCTGGGGAGCCCACTGCCTAAGCTGTTTCCTTAGAAATATGCCTGTATTCTGAAAGGATATCTTCTGGGAAGAGAGCTAAGAAAATGAAAGAGGAAGCAGGAAAAGGCATAAGAGAATAAAAGAATAACAACAAAATCAGATACACAAACAGCTGAAGTCTGGAAAACAAGAAAGCCGAAGCTGAAAGAAAATCTTTTTGCCAATTCAAAATAAAACTCCCAAGGCTTAGTCCAAGATTCAAACACAAGTATTACATCTGTGGCAAGGAGCAGAACATTATTAAAATTTTAATATTCTAACACAATTTCTCTCTTCTTCCAGAATACTTAATTCCCATTTCCCTTATTACCTGCATTTGAGAAATACATTAATTTTTTCGAAGTCAATTTACATTTTTATAAAATGACATAAAAATCTCCTTCCTTAAATATTTATTGGGAAAAGTTTCAGAGAAGTGGAGTTTTTGAGACAGTAAATTGTTTTTATAATCAATCAAAAATTTCTTTTTCAGATGAATGATAATTCAAGTTAGTTGTGTCCATTGGTTAATATATCAGAATGGTTAAAAATGGCGAGATAGCTCAGAGGAAAACAGAAGATTTCGTTTTGCCATTTAGTATTTGTGTGATCTCAGGTTTTTCTAACATTTTAGTTTGATTTTGTTAAATTAGGATAATAGTAGTACATTCTCATTTTCAAATTTAAAAGGGGTAATACCGCATGGCAGGCAATAAATTCACAACAAATACGAGATGTTAATGTAATTATTACTATTATTTTTATCGTTAGTATTATTGATATGGTTTAAAAGATGATGTTTTCCTAGAGAAAAGGAGTGGTGAGTATATAGTTCATTTTGATCCCTCGTATTCTTCACCAGTTTCCCACTGATCCTCTGCTTCAGAGAACATGGTGAGAAAAAATGTTGAATGGGAATGAGAAAAATAAATTTGCATTGCAAGTACTTTTATTAATTCAATAGTTGCCAATGTACTTATGTTGTACAGGCAGAGTAAAGCTGTTGCCACTCAGTAAGGCTTTTCTCTCCTTTTCTTTGCAAATCAATTAATGTGGCACTAACATTTAGGTTCTTGAAAACCTGTGTGTCTCAGAAGACTAACAGACATACAATGATTGATTGTTCCTCAAGTTCAAGTACTCAACACTTTAGCAATATCGAGATGAAAGGAAAAACAAAATCCTCATCATTAAATTTTTATTAGAGTGAAGACATTCTCTATTAGAGATTTTTCACCTGGTAAAGTATGAAATACTACATGGGTCTCCAAGTGAATTGCTGCTGTGGGTACATTTACCCATGAAGTTGAGTGTATTTAATTTGGATATTTTCATTTAAATTAGGGTTTCTGCCTGAACTGTTTTCTTAAAAACTCTCCAGAACTTCAAAAGGAAATCTATTGAGATATGAAATAGGAAAATAAAATGCAGAGAGGGAGGCAAACGATGATAAAATACATTTAAGAATAAAACAGCAAAGTAGAATGTGATAAAACAGAGTCAGGATGACAAGGAAGCCCAAGGCCTCAGCATAAAAAGACATTTTGATCCAGATTCCATACATATTGCACAGGCTGATGGTAAAATTCCAACCCTATCTGTAGGTGTATCACAGACACGGCAAAGGATATGGTAGATTTCTACTCAATGGAATTCTAACATGCAGTAAATGCTATGCTCAAGTTTAGATAATTTCAGATGCAAGACATGTTTCCAACAAGGTCTCTTACCCAAGGCAAATCATCTGCTAAGAGCTTTCCATCTTTGCAACACTCTCTTTTAACAGTTTCTATAATTTCCTGAAAAATACATAAACAGAGACCTCAGCTGGATGAGAGCAGCTGCATGAATTCAGCTCTTGATTGATCTTCTATTCCTTTATTTTGCCCCCTGAGGCAACTCTTAGTATTGCAAGGAATAAGAAAGAGAGAAAAAGTAAACAAGAGAGAGATTTAGAAACATACATTATGCCATGGTCTCTTAGGTAAAATTCTTCCGTCTAATAAAAATGAATAGAGGAGAATTTTAATAAGTCATTAGTTTTTAACCATTTTGTAATTGCTTAGTTCCATACATAAAAACCATCTGAAATAAGCCAGCATTACTAGCAGTTCACATAGAAAGGATGGGATTTATAAGTGAGGAAAAGGATGCGCTTGCTAAGGGCAATTTGGCAAATTGTTGACCTCTTGAATGGGGTGTTCAGGATGCTGCTTCTCAAGATCGTGGCTATGTTCCTCACTACTGCTGGAGAAGTTTCATGCAAGGTGGCTGTCATGGACTGAACTGTGTCCCCCTGAAATCCATATGTTGAAGGCCTTACCCCCAGTAACTCAGAATGTGACTGCATTTGGAGTTTGGGTTTCTGAAGAAGAAATCCAGTAAATGAGGTCAGCAGAGGAGGCCCTAATCCAGTATGACTGGTGTCCTTACGAGAAGATAAGGAGGTTAGGACACAGAGGGAAGACCATGTGAAGACACAGGGGGAAGATGACCTCCACAAGCTGAGGAGAGAGACTTCAGAAGAAACCAACCCTGCCGATACTTTGATCTTGAACTTCTAGATTCCAAAATTGTGAAAAATAAATTTCTGTTGTCTCAGCCACTCTGTGGTACTTTGTTATGGCAGCCCTAGCAAATTAATACAGTTTGGCAAATGTTAGTATGACCAAGTCTTGGTTTTTCAAGGAACAATGATAATACATAGGTTCCTCATCTTCTTTGTTTCCCCCATTTCTATTTCATTAACATATTTCCCAGAAACTGTGAATAGGAACTAAAAGAAAAATGAGTTTGGTAAAAGATTTGTTGGGAGGAGGTGATTTAAGAAAAAATATGTCTTTTCTCTCTTTGAATTCCACCCAGGCAGAGTTAGGTTCTCTCTTCTCTGTGCTTCTATTATGGCGCTTAGAGTACTATATTATAGCTCTTTTCTAGGTTATGGACTCTCTGCAGGTAGGAAGTTTTGTGAGTCTCTGCAGCTGCCCTCACAGTGTCGGGGACATAATATTCCTAGTACCTTGGGTAGTGCCTGACAAACACTGAGCACACAGTAAACATAATTGGTACTCAACAGATATTTGGTGACTAAAGGAACCCTATGACATTGGTAACTCTCCTCTTTTGTACTAATACAGAAACAGAATTTAAGTGACTTCTCCAAAATTACATTAGTTTTGGCGTTGGAAGGGACCCAAAAGATCACACTCTTCCGAATTCTGAACCTTTAATGGAGACAAAGAGTCTGAAAACAGAGACCAGAATGTTACCTTTATTATTAAGATTAAATGGAAGAACATGATATGGGTGTATAAGAACCAAGGGTTTCCTAATACAGAACCCTAAAATAATTACAGACGTTCCTGTCTGTCTCAGACAACCAGATTGGCTGGAGTTCTTACCATGTGAAATGTACAGCATGGGGGTGGTGAGGGACCAGATTGACTCTTTCCTTGGCAACCGGATCCCACACAGGAAGGAAGAAGTGGTACTTTGACACTCATGAATAAAGTAAACCACTGCACCTCTCCCAGAGAGTAGTATGCAGGGGATAAAGAAAAATCCGGAGATTTGCTCTAGTGGGGCCCTCTCCCAGGAGAGAAACACCAGGAGTAAGTGCTCCCCAGCCCTCCCCTTCCTAACCAGCATGGTATGTCCAGCACTCAGACTCAAGCTTTCTGACAGCAAGACTTCCCTTAATGTATTTGCCTTCTTGCAATGACTCAGCAGAATTGGGAATGAAAAGGAAGTCTACCTAACCTGAGTTTGGGTCTCCATCTAGAATTGAATTGTGGCCATTAGTCTTTAAAAACTTCCCAGCAGCCCTAACATGACGGCCGTATTATAAAGTTCACATTTGCACATGGTAGAAATCAAATAAAAAGCACAATGTTCGTTTAGTAAAAACACCACAAAAAGAACCAACCTGGGAGCATTTCCGACCTGACACAAACTTGAAAAGGCAAAAGATTGGAAAATGAGGGCTGGGGAGGGAAGGAGTTTGGGAGTCGGGTTGGGGAATGGGAGGTTTTTCCTAAGAGATTTTCAGCTGTATTAGTGCCGCTACTTGCTGTTTTCAGAAAGGAGGAACAAGAAAATTTGTTCTTTGGGTTGTTGAATGACCCTTCCAATTAGCCCTGAGGGCAATAGTAAGGAATTATTGCCTATCAGTGGTGTGCTGGTAAATGTTTAACAACTGGCTCTTGGGGTGGGAGGACCCTGATCTGTTGATTTGCTGATTTTGTGGTGTAAATACTCCGACCATGGCCCATTTCAAGCTCCTACATGACATCAACCAGCACACAAAATTCCTGAAAATTTAACAATCAGCTCTCATGAGTCAGTACAGACCGCGTCCAGAACACCACTGCCAACACACAGAGATGCCAGGAAGAGAAAAGCTCCATTGGAAAGGGTACAGATTGCCAGCTGAGGGTTTCAGCTCTGTAATTGATCCAGGGAAAGACTCTTGGGAGCCCACAGTGTTAACCGGAAACATAAAAGTTCTCATGCTTTGCTCAGAGATGGATTGAGCTCTGGCGCGATCACTGTTGAGGAGCAGATCTAAGCCCAAGCTGGAGGGCAATTTTATAGCTCTTCCATTGTTTTCTAATTCCAGACACTTGAAATAGAAAATGATTTAATAAAAAAAAAAAAAAGAAGTAGAAGGAGCTATACCAGAAAGAGACCCTCTCTCTGATCTCGGCTATTATCTTAGTCCTAGTAACTAGGACTTTAGCTATTACTCCTCAACAATTTCTATGGCAGCTGCATGCTAAGAAGACTTTGACGGAAAAAAGGAACTGCCAAGGTAATTAGTACAACTAATACACTGAACATTTCCACTGACCTCACACTGAGAATGATAAAACTCATAATTTACATCCAGTGTGTGTAAAATGACTAAATGCAAGCATTTTCCATATATAAAAGGCTTATACACGCACAGAGGCACAGGATGAAACTTCAATTTTAATAGTGCTTTTTTTGGTCCTAATTAAGCCAATTGTGGATCTCTTTGTGGGTGCACAGTGACTTTCCCTAGGTCGTTAATTAGAGACCGTGTCTGACGGAGCACAATGGAGACTTGGAGAGGTAAATTAAGATTGGAAACACCTCAGATGACAGAAGAGATTACAAATGCTATTAAAGATTTAACAGTGGGAGCGGGTATTGGAATGCAAACTTTTTACAGTTCTTGGATCTTTGCGCACTACATTACTATTGTTATGCTTAGAAATGTGGTGAAGAATATAAAAGTTGGGTGAGGAGAGTTTTTGCCTCCTTGTAATCTGATAATATTATGCTATCTCTCCTAAGCAGTAGTGCATTGCTCTCTCTGCCTCTCTCTCATGCTTAGAACATGGTTGATAATGGATTCAGCCTTCCTAACGTTGATTCTCATGGGACTATGCCACCCTGTGGAATGCCCACCTTCCATCTTTTGCATGTGTGTCTTTTCAATCTGAACTCATGCAGATTTCCTGTGCCATTTCAAGGATTTCTTTAGGTACCTAGGGTAGGGGCATTTTAAGAGGGTCTTTAGATTTGCGAGTTTTTCAGGTCACAGTCACATTCGTAAAGCCTGGACTGATGAGTTCAGATCACAGCTCCGCGCTGGCTGCCTGTTAGGAGCTGGAGCAAGTGATTTAATCTCTGAATTTTCATTTCCTCCCCTTGTAATTTGGTGATAATAACACATTGTCATGTAATAATGACTTTTAAGAAAATATTAAATAATTTTTGTTTAGTTATGTAAGTGCCTCGCTCAGTGCCAGGAGCAGAGCAATTGCTCAATGATTGTGAGTATCCACCCTTTGCTAAATTTTTCGAAATCTATTTTCCGAATATCTAGAACTATTTAATTTAGGATTATTTAACCATTTCATCTAGAAATATTTAACCTAATCTGATATGTTAATATCTGGTATGATAACCCCACATCCTTTAACAATCCATTAGCAATCCTTTAATAGTCTATAGCTTCGTCTTGGTTAGAAGCAAACCTAAGGCAGTGGTTTGCAAATGTGAAGGGGAAAGTGGATTTTGCAAAGACAAATCCTCTCCCTCAAGCCATGCCCAAGGGGACCCCACTGATCTAGGATATCAATTCCACTGGTTGTTTCCTCAGCCTCTTGAAGAAAGAACAAATTATCAAGTAAGCAAGGCAATAATTTATCAGATATTGTGTTTGTAGCCGAATGCGGCTTCAGCCAATGTCTGAGTGTTGACGTCTTTCCACTGCTAATACAGCTGAGACTTTTATATTAGAACAGAATCACACATGTTACTCCCAAAATTTATACATTTTTTTCAACATCACGATTTTCTCCAGTTTTATTTTTATTCAAATATCTTTAGCAGGCATCTATCTTCTAATTTGTTCTAGGAAAATTTGCACCTTTTTTTTCTTTTTTACGTATTCTCTTTTCCCATTTACTGGAAGTACTTTTTAAGCAAAATATTTTATTTAAATATTTATGGGCCATCTGTCCTACCATCAAGATTTGGTGATACCTGCCTTATGAGAATATTAAGTATATGAAATTTAAGGCACACTTTGTAACATATTGTATATTAGTATAGCTCTCGAATTCTTTTTTTTATTCTTCTGTGAAACACTGCTCTGCTCTTTCATTATTGTTTCATGATATAACCATTGCCAACCTCATAGTAAGTTTTACAGCTTTACCCACTTATATTTCTTCATTAATGCCTTCCCCTCAAATTCTGGTTTAAAATTATTTTGATCAGAACAGACAAACGTGATCTTTTTCTAATTCCATTGTTTGGGTACCCCAAATGATGGCGCAAAACCTCAAATTCTGATGTCTTGTTCTCTTCTAAACATTCTTGTTTATTTTCCAAAGTCACAGGCTGAAAATTAAAGAAGAGAAATTAAAGCACAGGCTGCCTCCTTCTAACCTTTAGCTTTCTAACAGGACCTCAGATTTGCCAAAGAAATAAATGAGAGAAGTTCTCACAGCATCGTGTAAATCAGCCAAACTGGCTAGCAGTCCATGAGTTTTGTCAATTTCACTGCGCTCTCCAGCAGATCTCAGATGTGTGCTCCAGGAATACCACACTCACCTTTTAACAAGTCATTTCAAAACCAGACTCAGCAACCTTTGTGTCTCTTTGCAGCAAAGGCATCTGCTGATGTTGGTACCTGTTCATTACCTTTGTAGATCCCTGTGAAACTTCCTTTTTAGGCTCCGATTCTAAAGTAGAGATCCAGTGGCTCAGAGTTTTCCTTCCTTCTCCTCAGCCATTTTCTTCCATCCAACAGCCACTTGATGCTGATCTTGATTCTCTTCCGTCTTCACAGAGGATGTTGTTTTCATTCGGCCTAGGTTTTGGATTATTAATCCCATCCTATCTGGAAATAGAGTTACTTGCACTTATTTACAAATAATCTGAAGCATAGAGGATGGTTCTTCCTTTTACTTGCTTATCTAGCAGACAGACTTGCTTACATTTATAATGTATAGTCCCCACCCCAGGTGGAAATCCCAAGAACCCCTGCCTCATGGGAAGATTTGCCTCAGTTGTGTGTATCACTTAAACTTCTGCAGAAATATGTTTCAGTCTCCCACTCCTCACCAAAAAAATAATCACCTGTCGTAGACTGTGTAAAGCATTTGATGGTAGCCAGACGCTGGATCAATTCACTGAGGAAAACAGGGAATTTACCTCTAAAGACTGGCCACTTAAAAATAGATAAGATGTTGAGCTATGCAGTTTATCACTGGCACACAGCCTGGAACCTAAAAGAGATAATGTTGTGGACAAGTAACACTTCATTAAAAATTGAAAATATATTACTCGCATCAGTAGTGTGTTCCTTTCGGCTGTTTACACTGGGTATGTAATCTCTATGACAGTGATCCCAGTGAAGTGGGCTGGGGAGCATTGTGCAGACCAGGGAAATTACATAAGCTTCTGATGATATTTTCCCTCAAATTACTTACAAGCTAACAATAGCCAGGAATTTGAAGCTATGGTTTGAAAAGGGCATTTAAGACTCAGAGGATAGCCGGACAAGCAATTTCATAGACCTGATTTGCAGATGCTAGTAGTCTGAATTAGGTTTTAAGGGAAGCTTTCTATTAGTTGACATCTATTGCCAGAGACGTGATTTTCTCTGTGCTTTTCTGGGCTATGTTTTGGGGTTTATATTTGGCATAATCTACTCTGAAATTAGCCAGAAAGAGTGCTGAAAAGAGAGAGACTTTGTACTACGAGCTCAACGCCAAAATAAAAACAATAGCGTTGTCTCTGGGCTATTTTCTTAGAGATTTATTGAGTCTTATTAAATTTGGAACCAGTCAAGAAGAATACAACAGCTGTTGTGAATCTCAAACAAAAGCAAAACAGCCTCTTCTCTGTTTTCTTCCCATGTAGTGGCCCTGTAAGCTGGGAAACTGGGCGGGATCCGTCTCACTTATGCTTACCAACTGGAAAACGGTGTTTACATATACGATGCAAGAGCAGTACGAATAATCCAAGAGATTTGTTTTGATTTACTTCTCATTTCAGGGCATTTAGGAACAGCTTATAAAAAAGAAGCTAAACTACGGAGCTTACAAAAACTGATTTCCACAAAACCAAAGACTTTGGAGTTGTTTTCTATGCTGTTTCTGCCATCCTCCACATGCCTAAATCTTCACTAAGGGATTCGAAGAACAGATTAAAAAGTGTAGTGGTGATATATAGAAATAGATATTGGCATTAATATGAGCTTTGCCTCAGGAAAAATGGAAATACTAAAGCAAGCGTCCGGGTATCTATTTTAAAGAGAAGGTCAGGGTGAATACGATTTTGAAATAGTAAAAGAAAACAACAAGCAAACAAAAACTTCACAATACAAACTTTTGTTTTGGACATTTTTCTGTAGGAGGAGTATCCAGCATGTGACCAGCAAGGTCAAATGGAGATCACCTGGGTTTTGGGGGGAAAACGAGTTTTCTTAATTACACTAGCATACATTAGTTCATAAGGAGTAATGTTTTTTCAGGAATAAGTTTGAGATGTTTAGTCTAAATACGCGAAAAATAAGTTTACCTGCTACACCAGGCCTCTACACTTGATAAAAAGGGGTGAGAGGAGTTAACAGATAAAATTTACCAGAAGAACTTTACCGTAAGAGTTAGCACTCTGAACCTGCAGATGAGGCGAGCTGCTTGCTCTGGTGGTGAAAGTAATCAAGGTGGTATGTTTGGGTTGAGACATTAACTAGTTAGGAGTATTTAGGAGAAGCTGGATTAAAGCCCTATGTTTAAGTTTATTTTAGTACAATCCTATAGCGATGTCACTGCAGCAGTCAGGGTGTAGTCAGAAGATAGAAATCTTACCTGTTATTTTAACTGGGAGATTTAATATACAGAATTTTTAGCTCAGGCATTGGAAAACTCTAAAGTCAAAAGGGAATGCTAGGATATCAAGGAGATAGTAACAGCAGGAAGCAGCTACAACCCCTAGTCTTGGGGAGAAAGAGGATGAGGTTAGCATTATTAGAAGTTAGACACTCAGAAGAGGATGAGCATCAGATAATGGGAACACAGAATCTCCGAGGAGGGGTCTCTGGCTGTCTCGTACTGGTACCTGCAATCCATCTGCAATGCAGCTGGAACCCAGACTTTGAGAAGGAGGACACATGCCAGCTGTTGCTGGTATCTCTGAAGGGCTTCATTGTGGCTGGTTTTGGGAGTATTGGAAAAACAGCCAACTGAAATACTTGCTGCTACTAAGAAAAAAAACTTTGCTCCCAGAGTGAGGAAGCATTGCTAGGGTAACAACGACAGGAGCAAGAAATAAAATCAGGAATAGAAAATAAACAGGAAGGAGCCTGTCCCTTTTTTGTCCTCCAGCCTCCCTGACTCTCTCTAGTGCCTCCTGTAAGCCAAGTGCAACAGGAAGTCAAGTGGCAACACAGAAATGCAGTTTACAGAGTCCCAGCCCCCAGCCTCCCAAAGTTGCATATGGCCGGATGGATTTGATGCTGCAAGACATCAGCTTAATAACTGACATAGTCACTGAAACTTGATAGAGTGATTCACTGAACTGCTTTCCCAGATAGGCACTTTTTGGGAATAGATATCTCTGAAATCTCCAACGTGTTGACTCACCACTGATTCACAAGATTATATTTTTTACTGATATGATAGAGTAATTCAATACAATGAATTTGAAACTGCAGGGGAAGATAGAAGAACATTGCTGATTTGTTCCAGGAAGTGAGTGCCTTCACACTCAAATTGTTCACGTATATTGGGCCAATGCCCACTGGAGACTCCACCCACTACCATTGCCAAGCTTTCCTGTGGTCAGTGGAACCATGGTTTCTGAAGAACTGCCGAGTTATTTACCGGAAATGCAGTCACAAATTCGAGGGAGAATCGCAATCTTTGAGCATGAATCATGCTTTAAGTTTCCATGATTGCTTTTGGAGTGTGAACCTCCGTGTGTATATGAATTGTCAAGTATCTGCCATGTCATTTCACGATGATGTTATTCTGCCTGGTAGAACTATGTCTATCAAGACGACAGAGTATCCTGCAACTTTGAATATAAACAGTGTTAAGTATAGAAATTCCAGAACTATTCTGTAATTTCTGGCTATGTAACCACCTTTGGCTCTGAAAAAGCATATTCTCTTTCTTAAAAATAATGAAACTAAAGCTTATAGTCATCTGGTCATTGTCTGAATAGAAAACAACAAATGTCCTGATTTTTACACTCTCAAAATCTTGAGAACAATTTACTTTATTAAGCACTAAACAGAATTCTTGTTGGAGTTTTAAAACTTCAACAACAAGCCATACAATGACTTTGTGAAGAAACCAATTAAACTATCTTTGATAAATTGTTTTCATATTACTTCTAAAAAATCTACATATTATATATTTGCTATGTATAAGTAGTCACAAAGATATACCAGAACAAAGACAATCCCAAACCCTTGAGGCCTGACATGTTTCAGAATTCAGACATTTTCTGATTTTAGAAAAATAATATGGCATGAATATTCAAATATATTTGAATATTCAAATTAAATGAGATCAATAGACTATAGTCTTGCGTCCATGCTTACCAAATCAGGATTTATTACCATTTATTACCAGATGAGTTATAAGAAAATCTTTTGATGTTTAGAACACGTTAGGTTTTAGAATTATGAATAAAGTGTTGTAGACTTCTATATTATTAACTATCGTCACACATGAAATATCTATATGTTTAAACGTTGGTACATCCAATTATGTATCCTCCAATTATGACATCAAGAAAGCTTCATAAATATAATTTTTTTAAATAAAAAAGACTTTAGCATGCTTGTATGCAAAAGATGAGAAGTTAGTTGAGAGTCGAAGACATGAGAGGTAAAAGTAATAGATGATGTAAGAACTTGAAAAGTAAAAAGAGGAGGGAGTCCTCCCATTTTTGTCCCTTTAACCAGCATTTGCTGAGTGACTTTCATGTGCCAGAAGTATGCCAAACAGCAACAATACAAAGACAAATAAGACCCAGCTCCTGCCACCCAGGAGCCTTTAATCTACCTAAAGAAATGCAATAAAGTGTGAAAAATAATCCCGTGATGGAAATCCATAGAAGTACAGTGAAAGAGAAAGAATGAAAGAATTGATTCTTTCAAGGAAGGGAGAATCAAAATATTTCATTGATTGATGCTGCTTCAAAAATAGGAATTATTTTTCAGATTGGGGGTGGGAGAGCTGAGGGGAAGGAAAAAATTACTTTTAGACAGAGGAAGAGTTTGAGGTGGTACACACGGTCGTGAGACAGTGTGTCACAAGAATGTAATCAATAGCACAGGTGGAGTTATCTCAATCAATATCAGTGCAAGAAAATTTTGAACATCTACTATGTGCTATACTTGCACTATACAATATGGTAGCCATTGGGCGCTTGTGGCCATGGGACACTTGAAATGTGACCAGAGTGACTAAGTAAATTTTAATTTTATTTAATATTTTAAATGTCTATTAATTCACTTAAAATAGCCATAATAAACCAGTTGTATGTTAGCAAAAACCGTATTTCTTATGAAAATAACAATACTTTTCAAACCACTTAGAGATAGCTCAACCTGGGTTCATTTCTAGCATTCTAGTTTGTCCGTTTCCTGGTTGCTTGCAGTTCTCCTGGTAAGGCTCACACTTGTGACCTTTCCTGAAGGATAAGAAGTGCATTTAGGCTCTTGGGTACAAAGGTACAAAGATATACCAGTACAAAGACAATCCCAAACCCTTGAGACCTGACATGTTTCAGAATTCGGAAGTTTTCTGATTTTAGAAAAATTATATGGCATGACTATTCAAATAGTAGTTGAATATTCAAATTAAATGAGGTCAATAGACTATAGACTTGTGTCCATGCTTACCAAATCAGGATTTATTACCAGATGAGTTATGAGAAAATCCATATCCAAGGATGCCTGGTAGTTTTGCCCACTCTCCTGGGGCAGCACATCACATGGGGTGGTGCACAAAGGAGTCAGACCAGGACGTGTTCTGCAGTTCAAGTTAGTTCAAAGGTCCTGGGGGATCAGGAAGAGATGAGACTTCACTTGAAAACATACTTTTGCTTAACTTTTCACCTTCCGTAGCTTGCTTTCCTCACTCCCTTGCATGTTTCTCCTGAGAACACTCCCTAATAAGTCACTTGCTCTCAAATCTCCATCTCAAGACCCACTTCTATGAAATCCAACCAAAGAAAATATGTTAAATTTGATATGTCTATGGGACATCCAAATGGAGATGTTAAATAAACAGCTGGATCTTGAGTGAGGTGCTCAAAGAAGCAATCTAGATTGCGGGTATATGTTAGGAAGTCAAGTAATCACCAAAAGGTGGCAGTTCAATCTACGAGAATTTATGTTACCTAGAGATATAATGTCAAATGAGAAGAGGAGATTAATTTGCAACAATAAAATACTAGGTAGAGGACAAGGAGCTAACAAGGGACAGAGAGGAAGGACAGATGAAACAGGAAGAAAATCAGAAGAAGGTAGAATACGAAAATTAAGGAGAAGATTTTCCAGAAGAAGGCATGATCAAACGCAGGTGGGTGGTTAGACAACTCAGCCAGAGACATCCCAGACAATAGAGAACAGAAAAGCACCATTGGATTAGGAAACATGCAGGTTATTGGTGGGATTTTCAAGGGTAGTTTGGGTGGACTGTTGATATGGAAGTCATACGATATTGGTGAGAGGAGTGATAAAAGGTGTGCAAGAAAATATAGTTTGCGGGAAAGTTTTTGGAGAAATTTTACTGTTTTGAGGAGCAGAGAAATGGAGTATATGAGATTGATTCAACAGAAAGAGAGAGATTGAAGGTGAAAAAAAGAAGATCAAATCAAAGAAGTCAGATTTTTAAGAAAATGAGAATGTCCACTGCTTAATCCCAAGTCCAAAGACATATATTTCGTGTTTTTATAATGGCAGCACCCCACTCCCAGTACCAATGACTGCAACAGAGTTTCATCAAGAAAAACATAAGAGGGGCCCGCCCGGTGGCATAGCAGTTGAGTTCACATGCTTTGCTTCAGCGACCCCAGGTTCCCCAGTTCGGATGCTGGGCACAGACCTATGCACCGCTTATCAAGCCATGCTGTGGCAGGGGTCCCACATATAAAATAGAGGAGAATGGGCACAGATGTTAGCTCAGGGCTAATCCTCCTCCTCAAAAAAAAAAAAAGCATAGCAAATGTGAATGATATGATATTGGGATTTATTCCAGGGATTGGGCCTTCCATTATAGTGAGGACTCTTGGGGGTAATAATGGTCAGAAAGGGGATGATTAGATGTTCCTAGAAATATCATTAACCAATGACTACAAGGGAAACTGGAAAAAATGTCTGAAGAAGGTGGCTGTTGTGGCATCTCATGGTGGGCCTAAAGTCACTGTCAACAAGGAAGGTCAACAAGGAAGGCAATCAGGAAATGAACTGGACACAGGGCATGGAAAATCTAGAACAATTGGGACATATGAGGACAATTGGAACCCTCAAAGATAAACAGAAAACCATGTCTCTCTCTCACCGTATGTAACCCCAGTGATGCGGATGGCCTGCAGACAGAGCTGGTGCAGATTTCTATAGACCTGCACTCACACCTGGCTCAAGACTCGGAGAAGTTGGAGGAGATCCAGCGGGTCCACACTGATGAGGTACCCAGCCAGCATGAACCGAAATAGCCCTTGGAGCCCTGCACCAACCTGGAGAGCAAGAGTCAGCAAATTTTTTCTTTATAAAATATGTATTAATTGACATATAATCTATAGGCCAGAAAGTAAAACACTTTAGGCGTTGCAAGTCACATGGTTTCTGTTGTGGTCACGCAACCCTGTCACTGTAGCGTGAAAATAGCCGTAGAAAATGTATAAACAAGGGTAGCTGTGTCCCTGTCCAACTTTATTTGCAAAAACAGGCAATGTGCTCAATCTGGCCTGTGCCCACCACACTTTAGAGTAAACTGACTACTATTTTACATCCATATTCCAAATCCTGCACAAATTTATCTTGTAGTCAACTCGAAACTTGAACCACATAGGGAAGGGAATTCTGGGAAATGTAGTTCCACCTTAGGTATGTTGACACAGTACAAAATCATCAAACCATGATCTCAAATTTTCTGCAATTATCAAGACTTACTCCTATAATCAGAAAAAAAAAATCAACTCATAAACACTATAAAAATATCCTTATAGTGTATAGATAGTAACTATTTGGGTCTTTATGGGCCAGGAGGTTTTGGTAAATATTAAAATGAGGACATGCGCCTGGCAGAATTGAGGAACTTTCAACAGGAATGCCACAAGGGTGATGAACTCTTCAAAGGACTTGATCTCTTTTGCAGGATAATTCCCACTGGGATAAACAATTCAAACGGTAATCCCTAATGCAAAGATTTTTGGAGAATGATATTATACCTCATTCTGTCTTTTATAGGATGTACAGTTCAGTGTTTTTAAAAAATAATTTTTAGTAGCACAACCCTTTCTTCAGATGAAATCTTAATCAGAAGTGGGAATAAATAAAACGTAAAGAGGAGCCTCTACGTGGAAGTGTAAAGAAATAAAAGAGATAAAAGTTGAACACCTCTGGTTGAAACAGCACTAGAGAGAGAGGAGTATTTGCATTACAAAGGTGGCCATTCACTGCCGGCCTCACCATTTTTCTTTTTTATATAATTTAAATTTTAATCCATTAAGGTACATCCATAGGTTTTCATAAGTACTACTCTCAGCCTATGCTGTATACTGACATCTCTTTTGACAATAAGGGCAGATAAGAGAAAATATGAAGCATGCATTCAGGAGCAAAGGTGACTTCAAGATTAAAGAAGAAAGTTGTCATCCTTTTTCCTAACGCTAACATTATCTTTTGTTCTGGTAACTCAGGCTACCTCGATATCTTGGGAGACTAAGGTAAAGATATTCCTGTATCCATCCAAAAGGGTGGCAATTTTAATAAGACGTCTGAAAACCATTATTGCCTGTAATCTCTAGGCACAATGGGTACATTAACCACACTGTTGAAGGAAGAACCAATTCTTTTAAAAAAAATTTCAGATATTGCTACAGAACACAGATCGCCTCCTGTAAAAAGCGCCTAAAGATCTGAAAATTCTCAGATCCTCTAAACACCTAGTCGATCTGCAAAACAATTTGTTTGATTGACAGGAGAGGACTATTTCAGATGCCAGTGGGTAGCCTTCCAGCAAACAAGACTACAACAAGAATGTTTTTCCCCCTACTGCTAATGGCTAATCCTGGCACTGAGCCTTCGGCTGCTGCTTCCCAACATGGGTATCCTTTTAGGAAATGTGCCTGCCACAGCTTGCCTCAGATTGATATGGTGTCAAGATGCAGAGAAAAGAAATGAGCTTAACAATGAGACAACTGGACTCTATTAATATCGTATCCATTAGTGTGCAGGGTAGAGTCAGCTGGAAGGGCAAACCGGCCTTTGCCCAGACAGAAAGTCCATTTGTTCACCATGATAACACACTGGCTTCTGAAGATGAAATATCCTAGCGCTCTAACCCCCCATCTCTGTTTAAGTATAGAGCGTATATCTCTTTCACCAGCCTTTTTTTTTTCTCTTTTGGGCCTTTGATCTTAAGAATAGAAATGCTCAGAAATCAAGGACAACAAAATGTCTTAACCAAAGTGGAGCTTATACTGTGGTCCATACCCTAAGATCAGACCACAGATGACAACTGAGATCCACATGTGTAAGCATGGCTTAGAGAAAATGCCCTGCTTCGTGATCCCACAGCATTTGGACAAAGGATACCCTTTCTCGCATGGTTGTAGCTGCTGCTGAAAACCCTCATGCAGTTCTTGACTGTGCTTCCTAGGCTTAGAGGCATCTCAAAGCTTTTCCTCAAAAAATGAAATATAAGTTACAATAACTGCCTTCCAGAATGGCACATTAGTCCAACCAAGAACGTGATAAAACAGAGACTTTGTATGTCCCCCTTTTCGAAAGGCCAGTTTTCTAAAGGAAGCTTTGCAATATTTTCTGCATAAATTATCCATATGATGAGTGTAAGATTAAAATTGGGTCGGATCCAACAGACACTAATCAGGTAAAACTAATACATGTTCATAAAAATTGGAATGATATATACTTCTTCAGCCTTTCAAATGTCTGCAAGAAATGGTTAAATAATCTCTGGAAGGAATATTATTAACTTTTCAAAATAATATTTGTCAGATGTTTTTAGAGGTTAGAAAATTGGTACTTGTCAGACCAGAACAGGTCAGAAAATCAGAAATATGCACACCACCCAAAAGCATTACAATACGTGACTTTGGCATTTTTCCATTGATATATAATTAAATTACTTTAGGCATTTATTGAAGCTCACTGGTACCCAGCATTGAACTAGATGCTAGAAATAGAAATACAAATGACATTTATTTCTTGCCTTCAAAGTGGAGCTCATGATTTAACAGAGGAGAGAGAAAGCAGCAAAGATTAAAAACAGTGTTGAAGCTGCTGTTTGGTTAGGCTCACTTGGTAAACCACACCACGGAAAATCCGCCTTCCTTATTTTGCCACTTTTGTACTAAAATGTTAAAAACATCATGTGATAAGTGATGGACAGGTAGTGTGAACTGAGCACTCTGGAGATGTATTAGATGACTAGACATGTCCTTCACAAAGATGAGAACAACCGAGCGAGGCCTGGCTCAAGGAAGAACATTTACTCAGCTTAGGAGGAAGGGACGAAGGGACAGTTGGAAGAGCATGATCTACAGAGATGTAAGAATATGTCACGTCTGAAGAAAGCCCATTGGGAATGACGTCTAAGGATATATCGCATCGTTGGTGGAGTGAGAGGTAAATAAGAGATTACAGTCATACAATATGTAGCTAAATAATACTTGACCTAATAGGTTTCACTCATGTAATAAATCTATCCTCTGAACTTTGTGGTTCTGGAATTGACAATGACATATCTCTCTGTTTTATTCAGAGTTTTTATTTTCTTTTATGAATTCCTACATGTTTTATTTCCATTTCACAATTAAAAAAAGGATAAATTTGTAGCTACATATTCTGATTAATGTGTCAATAATTCTTTAGCATAGAGTCTAGTATACGTTAAAAAATTGCAAGAATTTAGAGGGCCAGCCCCATGGCTGAGTGGTTAAAGTTGCCTGTGCTCCATTTTGGCGGCCCGAGTTGGCCAGTTCAGATCCCCAGTGCAGCCCTACTCCACTCATCAGCCATGCTGAGGAGGCGTCCCACATACAATGTAGAGGAAGACTGGTGCAGATGTTGGCTCGGGGCTAATCTTCCTCAAGAGAAAAAAGAGGAGGACTGGGAATGGGTGTGAGCTCAGGGCAAATGTTCCTCACACACACACACACACAAATAGTAAGAATTTGAAGATAAAAATTCATGGAACTTTGTGGTGTATATTTCTACTTGGAAGATTAAAACAAGACAAGTATTAGGTGGAAGCATCTTAGACTAAGGTAACCCAGTGAAAACAGAAAAAAAGAGACAAATCAGGGTGGCACTTTGATAAAAATCAAAACTAGTACAAAGAGTCGATGCCCTACACTCCAGATTCTGGGAGGACAGAATTTTCCCTGCCATTGGGAAAGCTAAGAAAGGTGAAACACAGTCATCTGGGTGAATATCCTTCTTCCCCTCTGCCACCTTCTTTGTTTCATTGTGTTGGCATGTGACAACCTCTCTTGTTGGCTAACTTCTAGTTAGATTCTGTCACTCTGAGATATTGATGGATATTGAAAGGTGAAGGGTGGGGAAAGTGACTCTTATTCCTCTTTCAAGATCGACTTTCAGCACATCCAGCACGCACAGGGCTGAGTCTCATGCTCAGTCCTCGTTCCAGTGTGTCACACCCTCTCAGCAGTCTCAGAACCTGTCTGTTCAGGTCTGTCCAGACCCTTATCATCTCCAGTCCTGGCTTCTCAGCACTTGCTCTGTGGTTTCAGCACTGACTGGGCAGTCCCTCCTTGGGTGCCAAGTCCTTTCTGCACTCCAGGCCATTCAGCCAAGGGGTGTTCCTGACTTCTTATAACACAAACTTTTCTCCTCTGTTACTGCAGACTTAGGATATTAGCTGTGTCTGGCATTGAGCTCTGGATTGCATCACCTTCCCCTTTTTGTTCTCTTAGCTCCTCAACACATTTGTAACTAGTTACCTATATTAAATCCCATCTGTTTGAAAAGCAAAGCATCATTTCCCTTTTACTGACCAGACCCTAAGTTATCCAATACTTGTTACCAACAGTGGGCCAGAGAAACAGGTTCACCAAGATTGGATTCTTAGAGTGAGTTGCTGTGCTGTGTGAGCTTAAAGGCAGGGATGTCATAAATCCCACAGGAAAACGGGGTACCAGTAAACTACTGCATGCTTTGGAATCATGATTTCTTAAGTTATCAACTGACATTATTCGGGATGAACTGCCTACAGAAGGCAGTAATTTAGGAGAACACTTGGATGCTACACTGAATTGTTATGGTAGTAATGGCGACTTTTAACTACTATAGGGTGAGACATCTGTTTCTGGAGAGTTTATAGCAATAAAATCACAAACTTAGGGCTTTAAATTCCCAGCACAAGGTATGGTCAAAAATTGTCCTTATTTGTTTATTTATTTATTTGTTATCCTTATCTGTTTATTTTAGTTAAGATCGGATATGGCCGAAAATCAGATTAAAAATCTAGCTGTGCGGGATGCTATATTACAACATATTTGAACTCAGACCCTTGTAAAGTGTGTTATTTGAAAGTAAAAGCATTGATAGGGAAAGAGTAGGGACATTGAGACTTAAAATGGAAACCTTTGGGTAGAGGAGGAAAAATCTGCAATATAGGAGCATCTCTGGCCAAGTAGAAGAAATGCCTGCCTTCTTGACCAAAAAGACTCATCTTCCCCTGCTTGAAGATCCTGTAATAACCTTACCCAAGGCAGTTGCTTTGCAAGAAGATAACTGTTCTCCTTAAGATCACCACCGTTAATTGCTCCCATAACCATAACTGGAATCTATTACATATTCCCCAACATAAGCAGGTACAAAATCTGACCCTGGAAAAGATGTGTTAAACAGCAAAATATTTGCAAAACTTCTCTAATTTATATCAGCATACACCTGGAGAAAGTGGATAGGAATAAATCCTAAGGGTGTTAGGCCAAGGAGAATGGAATATAATGTTGCATTGAGCCAAATATTTTACTCTGGGTACACTTACCTGAGACACTGAAATTATGTGTTAACTTGAGCAACTAGAAATGACTCTAATAGTTGGCTTTCTTACTTAACTAAACCAGGACTCAATAGTGACCTATATTCAATATTTAGATGGCGGGACTTCCTTAGCATAATGTGGAGGAAGGAATCCAAAAACTTAGGCAGATAGAAATATTAAGAGTGGATTTACCACGTACGATCCATGCTATTTCCCACTGTTTCTCAGGAAGACCCAGAGGCATCCATTTTCTTAGGCATTGAAAAATACGTTAGTGAGGGGAGAAAAAACATCATGGCAAAGCTCTGTGGTGTCTGTCCTCTATTGATCAGGGATGATAATGGTTAGAGATAACACATTGACCCAAGTTCCCTAATTTCTAAGGGAAACATAGGATGTAAAGTAGCAGAGGCCAAAAGCCAGAGAAAAGATGAGTGTACTTAATGCAACAGGCAGAGGGAAAGAATGTCAGTCAGACAAGGATCCTTGTTTTGACAGAGAAATTTGATGGTAGTTAAAGAACTATGGTGTTCTTGGGAATGAAACAAATGGACTCATTAATTAATATATAGATCTAGAAAACTCTAGGACTCCAAAATGCCACTGCAGCACCGCTAGTCAAAGCAGGAATTTATGAAGTTAGATGATACATAAAATTTTGACCTACATTTGCCTCCTAATGTGCTCAGATGTCTATGGTTACTTCCTCAGTTCCAGAATATATAATTGAGTAGACAGGTAGAATTTCCACATGACTCCTGACCCATGGAGCGAGACATACCAAAATAGTAAGCCGAAAGCAAACCACATTCTCATGGACATTGCCAAAATTATTGTTAATATTAAAATTTTTTAAATGTTGCAATGACGATACTTACCAATTCCCAATGTTCCCATCTGTACAAGAGGCAGATGGGTCTTGGAGAATAACCGTAGATTATGATAAATTTAATTATCTGTCGACTCTAATTACAGCGTCTGTTCCACAGGCGGGGTCTTCAGATACGGTCTAGATGTGAAGCAAATCAATTCACAAGTTAATTGTGCTATGTTCCTCTACCCCAATTAAAAAGAACCGCCAGAGCCATTTGCTTTTAACAGGAGGGGTTAGCAGTATACCTTCACTGCATATTTTGGATAATGTCAATTCTCCTGCCACTCTTTGTCATAATCCAGTCTTCAAGGACATTAATCACCTTGACTTCTCACAGATGCAATGTGAGTTAACAAAATGATATCTAACTGACTTTTGAAATGAGATTGCGGACATATTGTATTCTTTGGAGGAAGTGAAATAGTGTTTGTAATCTATTCTTCAAAGGTTTGGTATAAAGTAAAGCCATATAAGGTAGTAAATTAACAACTTTCTCTATTTCTTCCATGAAAATTAATCTAACTTTTTTACCTCTGTACTGGTTTTTGTAAATTATACTTTCCTATAAAATTATTACTTTATTCTTTTATATCTTTTTTTTTAAACCACTATCATGGTCTGAGAGGTGAGTTAGGGTCTTCTATTTAATGTGTATTTCTCTATTTTGTAGTTTTTTGTTTTATGTGAGGCGTTTGGCTCATAGATATTCAACAATACTATATTTTCATTGTGAATGGCGCTTTTTAGCTTTACAGAGTGTCCTTTGTCTCAGTTAATGCCTTGTGGCCCAAATCATTCCCTGATGAATAGATTACGACTCCAGCTTCCTTTTTGTTTGCCTTTGTCTTGTGTAATTTGCTATTCTTTTATTTTCAACCTTTCTGAACTACTTTGTTTTAGTTATTTATCACATATAGAAATAGCGAGTGTATTTATATGTACTTATGTCAAGTATTTTTTATTGGAAAATCTTTCTGAAAATATGTTAACTTTTATTTATTGATATGAAATATATTTCTCATCTTATTTCTATTATGTAATTTTAAATTATGTTTTTCTTTCTACAGGTTTTTAAAGACTTTTAAAATAGTGGTCTCATTTCTTCACCTTGTTTTTCATGTATACTTCTTCTGATAGTTATGAAAGTCTGTCTTTTTGTTCTAGTCATTACCTTTATAATTATGACTTTATAAAACACTCCTACTTAATCTATCTCTTTTGATAGTAATTACTCCTACTTTGAACACTGATAAAATAGCGTTCCATTTTATTTCCCCTTCTCTCCTTCCTAATTCTTATTGCTAATACTGCCTCTACCAATATTTACATTTATACTTTTAAATACATCTATGATTATGTTTCTGCTTTTTCCACTTTGAAGAATTCTTTGGCTCCTAGTTTACAGAGTGCCTTTGTAATCAATGAACTTACCTTCCATGTTGTTTCTTTCTTCCTTCCAAATTCAGTTAGCTGTCTCATTTCTACATATGCAGGCATGAACTTTCACATTCTATTCTGTCACCATAAGCCCCAAATTTGTTTGAGTCCTGGTTTTATAGTTACATATGTTCAGTGCTCAACAAAATAATGTCACAAATTATTTTGTCACAACTTCCCCAGCTCTGTTCTGATTTTAAATTAATTTTCCAGTAGTTTTCTCAAGAAAGACTCAGAAAAACATTCCCTTAGTTTCTTACATGTTAAAATTATTTATCTGAGGTCTTTATATTTGAAGAACATCTTGGTTTAATAAAAAACTCCTTGGCCCACGGTTTCATCCCTTGAGTATTTTGTAGCTCTTTTCTCTGTCTGTTTCTGCAGAGAAATCTATGGCCAGCTTCATTTTTTTTTGCCCTATGAGTGTCTTGTCTTTTTTATACCACTACCCAGAAGATTATTCCTTTATCTTTAAAGTCCAACAAATTCACTAGATTTGGTACCAATGTTGAATTTTCTGCATTGATGTTTCTTCTTTCCTGGATAAAGTGTACCCTTATAATATGTAGATTCACATTTTGTTTTATTTTTTAAATCTCAAGAAAGTCTTTTTGAATTATATCTTGAGCTTATTTTCTGTTCCATTGTTTTTATTTTATTTTCAGATAATGCAGCGATGCATCATTTGGGTATCTGTTGCCTGGCTTCTAGAACTTCTTTTTCTTGCTAATCCTTTAAAACTCTTTCTTTAATTCTGCATGATTTTGTTCCTGTTTTCTGACTATTTTTGGAAGCTTTTGTATGTATTTTTGTGTCTGTGAATTATATCAGTCCCCTAGTTTTAATGAAGATGGAGATTGTGGGTCTTTTTTCACTAAAAAAAAAAAAATATTGTCAATTTTGAGTGATTTCCAAGGAGTCCATGGTGTCTTATGAAACCATGTTTATATGCGAAGGTCCTCTAAGTATTTTGATTAAAATAAGTAACAAGATATGGCTGCCCTCTAGAACCATTGCTATTTGAAGCTTTATTGCAGGTCCTGACACACAGTAAGGAAAGGGGGAAAAATGTCGCAGAGATTGAAAAGGAAAAAAGCAGATGGTCCTTACTCACAAATGTATGATTTTTTTTTTTAAGAGAAAGCCCACACGAATTCACTTATAAATTATTGAAATTAATGAGTTTTAAAAGAAACTAGATAAAATAACAATATAAAAATCTCTTTTTCATATCTGTGCCACAAAAACAAACAGTACAAAATGCAATTCAAAAAGTTAGCAATAGCAACAAAATATATAAGGTATCTAGGAATAATTCTTAAAAACATAAAGGAGTAAAAGACCTGTGTGGAGAACGTCATAAAACTCTAATGAACAACATTGAAGAGTCCTAAGTAAATGGGAGTCATATGATCCTCACGGTTAACATGACTCAATATTGCAAAGAGGTCAAACCTGCCCACACTGAACTGAAGATTTAATATGATTGAAGTCATAGGTGTAGCTGGACTTTATAAGGAACTTGATGGATTAATATTAAAATGTATATGGAAGAGAAAAGGGTCAATTAGAGCCAAGGTGATCCTGAAGAAGAAGAAGAAAATGAAAGGTTTTGTCCTGCAAATTATCAAGACATTATGGATTTACAGTAACATAGTCTAGTGTGATATTGGCATAGGGATGGACAAATATCCCATAGAAAGAATGGAAACATGTCTGTGTTCCCTATAAGTTTGTTATGGGACAGAAGTTGATTGCAAATTAGTGGGTAAATGTGGAACTATTCAACAAATGGTGCTGACATAATTTATTGCCTATATGAAAAAAAAATGAAATCTATTGGACTCCTACTTCAATTCCAGATAGACTGACTTACATGTGAAAGTGAAACTCTCTAAAAACTTTGAAGATAATACAGAATATCTGGCTGAATGACCTTAGAATAAGGAATGACTTCCTAAATAAGAAGTAAAAACCACTGACTATAAAAGGGAAGATAATAAATACAACCATATTAAAATTTTAAAACTTCCATTCATCAAACAACATCATTCAAAGAGTAAAACAATGAGCCACAAACCAAGATAAGGTATTTGCAACACTTTTAGCCAATTGGGTTTATTCCAATAAATCAATAGAAAGGACAATACATGTAAAAACATGGAAAAAGCAAATCATAGAAGACTACACACTGTATGTAAGCATTTTTTATAAAACCAGCAAAAGAAAACAGGTTTTGTTTAGGGTTACATACATTTGGGATAAAAACTATTTTTTTATTGTCTTTTTTTAATTATTTTTTTTAAGGAAGATTAGCCTTGAGCTAACATCAGCTGCCAACCCTCCTGGGTTTTTTTTGCTGAGGAAGACTGGCCCTGAGCTAACATCCGTGCCCATCTTCCTCTACTTTATATGTGAGAGACCTACCACAGCATGGCTTACCAGGCAGTGACATGTTCACACCCAGAATCTGAACTGGTGAACCCCAGGCCGCCAAAGCGAAACGTGCACACTTAACCACTGCACCACCGGGCTGGCCCCAAAAACTATTTTTTTAAAGAAAGGGAAAATCAATTAAAAATGCAAATCTACATAGCAGTTACCTCTAAGAGGAGGAGATAGAGATGGATAAATTCAACAGTACTGATCATTTTTAAGTTCTTTATTTGGGTAATGGTTTCCTGGTGCTTATAAGAGTTTTAAGAAATCTTTAAAGATATTTTATGCATTTTATGTCTTAAATATATCTTACTTCTATCCTTCTAAAAATCACCTTTATTTTTGAATTTCAGTGTACAAACAGGAAAATGCACAAATCATAAGTATATAGATCAACTAATTATTACAAAGTCATCACATCCATGTAACCCCCACCCAGGTTAAGAAAAAGAACATTAGGGGCCAGCCCCATGGCATAGTGGTTAAGTTCTGCGTGCTCCTCTTCAGGGGTCCAGGTTTCCAGGCCTGGATCTCAGAAGCAGACCTATATCACTTGTCAACCATGCTGAGGGGGCGATCCACATATAAAGTGGAGGAAGACTGGCACAGATGTTAGCTCAGGGCTAATCTTCCTCAAGCAAAAAAAGAGGAAGATTGACAACAGATGTTAGCTCAGAGCTAATCTTCCTCTGGAAAGAAAAATTATTGCACATACCAAAAGCCTCCTTTCTCACTACTGTTACCATCCCCAGATAACCAATCTCAAACATTCTTTTGTATGTATGCAATTGTACCAATAAAATATCATTATCCAAAGAAAACAAAAACACTAATTCAGAAAGATATATGCACCACTATGTTCATTACAGCATTATTCACAATAGCCAAGACTTAGAAGCAACCTAAGTGTCCATGAATAGATGAATGGATAAAGAAGATGTGGTATATATATATATATATATATATATATATACATACAACAGAACACTACTCAGCCACAAAAAAAGATGAAATTGCCATTTGTGACAACATAGATGGACTTTGAGGGTATTATGCTAAGCAAAAGAAGTCAGATGGAGAAGACAATTACTGTATGATTTCACTCATATGTGGACGATAAACAAACACACACATAGATGTGAAGAACAGATTGGTGGTTACCAGAGAGGAAAGAGATGGGGAGAGGGCAAAACGGGTAAAGGGGTATGTCTACCATGATGGATGGCAACTAGACTTTTGATGGTGAACACACTACGGTCTATATAGAAGCCGAAATATAATAACATACACCTGAAATTTGTATACTGCTATGAAACAATGTTACCTCAATATAATTTATTAATGAATTAAATTTAAAAAAAGAATTTGAAGCAAGGAAAGCATGTTACTGCTGAAGTCAACTATTACTAGGAATGTTTTCATCTTCATCCAGGTAAGAAATTTTGTACAGTAGAGGAGGAAGGAGACACTTACCCTGCTTGCAAATCAAACTATTGTATGCTAATAGTCAAAGGAGGGGGAGGGGGGTAAAAGATAATGGTTGGAATGCCCTAATATTTCCCAGGAAACTATTATTATAGTTTACTCTCGAGAAAATCCTCAGATTAGATCTAAACCCTTTTCTGCTTGAGAGCTCATCAATGTTTGAACACAACTATACTATGTCCCCAAATTTTCTCTTTTCTGAGCTATCTATGCTCTAGTTTCTTTAGCCATTCTCTATGCAAGTTTCATTTTTGCAGAACTTTACCATCTGGGTGTTTTCCTCTGGGCATACGGCGATTTTAAAATGCCTGTCTTAAAAACGTAGTGCCAAGAACTGAATCCAATATATCAGCTGTGTTCTGACCAAAGAATCCACTGGAACTATTATCTTCTTGGCACTATACCACTATTAATAGAACATAAAATTATATTAAATATGTTTTTTGTATCAGCCTTGTAACTTTGCAGGCTATTATAAGCCACCAAGTCTATTTGCACAAAAACTCTATGATGATTTTAACCTCAGTTACTCTGCTCCTATTTAAATAATTAAACTTCTCTTTTAGAGCCATGCTTGGCCTTGTCTCATTAAATGATTGTCTACCTTTGATAGTCTATCTTCTAGTGTTAGGTTTGGGAGATAGACTGACTTTGAATCTTACATCTGTACAGTAACTACTTTCCGATTAAAAAAAATAATCACACATATTACTTTATTTTCACTAAGTCTCCCAAGAAAACACAAAGATTCTTATTCCCATTCAAAAATTAGAGAAACTGAAAATCAGGAACATAGGCAACTTCCCTCAAACCAGGTTTATTAAGTGGCAGATCCTACACTTGAGCCACCGGATTTTGGATCCAGGGTTCTTTTCACTGAACTACACTGTCTGTGTCACACTGGATTGTTTTAGACTGATTAAACTTATCTTTAAAACCCGTCTTAACTATAAAGACCAAGAATGGTGAAATGCGTCCTGCAAAGAATCCCAAAATCATTCCACTTTCATAAGCAAGTGCCAACCATATCGGTGATCCCAAGAATCACGCAAAGAGAATTACAATACACATTTTGATAGCGTAAGTCACTGCACACGTGTCAAGGAAAATAATTAGATCATCTTGGCTTCAATTTAGGAAACTGTCAGGGTTTTCACAACCTTCTTAACTTGTAATGCCACTCACATGCTGATGTTTCTATCCGTTGCAAGAAATAGAGTAGGCTAAGGTTAGGCAATCCAGTCTGGGTCTACTGGAAGAAAGCCTGACAAGCCCCACAGTCGATTCCTCCAGGGCAGTTTTACAAGGAAATGTGGGACAGGAGGCATGCTTGGGAGTCCTGAGTAGAGGGCAAGTCTGTGTACATGAAAGTAGCAAATTAGGTGTTCCAAATGTCTCACTCTGGCACCTTTACAACGGATGAGCATGAATGACTGCAGCGATCTTCCATTGTGACTTTGTCACCAGAGATCTAAACGTGATAGGTCGTTCTTCAAATTAAAGAAATTTAACTTGAAAACCAAATAGTACTAATTGAAAAGAAACACAATGTACTAAAATGAGCAATAAACAGAAACTAATGGGTGGCCTTGGTCCAGTCATTCCACTATTCTGGACCTCTATTTAACATCCATAATTTAAAGTGTGAAAAACTCAGCAGAATTTTTTTCAAAGCAGAGCTGCTAAGCACCTCACAATGTATCCAGAGAAAAATGATATAAAGAGAGGATGGAAAGCCAATGGAATCCTAAGTCCGGAAACAAACAAACCAATCAACCTAAAACACACTGGAATAGTTCAATCTAGTCCTAATATGTCACACTGTCCTCAGTAATTGAAAATGAGTCTGGGTACTAAGTACTGAAGGCATTATATAGTTGAATACGAACTGGCATAAACAGTCATGGGTAGTATCAGATTTGTATTCAGAAAGCAACTTCTGGCAGCTTTGTATATTGAACGAACAAATGACTGGAGGCAGTTTGGAAACTTCTGTCTAAGAAAGACTGACCAGGACTTGAACCCAGGAAATAGCTCATCCTGAGAGACTGCCTACTTTTGCCAAGAGCACTCATTCATGGTAATTCTCCTCTATCCAAGTTTTTTCCCCAGCATCATCTGCAAGTCTATAAGCCAGACTTACAAGCATATAATTTCTTTTTAAAATGCCTTAAGGGGGTAAACAGAAATAATAACCTACATTGTCTTAACCTGAACTTCCTCCAGTAAATACAATGATTAAATATAAAATTAGGATTCAGGCTCAATCAAACCTAGTTTCACCAAACAGATCTGACATTTTGCTCCTAGAAAATGGATTACTTCTTTGCTTTTTTACACTTTTTAAACTGTCATAAAAAAAACTGTCTTCCAGAAATATTTTGATTAGCTCTCCCATTACCAGAATTTTCAGTTCATGAAAATATTCTCATTCCAATGGCTAGAAAGAGAAATAGAGAGAGAATAAAAGTTCCATGTGCCAGCTCCACTCACGTTGAGTTTTCCGCTTGGTTTGAGACATAAATACACTCTAACATATTAACTTGAGCCCTCCCTGTTTGTGCTTTCACGATGCCTAGAGGAAACAATCAGAGCCAGGATTCAGCCAGGACTTACATCTGTGAGGTCTGAGCAATTCCATACACTGAGCTTTCAGAAAGGGCCAAGGGATCCATTTCCCCATCAATCGCCAGGGGCATTGGCAGGGTCTACGTAACACCAGTAGGATCACCTGGACCCCTGAGAAGTCCCACTTAATTAAGACATTAGCTCCTAACATACCAAAGAAAGCTTCCTAAATTCATACCTGTTGAGAGTGAAATGAGGATTTCCTTATTGAGACATGTTGAAATCCACTTTCAGCTCCCTTTTGTGTGCAGCAACCTGCGCTGCCTGAAGTGTCAGCCCAGCCTTGCTAACTTCCTTAAAGGGAGGACCAATAACAACACTCAGCTGATTATAAAAGAAAGGGGAGAGACTCTGAATGGTTATAGAATTCTTACAATGTGCATAGTGTTATTATGGCCCTCTGCCCGGGGCTCATCAAAGATAAATGAGGTTTGAAAAGTGGATTTTTTTATGTTAAACTTAATAGGCATTCCCTTTTCTTTCTTTCTTTCTTTCTTTTTTTTTTAAACTGGCAAGGGAATGGAAAAGACATCAAAGCAGTTTTCCTATAAATCTATACAAAAATGAATTTCAGAGTCAACTTTTCTGCTTTTATTACTTATGGTGTTTTTATTTTTTTGGAAGCTGAAAGGGAACATAATTCGGTGCCTTTCAAATTGCTTTGGAGAAAATATAATAAATCCAATATATATGGAAAAGTTTATAGGGTTGGGGGTTTTTTGGCATGTTATTTTTTTGCTAAATATATACAACTCTAAGATTTTTCTCTGATATTAAGATTGTTTCTAAAAAATTTTCTTCAGAGTTTTTTCATATATGTCTCACTAGATTTCCTGGACACTTAGTAATTTATAATTCTGAAGCCCAATGACAGGAGACAAGGTTTAATATTTTGACTATATGAAGCTGTTGTCTTTTCTAAGCCACGTCTCCTCAAAGCCTCATCCAAGCTTTAGAGTACAATAACGGTTCCTCATTTTAGTTTCTATGGCTAAGAATTTTGATGAGAAATAGGAAGGGGGAGAGTGTACGTTAATATTGCAACATCAGCCTCTGAATGTGCTCCTTGTGTGTGAAATTATATTTTTATGACACTTCTCTGGTTTTGTTCGAATCAGCTCTATTGAAAATGATCTTGAACCCAATTTTTAGCCAGTAACTGCCTCTCCATACACATTACTCTTGTAACTGTTAAAGATTTGTTGGTTCAGCTTTTCAGGCAAAGCTATTTGAATACACGAGGGGGTGGCCAGAGTGTTCTTAAGAGTATGTCAAAGTTAAACAAATCCAAAGTTTCTAAGTTTCATCAGTGGGTGAATCTCGATTTCAAAACTAACACTTTAGGAGAAAGTTCACAGTTCTAAAAAAAAGGAACTTAGTGCTAGCAACATAGTGTTAAATCCAAATTAGTAGGTCAAAGTGCCTAAGGATTTGAAGGCGAGTTTCTTTGAGTGGAAGGTAGCCTCAGAGCCTAGATAAATCCTTCTGATCAGAGAGTCCTGGGTAAGAATCCTAATTGTTTCCCTGATGGTCTGAACACTGGGTTCATCATTTTATAAATGGCTCACCATGTATAGAAATAAATACCTATTACCAGTTACGATTAACCCCTAAAATCATCAGTCCTCCTTTATCAGTTGGGCCTAAGAAGATGCTATCTCTACTGATTGGAAGAACCGTGGGTCAGAGACAGACGTTTCCCCAGGTTTTCTTCATTTACCTAAAGTGAAATTGCCTTACCAAGTGGGAGGTGGGAATTCATAGCCATGCATGAGAACGTAGAAAACTCCAGTGCTTTATATGGGCACCAAATCATTAGCACAGCAAGGAAAACTTTAAGTAGATGTTAAAGAATTGAAAACCATTTACCCTTTTGAAAGTCAATCTTAAGTGTGCAGGCCAAAGTTGACAGCCATTCAGTGGTGCTAATGGTACTGAAACTATCCCAGATTTAGAAATGGGCTGCATATGTGGCTCACAGGATCCTTCCTAATGGACTAGACCAATGGTTCTCAACCCTGGCTAAATATTAGAACTGCCTGGGGACCCTGTGATTTAATCGATCAGGGCTGTAGAGGGGTATGTTTTTAAAGCTTTCCAGGTAACCCTCATGTGCAAAGATGGAGAACTAAACAGATTGGAAATAGTGTAGAAAAATTTCAAAATTTTCACTATTAGAACAGAATGTGTGCAGGCTCCTACCATCTCTACCACCCAGGATAGCATCCTTCTCAAAGCAAGAATAGTTTTCCAGAGTGATTGGAAAGAAAATGAGTGCATCAGTAAATTGAGACCTGGTAAGTAACAGTGGGACCAGGGAACCAGGCAAAGAAAGGGTTACTGAGGATCTGGTTAACAACTAACATATTCTGTCAAGTGTTTTTCAGACTAAAAGAAACTATTCTGTTTTGCAGAGGTTGCTGTCCCCATTTTGCAAATGTTGCTGTTTTGCAGAGAAACCACACATTTGCAGAAAGACCCCAGCAAATTGTTCCAAAACCGGGTCCTAAAGTTACCTTAACTCATTAACACCTTAAATTCTCCTCCTCTGGGAGGGTCCAAACAGGCAGTTTTAGATCATGTGATGTATGTAATAACATGTATACATGCTATGCAAATGCCTTAAAGGAACACAGCTGTTATGCAAATAAACCCCAATCTTCCACCCCCTTTTATACAAAGTCTCCACAGGCACTGAGCTCAGGGAGCCATGGCTTTGGGATTTATCTCCGATGTTCTCCATTGCTTGTGCAAATAATAAACCTTTTCTTCACCCATATCTGTCTTGGTTGTGCTTTTTGGCTCCACACTCACCAAGAGATGAATCCATTGAGTTCGGTTGCAGTAGGAGAATTTCTCCTTTTCAAATAATCTCCACCACCTATAGCACTGTTACAAAATTTAATATGTTAAGTTAGCCATGCAGAGAAAATATATTGCCTTGATTGTATCTGTAGCTTCCTTCAAGATAACACCCTCTGGTTAGCAGGAGAAAATATACATTTAATAGAAGTTTAAGATTATTTTGATGCCGTAATCAAAGTATTCCTCTTAGATAGTGTTGTCTTTCTTGAACAATAAAAAAAAAATCTCAATTTCACAGATATCTTCCTCATTCCCTGCCTTTTTTCCCAAGATACTAATTGAGCATGATACGGTGTGTGGCCAGTGAGTCTTAATAATGCTAGAAAAGGGTGGAGGAGAACTCTGGTGTCACAGGTCCCCAAGAGTGCATGGATAGCATAATCTGGTCCCTGATGATGGAACAGGAGACAGGATGACCTATTGTCTACTGTTCACTGGATACCACACTTGCTTTGATGCTCACCTTTAACTAGTGAATACTTTGAAGTGGCTTTGGTCATTTCCCTCATGCTGACTTGGGGCTTTTTTATCCTTGCTTTCTGCATGCTCTTGGGCATCTGCCATATTGTCCATTCAACCTTAATGCTTCATAATCCACCACCATCCTCTATTGTAAACTCGCTTCACCCTTCCACACTTTGTAGAAAGTGGAAATCATTCCACGTCTTTGTTTTCTTTCTGGAAATATGATAATTTGATATTAAAAAGATGGCTTGAGTTGAAATACAATAGAGTAGCATTTATATACACTTGGTCCTTAGAAGACTTCCCTCACTCATCACTCATTTTTTCCCATCTTGCCCTTTAAAAAAAAAAAACACAAATCTACTCCTTCTCTTCTTTCCCTAGAAATTTATGGACATAAAGCCCATTTAGAAATTTATTCTTTTGGGTAGGGAAAGAAGAAGAAAAGGATTGCATTAGTCTTGTTTTTGTTTTATTTTCTGTTCTATTTCCCTTCCTAGTTCAAGGGCCAAAGCACCATGTCAGGACAAGTCAAAACAAGGTCTGTCTACTGGAGATACCAGCCTGCTGTATGAGGAGCGAAAGCTTCTTGAAGGAAAGGGTGCAAAGTTAGAAAAGCAGATGCCACCATGCAAGTGACCCATCTGGATATTTAAAGTTATCTATTTAGATATGGCGAGCTTTGATAGTTGTTTTCTAAAAATGCTATTTTGAAGGGGAAGCAGAATTTTGTAAAAGTGGACACTAAAATCAAATGGCTATTAGAATTTTCAAAGCTATAGTTTCTAAAATGCTAAATAGGAGGAAATAATAAACTATATTTCTATAGTTACTTATCTGTGTAATTTTAAATGGCAGCTTTCTAAAAATATATTCATTCAGTCTTTCAGGAAACATAACATTTTTGGCAGAAATACAATTAGAATTTGGTAAGATAGGTATACAATAATCAGAGTGTGTGTGTGTGGCATTTGTAAAGAAAGAGAGTGAACTAATCCTGCCTGAAAAGATGGAAGCTAGGCTACAAGATCACTCAATGAGTCAACATCAGGGTGCAAATGAAAACGCTTTCCATATTTACTTATCTAAAATCACCCCAGGGTGCAGAGCCAAGCAGCAAGAATTCATTAGATTATGCGAAATAGAACACCAATGACCAAGAACAATTCAATTCAACTAAAGATGAATTTTGAAATATCTCTCACTTCTCTTCCTAAAAGTGAGTATACAATGTATCCCTCCAACCAGCACAAGCACCTAATGTCTCTCATTCTACATGTTCCATAGCCCATTTTTTTGTGGTTCTGGTCTATGCCTCAGTTTCTCCAGCCATAATTTAGAAATTTAAAGAAAACACTTTCTCCATAGCTCCCTCACTGGACCACAGAATGGAACTATTGATAAGGATAACACACTATTTACCTTTGATCTTTCACAGATAAAAATCACTATATATCATTTTATATATATATATCATGACCTGAGTTGGTAAACCTCTCAAAGTAGTTCCTAAATGCCAAGAGCTTGCTTAACTACATGGCAATTTCTAGTCTATTTGTAGCTCTATGTTAAAAATATTTTTTACAAATATACAACTGGCCGCAAAAAGCTTATAAAGCTACCAAATGTCTCTGTTTATCACTGATAGTGACTCAAATGAAGAAGGAATTGTGTTCCTTATGAGACTCTGCCATTGATGTGTCCAGCTCCATTCTATCATTTACCAGAAACCAATCCTAAGGAAAAGAAGGCGAAGGGAAGAAAAAAAACAAAACGCGCATGATGGCAAGATGTACTCTTTCCCAATGATTCTGTGGGTTTTGCAAGCATGCTGCTCTTCGCCATGTTTACTGAAAAAGGCACAGAACGATGGTGTCTATCTGTAACTAAGAAGGAAATTTAGGTTCAGTGCTGTGATAAATGATGCAATCATTGAGTCAGGATAGCAGAGGAGGACCTGAGTGGGAGGAGGGTGCGGCTTCTCCATCCTCAGAGATTAAGTTTAGTTCCACAGTCATTGAAGGAATGGATTTGAATGGGTCAGATGTTTCCACACAGCAAGAGGGAGTATGAATACAAGGCCCTGAGGTCTTTTCAACAACTATTTCCCACTATTTTTATGATCTCATTAACTCTGACAATTTCCCTGGGAGGCTGTGATGGGGTATTATTAGATCTATTTTACTGGAGGAAAAACCCCAGGAAAGGTGAAGTGAAATTATGTGTTTGAGGTCATATGAGTCATCAGCCAGACCTGGAATGAGCCACTATGTACTACTCAGACTCACATTCGTGTCTGTAGTCTCTCTGATAACAGAAGTTGCAGGATGATTGAGCTCCAGACCCAGTTTTCTTCAATTTGATCTATTCTTTTTCAAAAATACTAACATATTAGAAATTAGTCACAAATGAGCAAACATCATGCATGGCTCCCTAAACCAATTAACATGTCAGGTCTAATTTACTCTTAGACAAATAATTTGAAATATTTGCAAAAGAGCAGCTTGAGAATTTCTCCTTGCCATTAGGCAGAGATTTCAGTCAATTCTTGATATTCCTTGAGAGAGCTCACAACAAAGAAAGAACCACCATTTTTGCTGCCTCTGGCTTGTGTTAGAAGAGGACAATGCTGGGAAACTCTGCAAGTTCCAGATCCCACTCAATGGAAATTGAAATATGCCATCTGGTTGATAAGCACACCACCCAATCAAGAGAGTTATCCAATCTGGTCATGAGGATCCACAGAGGTAAAAGTTGCTGAGCCTTTAAATTTGAGGCTCCAGAAGGTAGCAAATTTCCTTGGGTCTTAAATAAGTTTCTTCTACTACAATTAGAGCCTGTTTCTTTTAATTCTATGAAATAGAATAATTAAGGAATCTATCATTTCACATACAGTTCCTAAAAATGTTAACTAAATTCCTCCCAGCATAAATAATTTCAAATTCTTTTTACTTTCTTCATCAAGGGTATTTACCAATCATTTTATCATTTTGATGATGGAAAATCTAGAAGATTACATTATAGCCTACGTCTATATGACTATGGACAATGGTCTTTGCACTGTTTGCCTATATGGTATCATGGGCCCGAACAGGTAGTCACCTAAAGTTCAGATTTAAAGGGAACTGAAAAGATCATCATATCAAAACACATCTTTCTTCCCATTCTCTTACAATATCTAAAATGGCCATGTTATTTCTTTTGAGTAAGACATAAGAGTATCTTGTTAAAATTAAAATACTATCTAGAATGACTTAAGAGCTTAGCTATTAGCTAGAAATTATCTATTATTTAGAGAATTATCTAGTTAAAAGATAACCACATGTTTTAGAGATTTTTAAGCAATATGTAATTAACTAGTCATATTTTGGACTCAAAGTCTGGGACACTGGACAAGTATATTTTAAGGGAGGGTTGGAGAAGATTTAGCACATGCACATGGAAATTTCCAGGATGCTCAAGCTGAGTGTCAGTCTATGCATTATGATTGCACCCAAAGGGAGGCTAAAGACCAATGAGAGAGGAATGGAAAGATTTTTAAAAGAACTTCAATTACGTTCTACTTTTGCCTAGCACTGGCTGTAGGTGTTATATATCCTTAACTGTAAGAGTGAATTACACATTGTACTTGGTAAAGCAAGAACTCATTTTCTCTGTGGTTTTCTTAATTTGGGTTTCAATGCGTTTAGAACTGTACAGATAAAGGAGAAGGAACCAAATTCTTTGCCCCTTTAGTTCTTGTCTTCTATCTCCTCACCCCTTTTCTCCATCCCAACAATTTCCTCTTCTCTCCCACTTCCAAGTCCACAATACCCCTTGCTGAACACACATAGTTTTTATGACTTTACCTTCTCTGGCACACATGTTAGTCTAGGAAAGATTTCCGTTTATTGTCAGAAAAACAGGGAGATGCTCTAAGAATTTATCTACTTCAAAATCTGAAACCCAAGTCGCCAAACTGAAGGAAAGTGAAAACATTCAAAAAAATCCCAGCACAGTGTAAATTGGCATCATTCTCCTCATAGTTTAAACTTCATCTCTGATCTCCCTATTCCTTTCTTTCCTTATTGACAGCTCTAAATAGTTACAGAGCACAGAGTTTTCTAAAACAGTTTGGACCATAAAACGAGCAGTTTCAAAGGTAAAGCAAGGAACATTTCAAGGCACACACAGTGAGCTCCCCATCTCCTTTTCTTCCAGCAGCTAAGACAATTAGACTCAGGAATCGAAGCCCCAGCCACATGCTGGACCCAGTGTCCTATCACTGTGAACTGAGCAGGGCCATTCATTAACTGGTCTTCTGTGCTAGCTGGCTATGTATGGGGAGGGCTGTCCAGCGACACTTCTCAGTTCCTTGATGAGAGTTGACCTTGGACATTTAATTAACTACTCCCAAGAATAACACATAAAACAATAATCAGATATACTCAGAAATAAAAGCCAAATACAATGTGTTCTAAATAAAGGAGTACTATTGACGTCAGTGATAGCCTGAATTTGCTGAGCTCACAGTGAGTGCTTATGATGCTTTCTTCAGTGGCTTCTTTGCATTCTTTACACTTTATCAAGCATTACACCTGTGCTGGCCATGAGCAGTCCCTCACAGGGAATGTCTGACCATGAGTGGCAGCCATGTAAGGAACTGATATCATTACAGCATGAAAAATATTTAATAACTCAATTAATGGCCAATAAAGGAAAGCGTAGTAGAACAAGTAGATCACATTGCATTGCAGGATGAGCTTTTAAATGGCCATTTTTCATTAGTTTCCTTTCTCATCAGGGATCATCATAAATTCCATCTAGAGAAAGAAAGAAAACCCAATGACCATCACATGCTTAGTGAATGCTTAATGATGAGGAAAAATTATCAAAGGCAATAGGCCACTGTTGCTTCCCCTGCATCTCTCTAAGTGTCCAGTAAAGATATGTTCATGGACATTCTAGCCTCTCATTTGCTCTGCCCAAAAAGCTTGGAGTCGTTTTTTAACTTTCCCTCTCCCAGGTCAAATCTAGTTCATCAGGAGATTCTGTTGGCCCCAGCTTTAGAATATAAATATAAAACGGGTACAATATGGATATAGATGCTGGATATGTATATTATATCCCTATATATGGATATAATATGAATATATTCTGAAGCTAGGACTTCCTATTCAATATAATTGATTGCCTTTGTAAAAACATTATTCTAAGGAGTCCAGAGGCTTCACCACATGGTCCAAGCAGTCCATGTCACAAAACATTTTAAGATCTTCTGATTTAGAAGATCTGGAGTTGGTTCCTATCTGGGACCCTACAGAAAGCTAGTGTCCAGACAATAACGATCACCACCTAAGCTGTGAAAGAAGGCCTTTCGTTTTGTTAGAATATGAGTTTTACACTTTAATTGAATAATGTTATCATTTATTTTATCACTTTCCTAGGGTCTTCTCTCTTGGCTAAACATTTTAAAAATATTCTTAAGATTATTTCTCATTCAGAAAAGTTTTCTGGGGTGTTATTCATTTCTAACATAGTTCTGACCCTAATCTCAGAACATGCCCAAGAATCTGGAGCAAACTTTGAACCTAGCGCAGCTGCTTAAGTAAAAGGAAGTAGATATGGAATCCCAAGCAAAGAAAGCTACCCTGGGTCCCTTATGTTCATGGCTCTAAAGTTGGAAAGAAAACTAAGATGATTTTAAGTATCTTTTGCCAGAGGCCAATCACCAGATTGACTTTCTTCTTGTGAGGAAATCTTCTGCAAGGTGTATCTGACCACTAACTGTAGGTGTCTAGGGTGTTGTTAGCTCTCCTTACCAGAAATGAGCTTCTTGTGGCTCTGGAATATCCAAAGAAACCTGAAATTTCCTTCAAACATTTTTATACGACTAGTAAGAACAGGCCCTATGTCCTGTGTGTGTGTGGTTTTTTTTCTCTTAAGCTTTTTCAATCTTACCTTGTTTTCCCACGGAAGCTTACTTCTCTCATCCTCCCCTCCTCTTTAATTCTGGTTGTACATTTTGGCAGCTTGCTTCCTAACTTAAGTGTTCTATCAGGCCAAGCTTCTCAGTTTAAATTCTATTTTAATGTATATTTTCCACATAAATTTTTTTCCTATATTTCTTAAACCACATTTAGCAGAATGTGAGTTTTTGTGTATGCATTTGTATGTATGAGCTGTAAGTGACTAAGATCCTTGGATAACCTAGGAATTATAGACAGATTAGATACTATATTGTAGAAAATCATTTCTCGTAATTTCTTGGAACCCTGCAGTGTTTGAGCAGAAAGACTGGTGCTTTTTCTTTTCCATCATGTGGTTTAACCATTTAAATAGTTTCCATACCATTAGGTGGCTTTGATTTTAGTAGCTCCAATTTAGCCACACATAGAGGTGACATATATTAAATGAAACAAATTAAATGAAAATTTTAAGTAGAGGCTATGGCCACATCTACGACGAAGGTGGCCCAAATTTTCCATTCTAACCTTTTGTATTCAGCTAATGTCGACTTTATAAAGAGCTCTCATTTAAAGAAAGATCTTCCTTGTCCTTTCTTCGGCTGAAGATGATGATATTCAGAAAAAATTGATAAAAATGAGTTCAGCAAGTCTTATAACTGCAGAGAAGCAAAAGTCATCTCCTCGTGCTAAACTTGAGAGCCAGTCAAATGTCAATTCATCCAAAGGGCTGAAAATAAAATGTCAGAATAGGAGCCCTTGCTGAAAACGTGGCACTTTAAGTAGCTGTCAACAACAGGACTCTTAGAGAAGACTGTCGCCACTCTGTGGGCAGGAAATGCACTCCGGAGATCAGAGAAGTGTGTAGGCATTTCTCCTGCGAAGGAGAGACTTATTAAAAAACCGCATGCCTGTGGTCCCCCGCACTTCCTCCTCAGGAGGGGCCGCCTACAGGGTCCATCAATATTGCAAGCTCCCTGTCATCAGGGTCACGTGCTGCAGGATCTGAACATCTGGGCACCAACACCACACACACATATGCGCACACAACCCCCCCTTACCCCCTGCACACACTGCCAGCACATGCTCTTGTGACTAACTAGGTGCAACTTGTGAACTTGCTCATTAGCCATTTCTTTTACCTTTCTCCTAGGACAAGTTGCGTCCTTGGCTCTTGTGTAGTTTAAGTTCAGCCTTTCCTTGCTGGACTCTAAACCCATTCGTTAATTCCAAGTTGAACGGCTCTCTTTGCAGGTCCCCAGACTCAACTCTGGGCTTCTACTTTGCAATCCTTAATTCCCTTGATTCCCCCCAAACCAACTTTAATCAAATTTCCTTGCTCTAATTTCTTTTAATAATACCTCAAATAGCCACACTGTGCCGCAAATCTGGCAGGATAATCTATTTTCTCCTAGGATGATTCTTTGCTCTTCTTATTTCTACCTTAAAAAAACTCATGCTAAAATCAATTGGTTCTGAAAAGGATATTAATCTCTTTCTTCTGGAGCCGGTCACATTTTTACTTTCCCTATCTCTTATTCTAGATTTTGAGTTTTTTGTAAAAAAGGCCAAATATATATTTCTTAGCTTCGTTGCCTTTAAAATCCAATTAAATTACTTTTATTTTTCCATATCTAAAGAGTGTTACAACAAATCCACCTACACTTAAGGCCAGGGTATTCACAGGCTGCGCTATGTGTGTCCTTAGAAGTTGAAAATGCACTTATGGTTTTGAAAACTAGTTCCGATTTAAATATTCTTAAAGTGCAGTGCACTTGAAAGAATCTCTTCAATATCTTTTTATAATTGGAATTTCACCACATACTTTATCTTCCTTGTGAATTCTAATGTTAACACATTGTAAAGCAAGGCCCACCTGTACTTAATCTGTAAGAACTTTCTGGCACCAAAGATCAAGACGTTACTTCCTACTTCAGCTCTGCTCTGCTCACTTTGTAGCCCAAGAATTCTCAAATGTTTTGGTCCCAGGATCTTTTAACATTCTTAAACTTTGCAGGATCCCAAAGGCCTTTTTTTTATGTTGGTTATATCTACCAGTACTTATCATATTAGAAATTAAAACCCAGAAAATTTAAGAACATTTATTTATTAATAATTTAAAATAACAATAAACTCATCATATGTTAACATGAACAACGTATTTTAATGAAACATCATTATATTTTCCAAAATAAAAAAATTAGAGGGGCCAGCCTGGTGGTGCAGTGGTTAAGTGTGCACGTTTCGCTTCAGCAGCCCGGGGTTCGCCGCTTCGGATCCCAGGTGCCAACATGGCACCACTTGGTATGCCATGCTGTGGTAGGCATCCCACGTTATGTAGAAGAAGATGGGCACAGATGTTAGCTCTGGGCCAGTCTTCCTCAGTGAAAAGAAGAGGATTGGCAGCAGTTAGCTCAGGGCTAATCTTCCTCAAAAAAAAAAAAAAATTAGCAAGAATAAGCATTGTTGTAACATTTTGCAATTATTATTATTTTTTTTTTTTGGTGAGGAAGACTGGCCCTGAGCTGACGTCTGTGCCAATCTTCCTCTATTTATGTGGGATGCTGCCACAGTGTGGCTTGAGGAGTGGTGAACCCCAGGCTGCTGAAGTGGAGGGCACAGACTTGCCACCTGGCCGGCCCCTGCAAATTTTTTTAATATCTATTAATGAAAGATAGCTGGAATCTCATATCTGTTTCTGCCTTCAATCTGTTCTGATATCACACTTCATGCTGCTTTGGAAAGCTCTACTGCATACTTGTGAGAGAATAAGAGTAGAAAAGACAAATAACATTACAAAAACATAGTTTTGACCTCCAGGACCTCCTGAAAGGGGCTTGGGTTTCTCCCAAGAGTCCCCAGACCACACTTTGAGAACTGCTGCTATTTGTTCTAATTAGAAGTAAAGGCTAAATAGAGTGAGGAACAGTAGTGTAGACAGTAAATGCAGAACAGCTTACCACAGCTACCTGAGAGAGGACAAGGTTCTGTTAGGGATGGAGCAAATTTGCTGGCAACTAACTGGCAGAGTCATGCCAAGATATTTTTCCTGAGAACCCCCCACAGAGTTAGAGGATGTATTTGATGTAAGAGGTGGCTAGTGAGGGGTGGTGGAGTGCCCTAGGAAATTTAAGTCTGTCTTTTCTTCTTTCTCTGCATCTCTGTAGGGACTGGTCACCACCTTCTCCTGCCAAAGGCTCTCCTGTCTGAAATGGTCCCATTTCACCAGATCTTCGTATAAATCCTTAAGGCTATGATTTTACTTGTCTCTCAGCTCCAAGCATCACTCCGTCACTTTGTTCCCAACCACATTTGGAAGAGATACTTGTCTTGCAGAGTAAACACAAAAATCAAAAACAAAAAGCAAGCGAAGAAGCAAAACGTTGACACAAAAGTCCTTTTCATAACCTCGCTTGTAGAGAAGAAAACTCTGGAGTATCATCAAGTTTTGTTAACTTCTGCTCGACAAATTTCGACTTGACATCATCATTTTCTATCACCTTATTTCTCTAGTTGCTGTTTCATTCTTTGCTATGGAAACAGAAAACACCTAAATAAACCTATGCACAATGGAAATCAGATGTTTTCCTGGGAAGATGGACCATGACCTTGCTCTCATCCTTTGATCATTCTCTTTGTGGGTTTCTGGTTTGGGGGAGGGGAATACTTTGCAAGTTTGAAGATCAGGGGAGGACCGCATTGTATAGTGGGTTCTGCTTTGGGTAAGTGGGTGCAGCTCTCTTTTCATAACTACTCGAAAGTTGTAGGAAATATGGTGCTTGTCCTACAAAGCCCACTTGATGGTTCTGGCTTTTAAAAAATGTATTTAGAAATGAATTTCTCCATTGAAATGATTACACAGAGAAATTTTTTCCTATGGTCTTCATAGAGTGAGGAACACTTGCTACTTAAAAATTTTTTTCTAACTATTAAAGTTGTGAATGTGTGCATGTGAGAAAGAGAAAGGGAGAGATAGTCAGAGAAAGAGAGAGAGAGACAGAGACAGAGAGAGAAGAAAAAAAGGATGATTCGTGGCCAGAATGAAGAAGCTACATCAAAAAAAGATCGACTGGACTAACTTACCAAGGCCATAATATGGTTTGGGCTAAGAGAAACCAATCTTTTGTTGAATAGCCTAACGTAATAAATCACATTTGGAGGGCTTCAGATTTCTGTACCAACTTTTCAACCAGATCTAATTGGAAGTGCTACTCACATAGCCAGGGGCATTTGGAAAAACAGAGCAGTGGATTAACACCATTTTTAAAAGTCAAGAAGTCTTTTCTCCTTCCTAAGGAGAGTTTTCCAGACATTAACTTTGACTGCCAAACACCATAAAGTCTCCCTTTCTCTCTCTTTCTCTTGACCCTCTAGTCTTCTCTCTGCTTTCCACCCCTTCTCCATCCATTCTTCCCCTCCTCTGTCCATTCCCCACCAATCCTCCACCCCAGCCCTAGCCATCAGTGAGTGCTCTGTTGGAAGCATTATACAGTAAATGACCTATCAATAAGCAGTTTCCTAGATATTTTTGATGAAGGAAATGAGGTTTTAAGAACATAGCTGGTTTCCAGTTGAATAAGAAAATGTTTCAATATGTGCCCGAAGCTTTTGCTAAACTAGATAGAGGTAAGAATTACAATATATAAGACTGCAAGAAATCTTTTGGGTTTTTTTCCTAACCTATGAACTTTCCTTGGGTAGCAACACTTGATTTGCCAATTTATCTGCCTAAGCTGAGTAATTAGCAGTGTAGACATAATCACATTCAAAGTGACCACCTTAGAGTAGTTTAAATAGGGGATAGCACACTTCTCTAATCTTTCTTGTTATTCATCCTCATTCTCACCCACCACTGCATCCTCTCTAAATTTTGGAACAGTTCCAACACATATCTTATGAGAATAAGAGCCAGGGGTAAGACATCAGCAGTTTCAAGTTAACAAAATAAAGTTTGAAAATGGGAAGTAATACATAAAAGTGAGAGCTTGTCTTCCAGAATTTTGTGTTTTCTCTTCACAATATTTGCCTTGTGTGCAGAGGATTTGCAAAATAGAAAGCAGAATATTTTGATTAATCGCACAAAATATAAGAGATGGCAGAGTTTGCCAGAGGAAAACTGAATATATGAAACATTCAAAATGTGTGGCAAAAAAACCCCCAATATTGATGTATCCTCAATATTCTCAGCACGTCTAGATTTTGAATGAACATTTTCTTTTCTTGTCAGTGATTCAGAATTTCCCCAGCTCCCGTTGAGCAATGAGAGAAAATCATGCCAACTGGGAGAAAGCTTTATTTTAAGGTTGAAGGCATGAAATAAGCACTAAGAAGACAATTGTACACCTGTTTTCAAGAGTAAAAAGGCATCTCAAATCTGCTTTGCTTTTGAAAATTTGGCCAAGGAGTGTATTTCAAAGGCCCAATCGCCCATAACATTATTCCCAGGGCTCTGTGCTCTCTGCCTAATTGGGCTTCTACGCATTTGCATAAGCATGATACTTCATGATTAATGCATAAGACCCAGCATGGAGCCGGGTATCAATTCATCTGTGGAGGTTTTTTCCCCCTGAAACAATCATTGTGCCTAAAATATAATCCATCATATTTGCAGGTATGACTGCATCATAGAATATCAGGCTACTTAAATGCCATGGCAAAACCTTTACAGAATTGTGAACCTCTTCTGTGTAAGAAAGATGTTTTATTCTGAGATGCCCGCGGCCCTGCTGCCTTGGGACCATCAATGAAGCCAGAAAAGGTTTATTTGCAAAATGAAGTGTCAAGCCCACAGAGTTTTTCCACTGTGGCCCAGGCACTGAATATAAAGGAGAGAATATTAAAATAATCACCTTATGATTACTTTTGGATTACAAAATAAACGACAGCCCTCCCATTGGCACCTTCAAATAGTAAACGACAGCAAAGATGACTTCTCAAGTGAGGACTCCACAAAGGTGAGAGGAGGCTTAGTCAACGATGCCAGAAAGTGCTCAACTTCAAGAATGAAGTCACTTCCAGCTGAGATGGACAGCCAGACAATTAAGGAGTGCGCTGGGTGCTCCCAATGAAGTTGCCTGTACCGTCCCTGCTGGCTGCATTGTGTAATTAGGCTGGAATCCATTCCCACAGGGGGAGCTGAGAAGTCAGAGCTCACCAACAGATCTCAACATGCTGCAGAAATAAATACAGAAGACCCTTTGAGAGAACTCATTCTAAAAAGACTTGTGATGGATTTTTTAATTATCAAAAAATTAATATATGGTTATGGGAAAAAAGAAACCATTGGAATTTTATGAAATTAAGAGAAATAGTCTGACATCCCGCTCCTTTCCCATGCGACTTCCCACAGGTGACCTCTTGATTGAGGTGTGTATTCTTCCAGATGTTTTGTTATTTTATAGGTATCTGAGCGTGAATGTGTGTGTGCATCTTTATAAGTTTGGGGGGGAACCCTACTATGCATACTTTCTGTGACTTGTTTTCCTGCTTCATGATAGTTCGTGAACTTTTCCCACAAAGTACATCTACATTTATCTCATTCTCTTTAATAATTTCATGGTATCATGTTATGCGGATTACCAACACACAAAGATTCTCCCACCATCCAGGTTTTTTTTCTTCAGTCATTAAGCATTGCCACTTTTTAGATTGCTGGTATCTTACAGGCAAAGACTTTCTTGATCACTGGTGTATCCTGGTGTTTAACACAGAGAATGGCACGGGCTAAGTGTTCAATAAATGCGTGTTAATTATATCAATGAAGTCTGCAGGGGAAATCCCCAGGCACAGTCTTTCTTCATGGGATATAAGAATTTAAAACTTGTGTAGGAATTGCCTACTTACTTCCAAAAAGATTGAACCATTTCATACTTACACAAAGTGTATCAATTATTGTATTCTATTTTGCCAACAATGGAAGGATAGACTAGTTTAATTTTTCCTCGTGATTAATGAGAGACTGTTTCATTATTTTAAACTGTGTTTCATTAATTTTGAAGAATGTTAGGATTATATTTCAAAGGTTTTTAGGCATTTGTATTTCTTTCTCTTTGATTATTTGTTTATATCTTTTGACCATTTTTCTATTGGGTTGTTTGTTAATCTTTTCACCTTGATTTTGATGTGCTGGTCTGTATATTTAGGGATTCAATTCTTTTGCTTGACATACATTTTGCAAGCCTTTTTTTGCTCAGTGAAACAAAATTTGACTTTTGACTCTATCTATCCATCCATCCATCCGTCTATCCTACCTAACAGAAAATTTTTAATACTTATGTTCAAAATACATCAGTTGTTTTCCTGTATGGTTTCTGGGTCTATTCTTAGAAAAGCTTTCTCTACTCAAAGAACAAAACCTAATTCACTCATGTACACTTCTAATATTTACAATTTTCACTTGTACATTTTTTACTAATGCAGAATTTATTTTGATATAATGAGAGAGGGTGGAATCTAGGTTTATTTAAACTTGTGTTATACAACTAGCTAATTATCCTATTACTGTTTATTAAGAAATACATATTTGTGAAGATTTGAAATGTCAACTGCATCATATACCAAATTCTCACAGGGCCTCGAGTCTATTTTGGACTTCCTGCTCTGCTTTATTGTCAGCTGGTCTGTTCCCGCATCAGTGCCATACTGTTTTAATTACTGTAACATTCATGGTACATTTTATTTTCGGATACAGTTAGACCGCCCACATTACTTTTCTTTTCTCTCTCAGTACTCACTCAAATTTATATTTTAGAATCATTTTGTCAGATTCAAAAAATGAAAAATAAATTTAACACTTTGATATTTTGATGAGAACATATGGTTTTAGCAGATTAATTTACAAAGAATTAATATCTTTGCAACGTTGAGCTTTCTAAACAAACAAGAAGATACATTTTTTCATATCTTCAGGTTTTTTTATGCCCCTCATCGGCGTTCTAAAGTTTTCTTCTGCAGGTTTGCACATTTTCAAAAGCTTTTTTCTGTTTTTTCTCCTTGCTTTTGTAACTATGATATGTTCTTTAATATTAGTTGTTTTTGAAATAAAAGCTAATTATTTTATAAATTAATTTTGTAACCAGTCAGTTTATTAAATATTCATATTGTTTCTAATAGCTTTTCAGATGAGGCTTTGGGGCTATGTAAGTACATTACCACAAGAAACAAATCTGTCTCCTTCTTTAGAAAACTTACACTTGTTTTTTTATTCCCTTGTCCTTCTTTGACATATTCATACGAAAAATGATTTTGAGATGAGCCCCAGTTACTCATGATTTATAATTTATAAATTTATTCTTTAAATTCTGTTTCTATTTTAATATTTTATTTAGAAGTTTTTCATTCACATTCATTAATAAAACCAGTTAGTCATTTTCTTGTTATGCTGTGTTTGTCAAATTATGTGACCAGTTTGAGCAGGCTTTATAAAAATAACTCAAAAGATTACTTTCTGTATCTCTCAGGTTCCAACCACAGAAATCTCTCAGGGCATTTCAAGCATAGAGGGAGTTAAGATAGGAAATTAGATCTCAAAATGTTTGGAAGGACTGGAAGAGCAAAAGAGAACTTTCTTTCACCCAAATCAGGACCTATAGGAAGCAGCTACAGCCACTGCAGGAGAAATAGCCATGCATTTGCTGTGGCCACTGTTGCCTCTGGACTGTCCATCACCACCGCTCAGGAGCCTGTTCACTCCAGCCCTGGACCCATCACCACTGCCAGAAGGAGAACTTGGCCACTCCGTTTCTTTCCCTTCCTAATCTTGCATTGGCGCCTCCAACTGGCAGAACTAACCAGAACCCCGCTAGCAAAAGCCCTGCTTCCAGACCCTTGAAACACAAAGGAGAACACAGATGGTCAGATAAGAGGCTGGATTCCAACAAATAATACCTGGCACACCCTTTCCTCCACTTTCTGGAATCATGTAGATAACGCTGAAACAATCTATGTTTTGAAAGTTTAAAAAAATCAACTCTGGAACCACTTGGACTGGTACTTTTGTGAGAAATTGGATATTCTTAGTTCCTTTCCATGGATAAATTTTTTTTCTGCCTCTTCTCATGTAAAACTTAGTAAATTATATGTTCTTAGAAAATCATCCATTTCAGTAGGTTTTCACAGTTATTTGCATAGACTTGTGCTTCATAATTGATGTTTTTCTGCATCAGTAGTTGTTGTCTCTTCCTCAATTTTATAGTGGGCAGATTAGTGCTCTGTTTTGATGCTCCCTACCCCCAAAGATGCCCATGCCCTAATCTACAGAATTTGTGAATATGTTACATGACACGACAAAAGGGACTTTGCAGATGTGGTTAAGGCTACAGACCTTGAGAAGGAGAATTTTCCTGGATTATCCTGATGGACACAATGAAAGCATGTGAATCCTTAAAAGCAGAGAACTTTCTCCGATTGGAGTCAGAAAGCGTGGCAGGAGGAATGTGAGAGAGATTGGAAGCATTGAGACACTGTTGCTGGTTTGAAGTTGGAGGGGCATGTTGACAAGGAATGCAAGAAACCGTAAGGAGTTGGGAGAGGCTCCCCACTGACAGCCAGCAAGGAAACAGTAACCTTAGCCCTTGAACCGCAAGCAGCTGAATTCTGCCAATACTGAAATGAGCTGGGAAGCAGGTGCTTCCCCAGGGCCTCTGATTGACAACCCAGGTTGTTGACGCCTTGACTTCATCCTGGGTGTCCTGGAGCAGAGGAACCAGATGACCAGCTGAGCCTACCTGAACTTCTGACCTACGGAATTGTGAGATAATAAATTTGTGTTGTTCCAAACTCCTTTGTGGTGATTCATTAGAGAAGCAATATAAAACATGCATTTTCTATTTGTGCATATATTTGTGTTTCTTCTTTGTTTCTTGATTAAATTAGACAGTATTATCTAGTTTTGGGTTTGGTTTTGATATTTTGAAGATCCAACTCATACTTCTGCATTGCTTCTGCCACTATTTTTTTCTATCTCAATAATTTCTGAGAAATCATCTCAAGCTTTGCATTCCATACAAATAGAATCACATCCTGTGTATCCTGCCATGACTTGCTTTGTTCCCCTCAATCCTGTGTGCCTGAGGTTTATCTATGTTCTTGCAAGAGGTGCAGTTTTCTCCTTAACACAAGTTGCTAGCATTCAGTGGAATGCGGCCATAAAGAATTCATTCATTCTATTCCTGAGTGATATTTGGGTTATTTCCAGCATTTGTTTGTTTGCTTTTACTTTTACAAACTGTGCTGCTACAAACATTCTTATACTACATCCGGGGCTCACATGTATCATTTTCTCCAGGGCGTATCAAGAAAGTGTAGTAGCTGGGTTTCTTTCCCTGATATGCAAACTGCTTTCCAACATGGCTATACTGACTTACCTTGCCACCAACGATGCCTGAGAGTTCTGATTGTTTTCAAATTTTACCAGCACTTTCTTTAAGGTATCTTTGGATAAACACAAGTCCCTGGTTTTATTCGAGTCAAATTAATCCTTTTTTTCCCCCTTCGGGTTCTGACATTTTTATGTCTTGCTTTAGAACTCCTTCTTTGCCTAAGATATTAAAATTATTCTCTTCTGTTTTCTTTTTAAAATTTAATAGTTTTGTCACTTTATATTTAGGTCTTTAATCCACTTGAAATTCATTTTTGCATAAGTCTGAAGTCCATTTCTTTCTTTTTTCATGTCTAACCAATTATGCTAGTGCTACAGATGGAAAAGTCCATTCTTCATTACTGACCTGGACCTGTTTTTTTGTGTGTATGTGTGCACCCATCTTTTAAAGTGAATATTATACATTGTGCATGAAAATGAGTAAAGTCGTAAGATATTGTTTGTCGTCTTCCCCACTCAGCTAGAGTAAAAACAGAATGCTTTCACCTTATCCAGGACTGAGCTGAGTAGAGACTGGATTTGGTTTTAGTAAGCTTCCATCTATATTTGCTCCCCCTGCCCTCACAGTCCCGCAGCAGGGCCCTCCCGGGCTCCTGACTGACAGCCCGGGCTATGTACTAGGCCCCGCCTCTTCGACATGTGCTGAATCCTATTTTTTTCTCTCCTTGAGATGGAGACTGCCAACAACAGTTTTTCAGCACATTTTTGCTTAGCTTCTTAAATTCTAACCCCGAGCGGCTTAAGAACTTAGCATGTTCCTAAAAGGGGAAAACGCTAAGGGTCAGTCTTACTTTCTTGCGCTTCTCTTCACTCCAGGAACTTGGACCCTCAAGTCCTGGCTGCTTTGACAGCCCTGAAATCCAGGTTTTGTCTCTCCAGCCCACATGGTTGCTAAAGCTTTGCAGGCTGCTTTCTCTCTTAGCAAGAGCTCTCTAGATTCTCAACCGCACACCTAGCTAGAAATCGGAATCAAATAAGGGATAAGCAAAGCATGGGATACTGGTTCCCTCCTCTCTGTGATCACAGCACCTCAAGTATCAGCTGCTTCTCACTAATGCTTTCAAACAGCTGTTTATTGCATTTTATCTGATTTCTAGTTATTCTCAGTGGGAGTGTTAGGTCAATGCCAGCTACTCTTTCACATGGGACATGCCAATGCCAAGTGTGAACTTCCTAGAACCCTCCACTTTTTTGCCTCCTTTATTTTTCTAGCCTTATGTCCCACTTATCTTCTAGTGGCATATCTAAAAACTGTAGAACATCTAATCATCCAATTTTAGAACTAAAAGAAAAAGAAGATTATCTGACTCAAGCATTTCATTTTCCAGATGAGGAAACTGAGACCCAAAAAGATTAAGTGGCTTACCTCAGACCACTTAGCAGAGTTGGTCCTGAAGCCCAGTTGCACTTATTCCTGAAAAGGAGCTAGCAGAGCGAGGTAAACGGCAGAGCAGAAGAATCGAGAATGGTAAACTTATCTCCATGCTTCATATCAAGAAGAAATATTTCAATTCCTTTTCCCAGTGAATAAGATCTGTTGCTTTCTGACATACACCTCTACTGACACCACTCTTGTCTCCTGGCATAAACTATGATTTTTTCCCCCAGTTATTAATTATAACTGTCATTTCTGAGCCCAGAGCCAGAGGTAATTACAGTGCTGAAAACCAAGCTGCTTTTTATACTGAGAATGAGGAAACCTGGGAAAACACCTATAAACCACCCTTGACTTGTTTTCATCACAAGGAAATCTGTGTATCCCATATTTGACAGTCAAACCTGTAGAGCTACCAGCAGAATGGTCATATAATTTGTTGTCTAAATGGGACACTTTTTGAGAGTGATAGAGGATACTATTAGCAATTACACTGGGACAACAGGCTTAAACCGATACTGGTCTGGACACCTTACTCACCACATAATTTATCTCTGAATTGCAAATAAGTTCTCCTCTAAAGCTTCCTTAAGGATTCCAATTTCTTTCATATGTGAAAACAAGTTCACTGTCAGAGCATGCATCCTTTAAATTAATAGAATTCTTATTTTTAATAGAATATTTTGAGAGCAGTTTTAGGTACAGAGAATTCCCATGTACCCCCTGTAACCCCAATTTCTTTTCCCCTAGTGTTAACAGCTTGCATTAGTATTATCATTTTAGTGCATTTGTTGTCATTGATGAGCAGATATTGATACATTTTTAATAACTAAAGTCCACAGTTTACATTAGGATTCATTGTGTTCGTACATTCCATGAGTTTTGACAAATGTATAGTGTCAAGCATCCACCATTACAGCATCATAGGGAATAGTTTCACTGCCTAAAAATACTCTGTGCTCCATCTATTCATCCGTCCCTCCCTTGCCCTAAGCCCCTGGCAACTACTGATGTTTTTACTGTCTCCATAGTTTTGGCTTTTCCAGAATGTCATATCTTTGAAATCACATAGTGCGTAGCCTTTTCCAATTGACTTCTTTGCAATCATTTGTTTTTAAATTTTTAAATCCTTGGTGTTAAGTGAGATCTCATCCTCAGGAAGAAAGTAGAAGGTACTTCAAATGAGACATTAAGACTTAAAGATTACTGTGCAAAAATTTAAAGAGAGAGGAGAGATTTTCTAAACAAAGTATAAAAACTAAGGTTTGTAGAAGAAAAGATTGATAAATATTACTTTTAAATTAAAAACTTTTGTAAGACAAAATAAATGAAATTTAAAAAACAGACACCAATTATAACTCTTACATCTAAAAACAGATCATAATCCAGAATCTGTAAAAGCCTTCATGAATCAATAAGAAAAAGATAAGTAACTCAATAGAAAAAAATGGACAAAAGTTATAAGGAAACGCAGAAAGTAAACATGACTTGTTGGTAAAATATTTTAGCACTCTCAACTTCACTAATAATCAAGGACATAAAAATTAAACAACAAACACTATTCCGTATCCATTAGCTTGGCAAAAAGTGAATAGCCTGTTAATACCATGAAAATAAGGACATTAGAATATGGAAATTCTGGTGAGAGTGTAAAGTGGTACCACCTTTTTGGTGAGCAATTTAGAGTTCCCTGGAAGGTTGATGATAAACATGCCTTAAGACCCAGCCATTACTCTTCTTAGATACCAACTTTAAAAGTCTCTCAAATGTGTGCAGAAGGAGACATATAAAGGATGCTTACCGTAGTAATGTTTGTGACAGAAAAAAAGTGTGAACACCAAAGTTGCCCTCAATTAGGCAACGCAATGTAGCTTATTCATGGGATGGAATACTAAACAGGAGTGTAAATGAATGAATTGACTCCTCACAGCAGGATGATGTTGAATTGGAAAAAGCCAGTTGCCTATTAAAATATATGGCATAATGCCATTGAACAAGCCACTTTGCCATTAATTTTTTCATCAATAAAATGGGGACATGCTACTGCTAATAATATTAATGTCTACCTCGGAATTTTGGAAGAATTAAATGAAAAGATAAATGTGAAAACATTTAAACGAAAAGTCAAACATAAATATTAATTTTCATTATTGCTATTGTAGCTGCTGGGTAAGATAGAATTAAATTGATGAGTTGTATCTTTTTATTTCCTCTACCTGGGTTCTGGCTAAGATGTTTATGATTGAAGAAATGACAAAAATAAACAACAAGATAAAGAAAAATGAAATTGAAAAGGGATATATAATTCACAAACTATATATATAACATTAACATATGTTAGACACATCATATATAAAGGGCTATATGTAATATAATATGTATATATAAAATAAAAATTATCAAAAGCTTATTGCATATTTAAAATTTCAGACAGGATTCAGATTCTCTCATGCTACTCTGAAGATTTTCAATATGTAAAATATGAAAGTATAAGTCCAAAATTAACATATTTTTCTAGATCTTTGGAAAAGAAATACAAAACATTTTTAAAATATCTTTTCTGTGTTTAATTAGGTTCTTTACATTTTAATTTAATATAGTGTCACAAAAGTTATATTTCTGAATTTTTGTCAACTGTAATTAGATTTTCATTGTTTATACCTCACAATGCATGTCACAGTGTAACATTTTGAAAATATAAGTAAATACAAATAAGAAAATTAAAATAACCTGAAATTACAATTCTACCTTGTAGCACTTCAGATAGAAGGTGTGGACCAAAATAAGAGTTGTACAAGTAGAAATTAAAAAACAAAAACTCAATCGATTCAATAAGAATCATCAAAAGAATAAGACCTTTGCACCACATTTGCTTGCTTCTATTTTATATTTTTTTCCACATCTCTCCTTCCACGCTTCATTCTGGCATTCTCTAGGGTAATAACCTCAAAAGCAGACATGTGAGCCCCCCAACTTCCTATGATGATTCCCTGGGGTGTAGGAGGAGAATACTAGATTATTCTATTTTTTACCCACAAGTTAGGAAAAACTTGAGCTCTACTTTTAGGTAAAACACAAATTTATTCTGTACCCTTTCTTGATCTGCACATCAGATGTTCAAATACCATGTCAGATTGGTAAAGGAATCTTACAGGAAGAGTGAGCATTCTACAACATGGAGGGACTGACGTCATTTTATGGACGTTTTTATTTACTTTCAACTTATCCCAAACATCACAGTACTTAGCAAGTGGGTTTCCATATCATATTATCTCATTCTGACAAAATCAACTCTTACCACAGGACACGAGGCTGAAAAAGATTGCTGCAAAAACCAAAAACAAACATAAATTAAGAGTAATCCTAAAAATACAAGCGCAAGCCAACCTCAAGTAAATGGAAGCACAAACCATTTCCTATGTCTGGGACAAGGTCTTCGTCAGCTGCATTGTGAGGTACAAACAATGAGCATCTAATCCCATCTGACAAAAATTCAGAAAGAAAGTTTTAAAATTGTAAAGACTGATAAGGATTTATATCCATATCTTCCCAAAGTGTATATTATGCCTTGAGATCCTGGTTAATTACAGTAAAAAATAGCATGACTGAAAAATACTGTTTTTTTTCAATTTTATGGTATCCTTTTTTATTTCTATTTTTGCTTCTGTTTTATGATGTATATAGTATATGAGTACAGTATTCCACGTTCATAAGTCATGAACAAACAAGTTTTGAGGGTGTGTGGAGTCAAGAGTTTTATTCTGATGTGGTGTGAGCAAAAGTTTTTCAAGACTATTACACTTAACTGGTTCTCCTGCCTTACATACTTCCAACTCATCTTCCACACTGCAAAGAGGATTTGATTTTTCAAATCAAAATAAATGAATTGTCTGTTGAGTGTCCATCATATGTGAGACCCTGTGATCGTGTGCACTCAACAGAATGACTGAATGGAAGAATGAGTGAATGAATGGGGCAATGAGGGAGAATGAGAGGTGAAGAGATGAGTTTTGGAGTCTTAGTAATTTGCATACTAGTTCTGATAATGAGTGGAAGTGGGTTTCAATAACATGAGCATAGTGAAAATGAAATAAATGTTTCTTTTTAATCCATTTTAAATTGGGGCATCATTTGAGTTCATACTGCTGACTTTGGAGTGAGAGTGGACATCAGTAAAGCAGTCAAGAAACATTTATTGGGAGCCCATTGTACAGAATTTAAAACATAGATTGAAAAGAATGCACTTTTCTTACTGCCGTCCCCTATTCTTTCCTTCCTATTCTCCAAACAAAATGACTGGTCTGACTCATGACAATAATACAATATTTCCTACTTACCACTTAAATCGCTGTTGTTTCTCTTGTTTTTGCCTGCTAATTTATTTATTACTCATTCATTAGTGGTTTAAGAAAAAAGAAAACCAACAATATCCTTCTTGTTACTGATCTTAAAACCCTGTGGTTTAGATGATAGTCACTAAAGATAATAAAGTAAATCTCAGTGTCTTGATCATGAAAGGTCATCTTCTTTAAGGATTCGGAACCATGTCAACGGAACCTTTATTCAGCAATTATATATTATTTCCTTTAACCTGTTGATGTTCACTAACCATTGACTCAACAAAACTGATTGAGCGCTTGCCATACGCCTAAACTGGCTAAACACTAGAGACACAGCAGTGAGCAGAACAAAGCTTCGCCTTCCTGCACCCTACCTTCTGGTGGGGACTCCACCTTCTGGCGCTTTCTCAGGGACCTCTGGAGACGAGATGGGGAAGTGAGCACTCTTGTCTTTCCTCTAAGTTTATTTTTCCTGTTTTTAATTGACATATCTCCTAACCATATTCTAATTGATGTTTTTCCCATGTTCTGCCAATTAACTATTAAAAAATTAGCTGATAACAGTTCTAACTACTCTTAATACATAATACAGACTTGATTTTGAAAAAAGGCTCTTCCGTAATGAAAACTACAAAAAGTAGGCATTTCAGGCACTGATCTCTGGCCCTAGGGAATCTCCATTTTAATGTGTTTGGTTTCACGTGAGTTGTTTCCCCAGAGTCCTGCAGTTTACAAAATGTTACGAGCAGGATGGCCGGTTATTTCTGAGAGAATAACCCACTGCGTGATAGAGTTTGGGCTCCTCAGCCAACAGGTCGTGAAGTTTGGCTGGTTACCAAGGAATCTTCAAAATATGGGTAACTGTACATTTACAGGGTTCTCAATGTTTTTACTTTAACCAATTGTAAGGAAAATCACTCAAACTTAGACATTCTGTGCCCTAATGCTTCTGAAAACAGATCATACACTTTTGACTATTTATTTTTCTTTCATTTCATCCTTTCAGGGTTTTACATCAAGCTTACCACTTCAGAACATCTACTATATTTAACACAGAGAAGGAAAACTGGAAGATAGGACTGTTTCCACATCTGCTCTGAGAAGGTTTATTTATCATCAGAGAAGCCATTAGAGGCTAAGTATCATAATATATCTAGACTATGGAAAACAGCATTCACTCTTACTGCCCTTCGAATTGCATGGAAAGGGCTGTGAAAGGTGCCTGTTATATAGCAAGCGCTCTGTAAATGTTAGCTAGTCCACGAGAACGTGTGAGCCATGAAGGCAAGGCCTTTTATCTGTATGTTTTTCACTGATGTATCTCCAGTATCTACAGCAGTCCCTGAAACAGAGTGGGATTTTAATACATATTTGTTGAATAAATGAATGGCATAACATAGTGCAATTAGACGTTTGGCAGATTTGTCTAAAGTATGGAGTTGTAAAATGAATTGCAGTTCTGTCTCTCAGATCAAAATAAGGGCTGTACTTTTGCCTGTTTTTATGTGACAACTGAGGATTCCCAAGGCAGACAGGAAGCAGGGCAGAGAGGAAAGTGTGGAGGCAAAAGGGAAGCAGTGAGTTTCTCTCCTCCTCAATTCTCTCAGAACGACAATGAAATAAACACCTTGGGACACTGAGAAGTATAGAGACAGAGAGAACAGAATCTAACTCCCCATGGGGTGAGCCTACGCCTGTTCTTGCCAAGAGGCCAAAATAATCAATGGCAATGACCTAAGCCCGAGCAGAGGCAACACACAGAGGGAGAAGTTGAGTGCAAAGGACTCCACCTTCCTGCAAGGTAGGAAGTGTGTCAAGAAAGTCTTGATGGCAGGAGTGGCCCAAGGAAATCATAATGATAGACATCAGCACTTTGGTGCTGTCCCCCTTCCCTTTGAACACCAAGTCTCCCCACCCACCAGGACCCAAACTCCCCAGCACCTGTTGAGGAGCCATTTCTTTGGTGAACTCAAGACCATCTCGTGTTCCACCGTTCTGCACAATGAAAATCCACCTGCTCTGCATCTTATTACCCTGGGATTTTCCTAAGCTTTATGCCTCATTCAGAGAATCTGATAAACTGTCCAGAATAAAATAGGCAAGAGTAGTAAGTTTTTGTTGATTACTAAGGAATCCATCTCTGCTGAGTTGGCTCATATTAGTGATGAAAGGATAGGGTGACGGTTGCACATGGAGGAGGCCTTCCACGCCGAAGGAGTCCTTCCTAGGTTGACAAAGCACACTGCATTGGCAATAACTCAGCCTTCTTAGATTGGACCAGCCTGCATCTGGGATATGATCAACTCCAAATCAGGAGGAAAAAAGGAAACTGAGACTGACCAGTCCAAATACAACCTAGAAAACAGTTCACATGAGGCCTGCTGAAGAGCAGAGAGTACAACACACGTTTAAAGTGGACTTATCAGAAATATGGTGCACCATCTGAGACGGTTTATCCTCCTATGAAAAACAAGGACAAAATGAACCGCTATGTCAGTTTGGTGGACAAAATTTGTATGGAATCTGGTGATTAAGAGTTAGCTCCCTTGGTTGTTTTTATACTCACGAGAGAAAATACAGCTAAATTGGTTGCTGCAACTCCTAATCCTAAGAGCAAACACTGCGACTGAGATGCTCACATTATTTCATTCCCACATCCCAGAATGGATGAGGCACCCTGGCCTGGAAACGAAACACTGTCTGCCTAGGGCAGGATTCTAGCTCAAAGGCAATCAGGCCCTATCAAAGAGAGGATCACCACAACCGTATACTAGAAAGGTCAGACTCACTAGGTATCATTTCTAATCCTCACAAGAACCCTGTGAAGTGTTATCATCCCCATTTTTCAGAGGAAGGAATGGTGGCTCACAAAGTTATCTTACTGCTCATGGAGCCCACGATCTCCTCGCTCAGTGCGCAGTCACACAGCTACATGAGGTGGCAAGATACCATCCCTCCTACCTAATTCAGATGATGTGAGGATAAAGCAAGATGACACAGATAAAAATACTTGGAAAATTAAACTGGTTTATACTCGTGAAAAACATTATTATGTACAAACTTTTCTTGGATGGAACTAGACATTAAAATCTTGGCCATGTGCAAAATTGTTCTTAATTTAGGAAGTTGTTCCACCCTGTTTTTAGCCTCAAGATTCTATGCTTCTATGTATGAAGAGGAAAATGAAATATAGTCATGCAAAAGGCTATTTCTTTAATTTTCTGGATTGTCACATTCATTCAGCATGAAATTTTCTACAGAACGTCAATTTGGAAAGTTCCAAACTTAATTAGATCTTGCAGTTTTGGGATCTTCATTATAATTATCAAATACTGAAGAGCTAATAAAGGATCAACCTCCGGGCTGCAGAATAACCTAATCTGTTCATACCTCAGTGACGTCTTGACTTAGAACTGGGGGCCAATGAACTCCAGTGCACTGGCCAACGGACCACAGCCGGCAAATTGCAATACCCAACTGAGCCTTGATCAGACCAAGATGAATATACGGTATAGAAAATAATCCAATAAAGTTTATCAGTAATACATGGGCAATTCAAATGAGACACACACGGGTGTAGCAAGTCTAATTATGAGGATTTCTGTGATAAACTGAAACCCTATCTCCTGTTATCATGCCATTATTCATCTGAGTCTATTGTTACTAGAACAATGAGCATGGAGCATCTTTGTTATGAGTGATCTTTCTTCCTGATACTTGCAACTTAACCAAATAATACATACCACCCTTTTAATATTTCAAGGGATGTTTCAACACCCAGGCGTTTTCCTTAATGTAGGTTCTGTCAGAGACAGAGTGGTGAATTCCGGATCATTCATTTTGTTTTTAGTTTTATTTTGTCTTGGCTTTTTGAAGATTGCTGCAGATACTTTTCAAAAGCATTTATATCACTTTTTTGGGCTAATAGTATCTTAGAAATAAATTCTACCACAACAGAGCCAGGATTCTAGCAGTACTAGAAATCTCATTAACTCCTTCAGGTCCTTATCACCTTGATTTAGTATCAGCTCTGCAATTATCTCTCAGACTCTTGAGCCAAAGAGGTAACCCAAATATCACACAGGTGAAAATTCCAATTTAACTAAATGTATCGATGCTCATTGGTGGAAACTTAGATTCTAATTTTGGGGGAAACTTTGAAGGTGAAGCCTGGGGGAAAAAAACCCACAATCATTTAAAAATTTACCTTTTTTTCCTTTAGAGATATAAACTTCACATTTGGAAAGACTATTTCGTTAAACCCCTTGAATAAGCCATTGAGTTATGAATGTACTACATGCTTTTCTAACTATAAAACAAGCAAACTGAATTATCTTTAATAGAGGTAGACTAAGAAGATCAAGCCAGGACCACCCCCTTAATATTGTCTCCCTTTGAGGGGTGAGCAGGAAGAAGAGGTTAGAAATTCTTGGGGAAAAGAGACTTGGGACTTTCTTTGTCTGTGTGTGGATAAAGTACTGTATCTGAACTGTTGTTTGATTCTACACAAGTGTGGTTTGGTTTGTGTTGTTTGTGTTTGTCTGTCTTTATTGGAAGCATTCCTTCTGGTTTGGGAGAATCATTGAAGAGTTGCTTGCAGGAGCTGAAGAGAGGAGGAAATAAAGAAAGGGCTTTGTGAGAAACTTTTCCAGATGTTGAGCACAAGCTACTCAACCCCAATACTTTCTTTGGGATCTGAACAAACAGTATGCCTCAGATTCAGGTGGAAGATTGTTTTCTCATCATCACACAAAATCCAACTGTATATACAACCTTGAGGAGTAGAAGCTTCGAATGAGAGGAATAAAGCATCCTTAGCATGGACACTGGTGATCTCATGAGAGCTATATCAGAAATGGTAAAAGTAAAGCTGCTTCTGCTTGTTTTGAGAGAAGATGACTTTGGTCAAGGGCAGTTTTAGTAGGAGTGGAAGAATGTGGCAGATCCCTAAGGTGACGGTCAGGCATATTGGCTTGTGAGCAAACATGAAGGACCAATGTGAGAACCCATCTAAATGAATTTTGTTCGTAGGAGGTACTGAAATGAGGCAATACATCTTCTCAGGTCTTGTGATTGTAAATGGGTGCTAAAAGTTAGTTGTAACCTTAATATATAATCATAGCCTGGTTTCATCAACAATTCCAAACTAGATTTTCTAGCCAGTCTTTATAGATTTTTATGTGAGTAAATTCTAAAAGAAAGCTAATCTATTAGGTCAAAATATTTTTTTAACCTGCATCAGTTTCTCCCCAAGTGTGGCTTTCAAGATGTAGTTTAAATGCTTTTCAGAGAATGTGCCTTCAGTTAATTTAAAGATGTTTCACTCTTCTCATGAATAGGCCATGAAAACAATTGTTTTGTTGTGTTCAGCCAAACTGATCTGCTTGCAATTTCTTGAACCGAACTTAGATTTTTCACTCTTGCTGGAAAGAATGTTCTCAATTTCTTGTCTGTATATCCAAGCCTATTCTATTTAAGACCACACTTAAAATTCCACCTCTTCAATAAAACCCCTCAACCCAGGAATGAGGATAAATTCCTTCTCTCTCCCCTTAATTCATTTATTTATTTATTCAATATTTATTTATTGAGGATGACAATGTGCCAGGCACCCATTAAGCACCCACTTATGCCTTTGGATTGTCACTTATCTTGTTTTGTGCCTAATTTTGTCTCCTTCAACTAGACTATAAACTATTAGGAAAGGGACAGTATTTTACTTGTCTTTGCTCTCTGCCTTAGAGCCTCATTTCTTGGACATAGGAGGTATTCAACAATTGTATGATGGGTTTAGCTTAGATGTCAGTCTTTAAATAGAAGAAAACGGTAACTGAATTATACACCTTTAACAAGGGCTAGAAGACAATACTTCTCACTGATTGAGTGCCTCTTGTGTGTCAAGGTCTTTTCATAAACGATGTCCACTCCTCACAGCAGTCCACTAAGATAAAATTTTGGTAGCCCCCAATGCGTCTATGTGGAAAAAGATACTGTGAGAAAAGACACGAAACTGGGTTTCTCTGCTGGTTAGTTGCAGAGCTGGCTCTGAAATCCAGGCCTGGGTGATTCTTAAAAACCAAGAAGATTTTCAACTAGGAAGAGATTTTTTTCTCTGCAATTGTGACCATGACAGATTCCTTTGTAGATGAGCCAAGGAAAGTATATCTTAATATCATTCAGAAAATGTCATATTTGTCCAGCTCTTTCTGTTCTTTTGCCTTTTTATGTTTCCTTAGCTAAGATTCCAATGAGGTGTATCCTTTGTAGAAAATTGAAAGCCACCAAACAATAAATATCACTCTCAGGCTGGAAAATAAAAACTGCTGAATAAAAGAAAAATTTTAACTAAAAAGGAAGAAAAAGCCTGTCTTTAATGAGGGAATACGTGCTAAATAATGGAGTGTTTTCTATATTGTTTTGGTGTAAATTTATTCAAGACTACCCATACATATCAAAATATTGTATCTTGGTTATAATGACTAGATTTGTTATAGCTGTTTTGAAACTATAAAAACATAGGAAAGCATTTTATATAATCAAGGCATATACACTGAAAAGAAGTGAGATGCTAAATTGATTTTCAAAGTAGCTGCTGCTCTTCATATATGATAATACAGTAACAAGAGGGAGATGAAGAACAGTAAGAATTTTACAAGTTCAAAATAATTCTTTATTACTTGATATTTTGTAGTACAGCATTTGTAATTACAGATCATTATTTTTAATGTATTTCATTATAAATGGAGGTTTTTCAAATCATTTCTCTAGCTGTTGCCAACACTTGGAGAAGCTTGGCCATGAGACCTTCGATGCATCAAAAGATGCAAGAGGAGATGGGCTATATCAGGAATAAACTTGGCAAGGGGGAAAAGGAAGTGATCTGCAGCCTCAATCGCAGCATCTAAAGAGGCACAGAGGACTTGCCTCCATTTGAATAGATTTTGCTGCTCAAGGATGCTGACTCAGTGGGTAAAACTAGGGAATAAGTAACTCAGGGTCAGTGATTTCTAAATGGGGGAAGACGAAGGTGGCATGCTGGAATTACCTGGGGATATCGGGGGCATTTTGCCCAGCTATTCTTAGTTCTCCAGAGATTTTGGTACACCCACTTCCCTGCCAGTAACTATTCATCAGCAGCCATTTATTGTCATAGAGATTCATTGTTCTTAACCCTCTGGTATGTTAGAGATGAAAAAAATAAAGCTGATAATTACTAGTTTAGTCATTGGGGAAGTGTATAGCCAGATGGGTGGTATGGGGAGGAGCATCCACGTTGCAGAAATTGATTCTGATTTGAAGCAGGTCTTTATCCTTAGGCTGTCTTCTAAGAAGGAGGAATTGGCAAAGGTTAACAGGACACCAGGACCAGAAAAGAGGACTCAGGCAAGGATCCATTCCCAGCTGTTCATTTCTCAGGTAACAAAATGTTTTAGAAGAAAAGCTGAGGACCAGGGGGTTTCACTACAAGCCCAGGACAGCATTTAATTCCCAATTTACAATGTAGGAAAGGGGCCCCATAATATATTTCTGGACTTGGTTGTAGAGAATTAGATATAACTGACTCTGTAAATTGGGGATCGCTGAGAAGGGCTGAGAGAGGCAGAAACTTAGAGATAAACAATATAAAGACTTGATTATGAATCATTACTGTGGCAACACAAAATCTCTGAGCAGTAAAATAGTATTGTAAAAATGTATGATAGAAAAGAAAATAATGCCCTGTGTCACTGCTTCTATGAAAAGCTTTCCTAAAGGTTCAAGACAATGCAAAAAGATAAGAGAAAATGAAAATAATTATCAGGATTCAAAAGAAAAAATTATTCTTTACAAACAATATGATTTTCTGTATAGGAAATCAGAGAGACTCTAGAGATAAATGAGTAGAACTATTAGGGAAATTCAGCAATGATACTAGATACAAGATAAATACACAAAGAACAACTGTCTTCCTGCATGCCAGCAGCAACCAAATAGGAAAAAAAACAATAAAAAGTATTCTATTCATGAAAGAAACAATGACCATTAAGTATGTAGGGAAACATTTAACAAAAATGTGGAAAATATAGAGAGAAAATTAGAAATTTATGTAAAAGTTCAAGAAGATAAACCTAAATAAATGCAGCTGTTTACATATGCTATCATGAATGAATAGCATACAAATTGTTCTCAAATTAATCTCAAAATTCAACCAAAAATTTTAAAAAGGGATTCCATGAAGGGCACAATAAAGCCAAGAAAAATTTGGAGAAAAATAAGATTGGAGACCGTTGAAGACTCATTCTATCATACGTAAAGCCTTCCCATAAAGCCACAGTAATTTGATAAGGTGATTTTGGCACAGATATAGACAAATAGGCCAACAGCATGGAGAGAAACTACCCCAAAACAAACCATATTGGATCGAGTAATGCTCCTCCAAAATTCACGTCTACCCAGAAACTCAGAATGTAAACATTTGGAAATAGCAAAGGTAAATAGTTAAGTGAGGTCACACTGGATTAGGCTGAGCCCTAATCCAATGAGTGGTGTCCTTATCAGAAGGTCATGTGAGGACAGGAGGAGGAGGCACTCAGGGGAGAATGCCATGTGGTGATGGAGGCAGAGATTGGAGTGATGCATCTACAGGCCAAAGAATGCGAGATTGCTGGCAACCACCAGAAGCTAGAAGAGGCAAGGAAGTATGTTTCCCTAGAGCCTTCAGAGAGAGCATGGCCCTGCCAACACCTTGATTTAGGACTTCTCACCTCCAGAACTGCAAGACAATACATTTCTGCTGCTTTAAGCCATACAGTTTGTGGTAATTTGCTTGGGGAGCCCTAGGAAACAAATACATAAGCAAACACAGATACTAGGGATTTATACAGGGCTGCCACATTGCACAGCTCCAGGGGACACCACTGATATTATATTCTACATGCTCCAGGATTGTGCCATTCACATGGAATGTAATGTCAATGGTGCCTCCTGGAGTTGTGCAGCACAGCAGTCCTCTTTACATAGGAGAGAAGAGACAGTACAAATTAATGTGAAAAAGGTTAATTTTTCAATGAAATGTGCTGGAATTGAGAGATAGTCGTGTGGAAAAAGATAATGTTAGATCCTGATCTCATTCCATAAAAAAAAATTAATTCTAGATGGATCGATGGCCTAGACAAGGAAAGAGAAAAATTAAATTCTAAAGGAAAATATTAAAATAGCTTTATAACATTGGATTGAGCATTATTTCTTAAGCAAAACACACACAAAAAAACTTTAAAACACCATTTGTTAAGTTTGACTATATTGAAATTAAAAATTTTTGCATGACAAATGACATCATGAATAAAGTGAAAATACAAGTAATAGAACAGAAGACATTTGCATTATGTATTTCCTATGAAAGACTGATATCCAGAATACTTAAAGAACTCCTATAAATCAATAAGAAGAGGATAAATAATCCAAAAGAAAAGAAATCAGCAAACTATATGAAAAGGTAAGTCACATAGGAGAAAAGACACCATACTTATGAAAAGAAGTTAAACTTTATTTATGTTCAAATAAACACATATTTAAACATGTGAAATTCTATTTCATACCCTGAAGATTAGGAACAATTAAGAAGTCTGATCTGCTTGGATATAGGCACATGGGAATTCTCATACATTGCTTGTGTATGCTAGTCACATTGACACAATACTTTATACAAGACCATTTGGCAATAGCTGGTAATGTTAAAGATGTATATCCCCTAGGATTCAGAAAATCCACTTTTAGGTGTCTATCCTAGAGAAACTTGAAGAGGGCATAAGGACTCATGTAAAAGGTATTTATTGTGTACCATTTGTAATAGGAAAACACTGTCAACAACCTAAAGGGACATCAATAAGGGAGTGGATAAATTGCTGTGTAACTATATACTTAAATATTTATGTATTGTATGCTTACATGATTGCTGTGTATTTATAAATGAGCTAGAATTGCATTTACATAAAAAATCTCTAAATAATAACACTGATTTTTTTTTTAAAGATGCCGTAAAGGATGCATTCTATATAGTGATGAAGATCAAGGCTGCCCCAGGGAGAAGCCCAAGGCGTCCTGGCCTACATACTGATCTATATCATCCTCCGGGAAGCATAGGATGTCTGACGTGATTCTACCCGATTCGTATCCAAAGTTATAGGACCACCTGATAATCAGACCCCACATGCACTGATACCATTTTAATGACTTTTTACATGATCTTTCCTTTGTCTTGTACAGAAATAACTCACATACCTCTGCCTTATAAAAGTAACCCTACCCTCAACCCATTGCAGCTCTCACTGCCCATGGGTCCTGTCCCCATGCTATTCTCTGAATAAAGGAGCACTACTACCAGACCTTGAGAGTCCAAGAAGTCTTCCTTTAGACTTCTCTGTTTGCTGAGCCCGCATCATATAGCATCACCGTATAAAACTTTAAATCTCACAAAATAATTCTAAACATTGCAAAAATATATGGTGTTTGGGGATAAAAACATGTTTTGATGATATCAAAATGGACTAGAAGGATACGTACTAACTTCAGGATAAATATTCACTTACTAGGAAGATGAGCAAGGAATGAGATGAGGTACCTTCAATCAAATATATAGTATTTTGATTATATTTTTTAAATCTAAAGGAAATATGGCAAAATATTAACATTTATAAACTCTGGTTTGGTGTAGTACATGGATACCCGATATATCATTTTCTAATCCTTTTAGTGTGCTTGAAATATTTGGTAAATGAAACAGAGACAAAGAGGGACAGGAAAAAGGAGAGGAGAGAGGAGGTGATGGGAAGGGAAGGGAGGAAGATGGACATGGTCTTCAGAGACAGACAGCTCTGCATGCTAATGGTGGCGGGCAATGTGGTTTAGTAGAAGGAGCTTGGCTGTGGGCTCAAGTAGGCTTAATTCTAACTTCTTTCAATGTGGACAGATTAACAATTCTAGGACTCTGTTTACCCATTTATAAAATAGATAGAGTAAAAGTTAATGGAAAATGTTCTGCGCAGACTAAGTAGGGGGAGGTATATCAAATGTCCAGCACAGTGCTGGTCAGGTACACACTGAGTACAACATGAATAGTGCAGCCATCTCTCTTCTCTTTTAAGCAGTGGGGAACAATAACGTCTGTGCAGAAAGCATACCAGCTCACTGGATGGAATCGAAGTCCTTCTGATGCAGTCTTTTCTTTTCATCTCAGTAAAAGCAATTTTGAAAAGAGATTAAATGCCTTTGGCATGAACAAAGATGCAGACTATAGAGAAAATTGTAGGGCTTCAGTTTCCACCAAAGTATCCTTTAAAAAGGCAGGTGAGGAAGTCCCCATGGCTCTGCATTTAAGCTCAAGTCACTTATTTAAGGAGATCATGGCGCAGGCCCTTCACCCTTGGTTGTTAATGACCTTACTTTGAAGTAGTGAATGGAACACGCAGTAGGGTCAATTGCAGACTCAATGACAAGAATTAAAGCAAAAAGCTCCCTAATGAGATCTGTGCTTATTTCTTGTGGTTCAAGGAACACTGTGGTTAATAGTTTACAGCCGGCAGGGTCAATCTCCTTGCAGAAGCAGAGTTAACTTAGGCATTCCCTGGGCTGTATAAACAACACTATCTGTAGTAAGAAGCTTGACCCTCCTTTTATCATGCCAGGAAATTGTTGGAATGCAGCCACTGCCTGATATTTATGGTTCTATAAGCGTAGGACTCTGAAAAGTCCCTAATTCTGGAAAATGGACACTGTTCAGTTGTTAATGCATGAGAGATAGAAAAAGGTATCATCCTCTAGGAGGAGAGAGAGGACAAAGGGAAAAGCTATGAGGCTAAGAGTGTGGCAAGTGTGATGTCTACCTATGGAGTAAATGTATATGCGTGTGTGATACATAGACGTCAAAGCCCTACATACGCATTTCCGCACACAGAAGCTGAAACAGTAAAGCAAATACTTAAAAAATTTTAAAAATTAAAACAATTTACCTTTTGTCTATATAAAAATAAAATTGTGGCATATAGTGTTTCTCGAAATAGTGGAATAAAATAGCCTAAATTCATATAGGCTTCTCTCCCAGTATAAACTCACTTCTTGGGACCTTTGGCCTGAAAAGACCTTTCATCCATTTTTCTCTTCTCTGCACTAAAATGGATCTTCAGGGCAACACAGGCAATTATTTACCTTATTATTTATAAAATGGAAAAAAAATTTAAACTTCTTTGAACATACATATCTCCATGTCTAAAAAAGAAAACCCTTCATTTTGAAATCCATTACCTTCTTTTCTAAAGGATTTTTAAATTAGGCGTTGAAAGTCACATAAGATGTCTAATAACTGAATCACAGGTAGTGGTTTCATACATTTTCCAAACGTCCTGTCTCCAAGGTAACCTGTTTCTTCCTGACAGGCTGGAGGGGCTGGAGAAGAGTGAGAAGATGGAAACACGATGAAGTCGCATCCAAAGATGAGGTGGCCACTGGCTGATGGATCGATTCCGACAAGAATAAAACAATTCACAGAAATCAATGTCACTGACCTGCAGGTACATCTCAGAATTGCTGTCTCACTAGAGATGAGTTGCAAACACAGCATTGTTTCTCTCAATAGCACTAGCATCCAAGAGTCAGATTAGAAACTTTCTATTAAACCTAAACTCCATAATAAGAAGTCACCCAGCGATCTTCAGCGGCTTAGTCTGGTCTACAAGATCCAGGCAGGTGATAGAAAAGTCAGAGGCACCTTGGTGGAAACCACTGATATCTTGCTAGGAGTTTCTGATGTTATTCAAGGAAGCGATGGCATCTCCTTCCAGGGGTGTTTGAAAACATCCAACCTGACTAAACTGGGATGGTCTTACCTGGGAAATGGCCCAAGTGTGGACAGAGTTGACTGTGTAGGGGAGGAAGACATTTCCTCGACCAAATGTGGGTTCGTCTGGCCGGAGAACGAATTAAATTCACATGAGACAGAATAGCAGGAGAAAATTAAACAAAGCTTTATGAGGACCATGGCCTGGGGCCTTTCTTCCTGAAGGAAGAAAGGGCACGGAAGAATTGACGTATACAGAGTGGTTATATAGCCCCAAACAGGATATTTCACATGTGATTGAAATGTCCCTCCCACAATAGTCACGAGATTGCCCTGTTGGCACAGCGCTTGATGGACACAGCAGGTAGTGGGTCTGCTATCTCAGAGGGCGGCGTAGCAGGAAGCAAGTCTGTTGTCTCAAGCTGTGTGGTCACAGGTGAGCACAGCAATCAGTTCCTAGCCTAAGGAAAGATGCTTAATCCTTAAAGAAATGCCAACGTTGGGAGGGGGAGGGAATTTGCACCTTTATCTCAAGGGCCTTTGTTCTTGCCATAGGGAATATCTAAAGCAGATATACAATGCATGTTCAATGGCCTCGGTCAGGCCCTTTTGGAAAGACAAGGTCAGGCCGAATTAGGTTTACACGAAATGGCTTCCTCATGTACTCCAACACATCCCACTGCTTGCCATCTTTACCCGTCAATGCACACGTGGGAGAGGCCCAGGCAAGCAGAGCAACCCGCCAAAATGGCCGAAACCACCACCCCAACCATCACATCCAGCTAAAGACAAAGGAGGACGCTGGGGTGGGGGGAGCCAGCCACAGGAGTCCACCAGACAAGCACAACAAACAAATGCAGATTTAAGTACTTGCCTTCCCCATTGATTAAGAGTTTCTAGAGACAAGGTCATCCCCCCTTCTTCCTGGTAGAGAGGGAGATATCTTTACAGGTGGAGATTTCCTTTACAATGTAAATGTCTCTTACAAAGGGTAAGTAAATTCTACTTTTCAGCTGCTTTCCTGTCTGCAAAGTAAAAAGCCACAAATAATCATCATGCCAAAGAGACATATCTTGGGGTGGCCAATTCCAGGCCCCTACAATTGGTTATTACATTCAAGCTGGAAACCACCCCAGTTCTGGCCCAGCCTTAAGCATCGTGCACTTGCAGTGGGTTAAAAGACACCAGGCAGGTCATCTGATTACCTGGGGTTTGTGACAGAATGAAGCTCAGTTTTCAGGCCAATGGAACCCAGCAGTTAATGAATTTACACATGTTGGCCCTCTCCTGCTTCAAGTCAGCTTCCAGATATCCCTGTAGCTCCTTCCTAGCCTGACACCTTACTCTTACCTCCACTACCACCAGCAACATGAAAAGAAAGCTCCCAGTCTGACAGCTGGGGCATCCTGGAGAGAACCGGCCTGTGGAGGCAGAATGTTCAATGTCACCAGCTCATGTTTCCTGAGCAGTCACTACATGCTGGGCAGCAGGCCACATGTCAACACTTAACATACCACAAGATCCGAATGAGGGGGTATTATTGTTATGTCAATGAAAATAATCCATAACCAATCTATAAATCAAAATTGAGGTGAGTTTATTATGAGCCAGTTCTGAGGACTAGCCTAGACCAGGGCCTTCCTTCCCCACAGAAGGAAGGGCACCAAAGCAGTGAGGTGTACAGAGTGGATATATACCTTCTTGGAACAAACAGCATACATCACATATGATAGGAAATGTCGCTTTTACAACAGTCACAAGATTGCCTAACCAGCACAGCACAGCTATTCACACAGCAAAATAGCAGGTCTGCTGTCTCAGTGGACACAGCAGGTAGCAAATCCCTTGTCTGGAACTGGGTGGTCACGGAGTGGGTGCAACAATCACTCCCTAGCTAGGAAGAGAGGCTTATCCTTAAGGAAACGCTAACGTGGGGGAAGTTGCATCTTTATCTTAAGGGCATTTGTTCTTGCCTTTGGGACATAGCAAATGCTTAAAGCAGATTTACAATGCATGCTCAAGGGCCACGTCAGGTCCTTTTGGAAAAACAAGGTCAGGATGAATTAAGTTTACACCAAATGGCTTCCTCATATAGTCCAATATATCCTATTGCTCGCCATTTGTTTATCAGTTATTTCCATTTTAAAAAGAAGGAAACCAAGGCTTAGAGAAGCAACTTCTTCAAGGATATGCAGTGATTAAGGGGTAGAGCTGGGGATCCCACCTTGGGAGTATTACTAAAGCTTATGCTAGTGCCTAAATTTAATAAGACTGCCATTAGTTAGATATGGAAATGTGGGCCAGTCAAAGTCTCTCTGAATCTCAGCCTTCTTGTGCATTAAATAGGTTAATTATCCTTTCTTCTTCTTTCAAAAGAATTTTACTAAGACTGTATGAGGCACTGGCCTACTTACCGGGATACATAAGTGAACAAAAGGTGAGGGGAGAAGGTGAAAAAGCTTAAGAAAGAAAGACAGTGATGAGAGTGATAAAGGTGTCTTTTGTTATGTTAGTAAGGTGACTTTTGGAACACCCCTAGGTCACCTAAGGATGGGGGTTGGCCACCAGAGGAACCAACCATGTGATTAGAGGGTTGGAAATTTCAGTCCCACTCCCTGACCTCCAGGGATGGGTGGGGAGCTGGAGGTTGAGTCAATCGCCAATGGCCAATAATTTAATCAATCATGCATATGCAATGAAGCCTCCATAAAAACCCCAAAGGAGAGCTTCTGGTTTGGTGAACATGTGGAGGTGCTGGGAGAGTGGTATACCCTTTCCCCACACCTTGCCCTGTGCATCTCTTCAATCTGGCTGTTTCTGAGTTACATCCTTTTATAATAAACCAGTGATCCAGTAAGTACAATGTTTCCCTGAGGAGGGATCCAAGGGAACCTCTGACTTACAGTCAGTCACTCATTCAGTCAGAAGTACAGGTAATAACCAGGCCTTGCAGCTGGTGTCTGAAACCCAAGGCAGGGGTCTTGGAATCTCCAATCTATAGCCAGTCAATCAGAAAGACAGGTTTTGGGGCTTTTGACGGGCATGTGAAGTGCAGGGGAGGCAGTTCTGTGGGACTGAACCCTCAACCTGTGGGATCTGATACAATCTCCTGGTAGATAGTGTCAGAATTGAGTTGAATTGTAGGACAACCAGCTGATGTATGGAGCACTGCTTCTTGCTGGCGTGGGGAACCCTACCCCACACACATTGCAATTGGGTCCAAGGAACTCAGAAGATCATTCCTATCAGTGGGGACACCATGTGCAACAGCCTGCAAAACAGGAAGAAGTCAGTGTGGCTGGAATAGAATTTCAAGAAGGAAAATGAGGGGCATGAAGCTGGAGGATTCTGGAAGCTATTCTGGGAGGTTTGGATTCAAGTCTATCCCATCCTATTAATTCAAAAGATGTTTATCTCTTGTCTAAATTTATCAAGCAAGACCAGATTCCTATAAACAGTAATGGGAAGTTTTTGATGTGGAAACCTGGAGATGTAGAAATTGATTGATGGTAAGTGTGACGATGCTTTGCAAAAGCTAACGTCTTTAAACCAGTTTAAGTTCCTACTCTAAGTGCTTTTTGGGAGAAGAGTGTTCCTTATTTTGTTTTGTTTTGTTCTTCCTCCTCTCTTTCATTGGAGGAAGTACGCAGACTGAGGTGGCTGGCGGTGAGAGGGCACATTATTCCAAGGAGGAGCCTTGAAGATGTTGCGGAACTCTAAAGCCAAGCCCCTCAAACCTTCATTAAATTCATCCAACAAACTTTTATTAAATATGTGGAAATCATCAGCACCAATTGGCGTGTTGGGTTCTACAATTTCCCAGCCTCCTTTCCAGGTGGAGAAGACCATATGACCCAGTTCTGGACAACAAGACATAAATGGAAAGTTTCTGGGAAGAAGTGGGCTTTCCTAATATAAATATGCCTTGCAGACCTCCAACTACAGGGGATGAAACTGACTGAGGGCCCGGCTGCTGCACTCTGAAACCCATCTCAATGTTTCCTAGGAGTCCATCCTTGCCCTATCTCCTCCCCACCAATGACTGAGCATGGCAGGACACCGAGGCAGGCCCATTCCTGGGAGACGCTGAACTCCTCTGATGGGTGAGGAGCCCTCTAGCTGAGGGCTCCCCAGGAGTCTTGCCAAACTGGATCCCAGTCTAAGACACATCCACCCAACCTTCCCCCCTCTCTAACTTGGAGTCAGACTTGTACTGCGGTCTGACAACTCTCCCACCCTCTCCTGGCTCCTTTCCACTTTCTCTTACAGGTGGTTCATGTTGAATACTGCCAGATTAACACAGGAAATACATAATGTAGGTGATATCATAGGAAAATCTCAAAGATATATAATTAAATGCAAAAAATTAAGGTTCAGAAGAGTATGTAAAATTTGCTACCTGTTGTGTTAAAACGAAGAGAAAATAAGAATATATATTTGTTTTTATGTGTAAATATTGTGGTTATTTAGGGGTGGGTTGCAATGGGAACTGGAAGACAGACGGCAGATGGAGAGAGGGAGATATTTTTTAATTTTGTGCCTTTTATATGTTTTTAGTTTTTAGCTGAGTGAAGATATGTATACATTTTTTTAAATAAAAGATTCAATGTCTTAAGGAACTAATACAGATTTTCTGAATTCTGGTTGCTCTGGAACGTGTGACACGTATTCTTAATAAGGCAATTTGAAAAGCCTTTTTGTAAGTTCTGAGAAGACATCAATTACTCAACTCAGTAGCATGCTGGAGCCCCAAAGCAGCAACACTCCTTATGAAGCTGAGAAAAGTATTTAACACCCTTCTAACAGGATTCTGCCATCACACGCAGTATACACCGCCGCATCCACAGAACCTCTATTCAGAATCTGAAGCTAACGTCTTCTGAATTGATTCCTGCCTGAGCTTAAATATATGGCCATCCAGCCTCTGATTCTACCCACAAATTCTAAAAATGGCCGATTTAGGCAGTCCCGTGATGGCCCGGATTAATTTCCACTCAAGGAGGTGGTTGTTTAGTGAGAAGCAATGTCATTTCCCCTGCTGGGCACATCTTTGGAGCTTGTAAGATGGGCTTTCTCATCTCCCTCAAACCAATTTGCAAGATTATGATACTTTGTAAAAATGACAGTCAAATTATGAAAAACAATGCTTTATTAATAGGCTTGATAAAAATTTTATTGAGGCTTGTTAAATGAAATATATTTCAGCAATTCATAGGGTTTTTTTTTGGGGGGGGAGTGTTTATGATCTTGTGTGCCATTTCACATTAGGATTGACAAGAAAAATTATTTGACCATGATGGGGGGTTGGGGGGGTGGAGGAGGGATAAAATTGTCAAGCTTAAATCTTTCAAAATTTCAAAAACTTTAGAAATTCGTCTAACATCTTTGGGAGAAGAGACTACAGATGGTTTCAAGAGTAATGGTGCAGTCTAAATTTCCTACACCATTTAGACTACACCATTACTCTTTTTTCCAAGCCTCCAAAAATTATGTCATGTCTTCAAACACAAATCCTGTGTATTATAGGGTAGCTGCATTCTGTAAAGAAAATTTTATCATCTGGAGCCTATTTATTAATTTTGATAAGAACTTTAGAGATTTCTTGGGCACAGCATTGGGAATAAGGGCTATTCTTTGCGGCTCCTATTACTTCTAGGTCCTGTGTTAGGGACTTTACATATATTATTTCCAAATTTCATAACTGCTCAGTAGCTAGGTATGATTTTTCCTTCTTTCACAGATGAAGTTCTGAAATCAAGTAACCCAGTTAGGGCAGAATGAGGATTCAAACCCAGGGCAGCCCAGTTGTAAAGCCCGTGATCCTTCTCCTGCACAGATGGCCTTACAGCACAAACGAGGGGGCATCCACCTCACGTATCTGCCCCAAAGCACAGGACTGGCAGTTGTCAATTTTCTTGGAACTTGTGCCTTATTCTCTAGGCACAGAATTCACCCATCTGTCCTGAAGTTGTCCTAATAATTGTATTTTTGTCCGCCCTCATTGGATTTGTGGTGGATGCAAGGAAGCCAAGCAGGAGAATGTGTGCTCTTCCGTGTTGCCCAGGTCAGGTTTTCCAGGACCTGTGAGTCTCGCTCCTTGAGCGGAGGTCCTCACATTGTAGGGAAGACAGTTTGCCTGGTAGTACTATTCAGGCTTGACAGCCAGAGTTGGAAGTTACCCTGGAAGGACACTTTCTCCACCAATCCCGGAAAACAAATGCCATGGGCAAGGATGTTCAGCACACCGCGGGGGGCATGGCCATGGCCCAGGTCTGGTTAAAATCCGCCAGGGCTTCCGAAGACAACTGAGTTCATGTGATGTTCATAAGAGCTCCAGAGAGTTAAAAACATAGGAATAAATACCCTGGAATTCTTTGATTGGGACACTGGGTACTACTACGTGTAATTTATTTAAAGTTTTATTTTACTACATGATACATCACTACATGGCAATAAAAAAGAAAACAATACAGAAGATGTGTTCAAAATGAAAAGTAAAAACATTATTAACCATTTTTTTGTATATCCTTGTATCTTAAACTTCGTAATCATATATAAACATATATCCTTCATACTATACTCACTGTTCTTCCTCTTTTCTTTTCACTAAATCTTTGAGATTTTGCTGAGTACAGAACGATTGCACCAGTCAAGGTTACCAGTTGTAAGCAACAGAAGTCTGCCTGATTGAAGCAGAACAACAGCTACAAAAAGTAAAATGGGCGCTTTCAGCATTGAGATTGCTGAGAACCAGGCCTGGAGACCTCACAGCAGGGAATTATTTCGAAACCTCATTGCCGAGCTGCTCTGATAAGGGCACCACCGCTGTGTGTGGCCACTGCTGCTTCCTCAGCCCACATCCCAGCAACTGGCCTCTGGGTGCTGTGGCCAGAAATATCATCTCTGCAGGAAGAGCAAGCTGCTGCCTCTGTCGCCACCTCATCGGAATGGACCCTGTGCAGCCCTGCTTCTTTGCATCACAAGCTTCCTCTTTAAAGTTTGTGGCAGTTCATTCCGAATGGAAGGGTCTAAGACCTATGCCTGCGCAACAGTGAAGAAAGCTGGAAAAGTGAGTTTCTAGCATTTTCCCCCTTCTATGGTAAATGTGGGCTTGACTTAGAAGGCAAGAGATCTCCAAATATAGTCAGTGGGTCAGGTTTATTTTCTTTTCTTTACAAAGAAAAAGATTTACAGCCGTCCAGTATAGAGATGAGGCTGGTCCTATGGCTGAGTGGTTAAGTGCACACACTCTGCTTTCGCAGCCTGGGGTTCACTGGTTCAGATCCTAGGCGCGGACCTACACACCACTCATCAAGCCATGCTGTGGTGGCATCCCACATAGAAGAACTAGAATGACTTATGACTATGTGCTGGGGCTCTGGGGAGAAAAAAGAAAAGAAGATGAGCAACAGATCTTAGCTCAGGGCCAATCTTCCTCACCAAAAAAAGAAAAAAATTTACAGCCATCCAGTAAAGAGATGTCCCTTTTCTTTTAAATTGGTGTATGTTATATCACTCTATCAAAATAAATTTAGTCAATCCTTAATTGTGACTCTAAATGGTACTTCAATAGACTTACTTGTATATAATTTTGCAATAATTCCCGTAAGGTAAGTTCACAGCAGTAACATTTCTGAGTCAAAGAGCATGTGCATTTCTAATTTTGGTAATTATTACTAACATGACTTCTGAAACGTTCCAATATGTGTTCCCCAGCAACAGTGTGGAAGAATGTCTAATTCTGCACACCCTCCTTGTTCAACAGTGGATCGAGTGCACTCATTTTTGCCAATCTGACACACGAAAAGTGGCATCTTGTTGCTCCAAATTCAACTTCTTGAATTATAGAAGGACGTTGAGCATCTTTTTTTCAAATGATCATTTCCTTTTCTGTTAACTACTCTGCTTTATTTTAATGTGAGACTGCATTGCCTGTTCCTAAGGGAAAATGCTGTCTCGTTGGACAACTTCTATCCTGAAACCCACTCCCTTATTGGAAAGTTGCTACCTTGAAACTCCACAAAAGCCCACAGCTCCTTGCTGGTGAAAATCTTTCTCCCAAATAATTATTTTAAGTCAGTGTCACCAAGAACATATTGTTTTAGCACCAGGAACCACTTGTATATGTTAAAGGCCAGGTTCCTGGAGAATAGTTGGGGAAAGAAGGAAAATGATCCTCCCTTGGCTGAGCCTAATATTTAGCCCTACAATGACAGTAGGACTGCATAGAAGTGTCTCCTTTGTAAAACCCTCCCAGCAAGTATGGCAATTTTATCTCCTTCCAACCTTCTGAAGTGGGGAGATAAGGAAATCTAAGTTCCCATCAGCTCAACAGCAATATCTGTAATTTAGCATTTCTCATCGTGTGCTTTGGCATCAACAAAACATGTAAAGTGGGGCAGATGGAAAGAGAGAACCTTGACGTTTAAGATGGGGTTGTGTTTGCAACATACATGAAAGCATCCAGACTGGGTGGGGGCAGGTCATAGATCACTGTGCTCGAAGCGGGGTCCCCAGGCCAGTAGCGTGAACATCACCTGGTAACTTGATAGAAATGCGAATCCTGGAGGCCCACCCTAGACCTATGGAATCAGAAACTCAGAGAGTGGGGAGTGGGTCCCAATAATCTACTTTAAGGAACCTTCCAGGTGCTTCTAATGCAGGTTAAAGTTTGAGAGCTGGGTTGTGTAGAGAAAAGGTGCAGTGGTTCAGCTTTTTTATCTTTCATTGGGTAGTCACTGTTAATATGTCCCCTCTCACTGAGGAATGTTAGAGGAGAACTCCCTGCCCCCAAAAACAGTCCCAGATAATTATAGTTCCCTCAGATAACCTGGTCCTACCCAGGAGTCATGGCAAACGGCCAAAGCAAATACCTGCAGCAAGTACTACTTTTACCCAAGCTCCTTAAAGTTTTGCTGTGACTTTAACTGTGACATACCTATTTAAGAAAGGAGTGCTCAAGGCATGTATATTTACGCATGCACATACACAACTGTGTCCATCAGTAGAACGACCTGCAGAGCATAGCTGTCCAATGGAAGGGAAAGACTTGCCTCCATTAAGTTGGCTCACTGTGTTGCCACTATATTTTTGGACTTCCCTTATCACAGCATGACGTCCATTTGCACACCTCGTTTTTCCAGTGACTGAAAAGTGATCGCCACAGCTTGGCAGCCCTCACTGCAGCACAATCATTTATTTCTCACAGCGCTCCATCCTGGATGTTCCCATCGAGCGCGAAGTCTTTGAAGTCCATGGTGCATATAATTCAGCTGACAGCGGACTGGAGTCCATCTAAATAAAATCCAAGCCTGAGCAGGCATCAAAATATCTCCCCCATAATTGGCAAGCACAACTATTCTACTGAGCTATTAAAAAAAAAAAGAAAAGACATTTTCTTGGCTTACATATTTTATCAACTTTTGCTGGAATGAATTTCTCTTTACTTTTGAAGGTGTTTTGCTTTTCATGTTTCGAATCTTCTTCCACTCTAACAAGCTCTCAAACTTGCTTCAGTGGATATTTCCCAACACGTCCACTGAGAAAACAAGGGAATATTTTAAAGAATTTCTCAGGCTTTTTTGACTTTTGAGGACCACTTTGGTTTCCCTTGAGCTTTTCCGACTAATTTGCGTAAATCCCTTTTAAATTGGGGTTCATTTACTTAATGTTCGATGTCTGCAGTGACTTCCTAAAGCTAATTTCAGAAGGCAGGGGCAGTTCCAGGAGAGAACTTCTCCGAATGGACCTATAAAAAAGAGAGGATGGGAGGGGAATTTGGAGACACCAAGGCTGCTAATTCACTGTAGTCGTAACATGGCAAACACTGACACTGTTACAATAATCACCCTTAGCTTTCAACTGCTTCCCCTCATGGACCCTGAGTTAGGATTTTCAACATTCTGCCTGTGTTAGCATGTTTAACTCTATGTTGCATTATAAGTAAACCTAGCCTGAGAAACACCTGGGGTAATTTCATAATAAAGCAGGACACAGAAGATGCTAACAGTTGGCAGGAGGGCATAAAAATACAGAGAATATAAAATGTAATAGCAATTGCAAAATGTAATACAATTGCATGAAAACGCAATTAAATCAGGTTGGATAAATAGCTTCCAGGTTATAATAGCAAGAAGAGAGAGTTCATTTCAATGAAGTGAAAATGGCAAAAAACCGAATAAATAATTTAAAGCTGGAAATGAGAAAAGTTCCGTGTGGAGTTGAGAAGACAATTGAACTCCTCTGACCTTGTGCGAGTCGGTTAACCTCCTGGGGCTTCACTTTCCTTCTGAGGAGCGGGGGAGGACAGGAGGGAGGGTTAGACTACGTGATCTCTCTAAGGTCTTTTCGCGTTCTAAATTCCCCTCCTGGGCATGGGAAGGAATGGAATGTAGGCCATCAACACAACAACATCAGTGGCTCTGGAAAAAAAAAGCACTTACACAAACTGTGAATTTGGGTTTCACATGAAGCATTGATTTTATCTGCTGGGATCTTTTGTCGGTCTTTATAAAAATAAAAGATAAGAACAATGCCCGCAATGGTTGTATTTCCCTGTTTTCATCTTTTTCTGCTACAGTTTTCCCTTATCTGGGGTCACAAAAAAGGCAGTCTGCACACAGAGAAAACAGCCCCTGTGGCTAATGCTATGCTGCCGTTTCAGACTCCATCGTTCCCTCCACTTTCTGTCCATCTGCCACTCTGCATTCACCTGATCCTCCAGGGTAGAGAAGTTAGCAGGGTGCTAGTCAGTGGATGGGAAAAGGGGAAGCATGTGTTATTGCACCCAGGATGGATCATGGATCACAGATCAATGAAGAGAGGGCTTTAGCGAGAGCTGTTAGAAATTTAATTCATTTAATCACGAAGATGTGATGAAGGAAAGCAATGCCCTCATGCCATGTATAGACACGAGTCAGTCAATCACAGAGGTCAAAGGGGAACGGTGTGTTTATAAGGTTTATTCAATAAGTCCATGGGATCTTGAGAAAAAAACCAAATCTCAATGTCTCTTTTGCCCACATTATGCTTTAACAGAAACAAAAGTAATCAATCTTCTGTTCTTCATTGTCAGCTGAGGATATATTTTCAACCCTTCTCTACTCCCAAGTAGCTAATCAGCAAACATGAAATTTAAATCCAATCTTTGTAAATGAAAGGCTATTGACTATGTCCAATGGTTTAATGCTCAATTCTTGATTGGAAATGTATCTATTTGCCAGTTATGTGATGAGTCTAACTGTTGATGACTGTTTAATGGCATTAATAATTTCTCCTTAGGAGGACAAACAGGAGGTGGACTGGTGATGTAAGGCACTGGAACACTAGCAAAGAGATTAGATAATAGATCCTAGAGTCAGACTACCTGGGTTTGAGTCTGGATCCACTGCTTCCTAGCTATGCGACCTAAGCAATGTGCCTGGAGATTAGTGTCTTCAAATGTAAAGATGGTAATGTTAACAATAGCACCTTCCTCATAAGTTTATTAAGGTGATTAGATGAACTACCATAGGCCAGATGTTTTGAAAAGTACCTGGAACATAGTAAATATTGTATGTGAGTAATTATCACCGGTTGGAGGTTTTAGGAGGGGCCAACAGTAGCAGTGAGAATAGTCCCATAATTTAATTTCAAGCCTCAAATAGTCCTGAATTATGTGCCAAAGTCACAATTGCAGGATATCTGTCTAGTATTTTATTCTCCCAGAAAATATTCCCCACCCTCAGTTGCATTATATATTATTTGAAAAGGAACTCTGTGAGCATGTATTATGAGCTCTAGCTGGTGCTTTGCTTGTGCGAGCAAGACTGGGGAAATGATGGTAACTCTCCAACAGGAAACGTGAGCTTGCCTGGCTCTCTCAGGATGCAATAACACACTCAGTTTCCCAAAGATAACAGGAGTGAATCTTACAGCAATACAGGGAAGACATGTAGCTCAGGAAGCCATCTAGCCTTAGAAAACCAGAGCTTATGAAGAACTGAATCATTCAGAATAGAATAGCAGTCTAGAAGTCTTCTTTTCTCACGACTCAGCTCCTCTAGCTTCAGTTTCTCTCTTTCTACTCTTTTCCATTACTGCTTAAAAACCCCCAAAAGAATCTGATTAGTTCAGTTAGGTTCTGTTTTTATCTGTGTTTTGTTTCTGTAGGAGACAATGCATCCAGTGGACGGAGTTCCAATCCAAAGCCTTCCAGAGGGTCCTCCTCCAGCCTTTTCAGAGTCTGAAACTCAGGCACCAATCCGAGCCCTGGTCTAATCAGTGGGGCTCAGTGTAAGAGTCTTGCAGGAAAGGAAAACACAACAAGTCATACCCAAAGAATGGCTCCTGGCCTGCACTGTTCGGAAGCTAGAGGCAATGGGAGTGGCAGACATTCACAATGTCATAAACTTCTTTCTACTGTGGGACCAACAAAAGTTTTGAGACGTTGGACTCAGATTATGCACCTCATCCTGCCTTACTGATCATGATAGGTAAAAGGCAAAGATAACTGGACTATAAATCATTGCTAATTCCCCACTATTTTGTTGACTTCTAGAAGGGGTGCCTTGGCATTAAAACTGACGATGAAAACAATCCTAACAGCAGCAGCAGGAAAGCTTTGATGCAGGTGAGTTACAAAGGCTTCTGCAAAAAGTATAAACCAAGATCAGCTGAGTTACTAAACGAAAAAAAAAAATTACTCCCGAGTTCAAACAAATGTTATCGTGAAAGAAGTCTTTCCAAAAGAAAGAAGTCTACCTATTACATAAGTCGAAACTTTTAAGTAGAGTTAAGGACAGAAAAAAACCCAAAGAGGTGCAGGCCATGGTCAACTCTCTATTACTAGTAGGACTTTATCTTTCAGGGGTTTTGCTCTTGCTCATCTCAGACCACGTTTCTCAGGGACTCAAAATACGCATAACACATATGTGTCTCTCTTGGAAAAGCAGAAATTTACACACATGAAGATACTGGGGATTATTATACAAATTATGATATATACCTACATGAATGATATAGTTTGTGAATTCTCTGGAACAGTGGTTCTCAATCTTGACTCTACCAACATGATGATGGCAGATATATCCAGTTTAATTGACGTGAGGTCGTTCCAGGCATTGGTATTTTTATTAAATGAGAACTTTTACCAGACTTCTCCAGGATTCTAAAATGCAGCCAGCAGTTACTGAAGCAGAGCAGTTAGTGTGAGCCAGAAGAGCCTGCGAAGACGGGGTCAAAGTAGGTTTTAGAGAAGAACTTTAAAGGACTCTATGGACATACAAGAAGACAAAGATTATTCTAATACAAGGAAAGTTTGAGCAAAATTAAGAATCAGGTCGTAATGTGTAACTTGTTTTGTGACTATGTGAGGGAGTTATGGGGGAGCAGGAATATGAAGAAATGTAAACAACAAACTGAGGATTTGGAGCCTAACAAACCAACCCTTGAAAAAGAAAGGAGAGAGAGCAGAGGCTTTGAAAGAAAAATCAACAAGACTCTGGAACTGATTATATATGGTGGCAGAAGGACTGGGACGTCATCAATTCAGCATTGCTTTGAAAGTTATGAAGTAATTTTTCATTCTAAGGGATTCCCTGATTCCACTCAAAGCTCAAAAGAAAAAAAAAAAAAGCAAGCTAATGTTTGTCTGTATACCTCGGGTATCTAGTTAATGCTTGTGCAAAACATTGTCCTTGGCTGATAGGTTCTACTCACTGAAACAGGGTATATCCAGTCTATGAAGGCTTTAATACTGAGGAGTTAGGAAATGAAAAATAAATCATAGTTATTTTCTATCTTTCACGTTCATCAAAATAAATAATATCTGTACTATACATCATGTACAAGGACGTATTCCTTCTTAAAGCTTTCTGTGTCATTTATAATTGAACTTCTGTTTGGGTGGTTTTCAGTCTAGAAGCAATATCAGAAGACAGTGATCTTATCTTTATGAAAACCCTGAAATTGTAGGCTATAGGGGAAGCAGCAATAGATTGAAATCAAGTTCTCACATCAAATAACTGTCTGGACTCTGAGCAACTCAGTTAACCTTTGGGGACTTCAATTTCCTCATCTGTGAAATCAGGAGAGTGACCTGGATGATGTTTAACATTCTTCCTAACTCTAAAATTCTATGATCCACTTGCTCCCCAAAATTCGCTTTTGCTAAATGGTTAATGATTTTGAGAATAAATAATCTTAGGCTTATCCGTTTCTCTTAACACCTTTTTTTTTCAAATCTCCAAGGATTTCTGTTTCCTTTGTATTTAACCTATGTAAAAGCAAATAATGTGGGTTTACTCAATGTACCCAGTGGACAGAGTATAATCAGGGTCAATCTCAACCCTTACCAAGTAAAAGCCAAGTAAATAGTAAATGCCACTGCCATTGTCCCAATCTCATCAATATCTCCTTCACTGTCATTCTCAGGAGCTAAGAGTAGATGTCCCAGAAATGCCAACCATTCTAATTTTCTATTAAGGATTTCCCTATGTATCCTTTCTCTGCCAAGTATTTTCAGGGTTGAAAACAAAAGTATTGTGTCCATTCAGATGGAAGGATTTCTTGATGCTGATTGCCTGGATTGCCTTAATGAAAAGGATAAAAGGCAGAGATGATCTGACGGGAAAGAGTGCACAGATAATTCAGAAATGTTTATCATGACCATACTCTAGAGGAGTGGTGGCATTCCCACTGAATAACAGCCAGAGTGACTTCAGGCCATTGAAAGTATAAAACGTAGTGTGATACTGTGATTTATAATAAAAAATACATATCTGGTCTTCATCCCTATTTCTGGCACAGAGCTCCTTAAACACTTGGAAATTTCCTAAGTGATAAAGGCATCTTTTGTAATGTTAATGAGGTGGCTTTTGGACCACACGTGAGAATAGGGGCTGGTTGCCAGGAGAAACAACCCTGGAATTAGAGGGTTGGAAGTTTCAGTCCTGCTCCCCCAACCCCACCTCCACCCCTACCCCTGACCTCTGGGGAGGGGAAGAGAGAGGGGCTGGAGATGGTGTTCAACCAACAATGACTAATGATTTAATCAACCATGTCTATGTAATGAAGTCTCCAAAAAAAACACAAAAGGACAGACTTTGGAGAACCTCTGGGTTGGTGAATATGCAGAGGTTCCAGGACAGTGGCTCCCTGGAGAGGGCATGGAAGCTCCAAGCCCTTCCCACATACCTTGCCCTATGTACCTCTTCATCTGGCTGTTGATTTGTATCCTTTAATATCCTTTGTGATAAACTGATAATCTAGTAAGTAAAATGTTTCTCTGAGTTCTGTGAGCTGCTCTAGCAAATTAATTGAACCCAAAGGGGGTTGTTGTGGGAACTTCCAATCTATAGCCAGTTGGTCAGAAGCACAGGTGATAACCTGGGCTTGTGATTGGCATCAGAAGTGAAGGATGGTCTTGTGGGACTGAGCCCTCAACCTGTGGAATCTGATGCTGTATCTGGATGGATAGTGTCAGAATTGAGTTGAATTGTAGGACACCCAGCTGGTGTCTGAAGAATTGCTGGACGGGTGAGGAAACCCCCACCACCACCACACACACACACACACACGCTGGAATTGGTGATCAGAACCATTGTTAAGTAGTAATGACAGGTAAGGTCATGCTGAGTTAACGAGCAATCCCATAATCAACAACAAAGGTTTATTTCTTTCTCAAGCTACATAGATTCTGTGTACCACTATCATTGGAACACCCAGGCCAGCAGAGCAGCTCCCATGCCAAACATTACTGAGTACAGTGTCAGAGAGCAGGGTGAGACTGGAGGTCTTGCACCAGCAAATAAACGCTCAGTTCCAAAGTGACACACATCATTTCTCCTTACAAGTATTGTCCAGAACTAGTCACATGGCCCCTACATCCACAGGGGGCCGTGAAGTGCAATCCTAATGTGTGTTTAGTAAGCAGAGAGCTGGAAATAATCAGAGAGCAGTGCTGATGACTACACTACAATGTTACCTTAGAGATAATATTTAGATCCTACTCTCCTGGAGGTATCTGAAGTTTTGAGTCACTCTAACTCTTATCTTTATGCCAAGGAGAGTTTGTGTATGTTAAACAAATGAATATTAACAGACCAAGGTCTTAGGCTCTATCTCTTTAAGAATCATTTATGTTTATCATTACACAGCCGTGCATAGCATTAATGATGTTTCGGTCAACGACAAACCACATATATGATGGTGGTTCCATAAGATTAGTACTATATAGCCTAGGTGTCTAGTCGGTTATGCCATCTAGTTTTGTGTAAATACACTCTACGATATTCAAACAACGACAAAATCACCTAACAACACATTTCTCGGAATGTATCCTAGTCGTTAAGCGACACATAACTTCTACCATGTCTATGAATAAGAAGCTCTCTTTAGGGCCAGCAATCTAAACCTGAATAAAACAGAATGAGGCCAGGCAGTGAGGTATTGGCTTCAACTAACATCACAAATAGAAAAATAGCCACAGTTCTTGATCCATACTGCAAATGTATTATCCAGTTAGCATTTCTGCATACAGTGAACAGCACATTTGAATCACCTCACTTTTAGAATAAATCCATGCAAAAACTCATTAGGAAAAAAAGATATTACCTTAGTAGGCATCATTACTCTGTTATTCCACACATCCTATGCCCTAGAGTTTATATTTTGTGGAATGGAAAAGAAGTAAGATGTGAAACTTCACGTTCTGAGCTAGTCTCAAATATGAGAAAATACAGAAAATTGTTTATCTTCGGCATTTAACTCACAGCTCAGGAGCACCCAGATATTTGTTGTTTCATTTAGTGGTGAGTGAGTAAAGGTTGAAAGTAACCATGAAAGTGATTTCATCAATATGATTAATATGGAAATTCATACTAACTATTTCAAAACAGTAATATCAATTTATCTGGACTAATTTTCTTCATTGATTAACTGTAGATTAATTGCCTCCTTTAAGAAAAGTTTTTGTATGGTCTTAGAAGTATGATAGTTAAAGTGCAAATTCCTTTTTTCCATAAGGAAATGGCTCAGGCTAGAAGGGAACCTCATGTGTGATTGGCTCCCAGCACTTTCTCTTTAGAGTGCCCTATATTTCATCTGTTCTCTTTTTCCTTGGTTCTGGTGGGGCACTTCAGATTCCAACTGGCTACAAGGAGTCCTGAGCTCTGGACACTATCATCTTTGGTCCAACATGCAGTCAAAGACAGAAACTCGGGTTCAAACATTTGAATAGCTCAGAAGCCTATGTAGGTTTCTAGATTTAGACAATCCTGCGTCATCATGACACCCAAGGGACTGGATTCCTTAGTCCTTTCTAGAACCTGTCTCTTGTTTTCTTCTCTTCTTACCCTCTTCCCTTTCCCCATTCACTCTAACCTTTCTCTTTGTAAAAATATTTTGTTCTAATTGATACATACACATAATGTATGCAATGTAAATATGTAATTAAGAAAAATAATGAAATAAATATTCATGAACCCAACACTATAATTAAAACTAGAAGCGTATCAGTCTCACTATTACTACCTGTGGGCTCCTCTTCCGAGAGTCACATTTTCTGCCATTCACCACTATTGTGTATTTGCTGTTTATTTTCCTATTGCTTTTATTTTTGTTTTTACCACATATGTAAGTATCCTTAAGTCAGTGGTTTTCCAACTTCAGGTTATGGCCATGAAATCAAATTAATGGGTCACTGTCAGAATTTGGTTTTATTTATCTAGAATACAATGGAACAGAAAACATCAGAATACCCTGGACATGGTATGCATAAATAATATTGCAAGAACATTTGTTTCACTCTGTGTGTGTGTGATGTAGAATGTGTGTGAGAAATTATTCCCCACAGTGATCCATAGATCACAGTGTAAAATATAATTGTTGGCAAATAGTTTTTAAAACTCTACCCTAAACAATGTATTATCAATTTCATTTGTTTCTAGCTTTATAAAAATTGCAAAATGCTGTATATATTCTTCAGTGACTTGTTCCTTATGGTCTAGGATTCATTTGTGTTGATTTATTTTCATTGCTGAATAATATTCTATCGTAGAACTACAATGCAGTTTATTTACACAGTCTTCTGTCAATTGTCATTTGGGTTATTTCCAATATTTTATTACAACAAAAAGTGCTGCTTTGAATATTCTTGTGGTCAACTGATGCTCTCGTATAAGATTTTCTGTGGAGAATATATCTAGAAGTGAAATAGATCTTAAGATATGTGCATGTTGTTACATATGATAATGCCAAATTATTCTCTAAAGTGATTTCTTCCTTTGTGTACCTTCTTCTATCCTACTTCCATGGACACCCATGAAATACCATCATGTTCTAGAATTCACAGCACTGCGCTTGTACTCTGAAGCTGCACTGACCTTAACAGTTCTTTCCTAAGGCCTTATCTGCTGCACCTGAAAGGCATTTTCCTAACCGGGCTACAAAACTCTCTTTGAGATCAATTCCTTTGCATTTTGATGGAGGCCTCAGCAGCTCTGAGTCCCAGAGAAGTCTTCCCTTTATCCACGATCTGTTTGATTCTCAGGAAGGGTATCATACAACTAGCTGCCATTAAGGCAAGCTGTGTCCCTAAATTCAACTTGATTTTCCTCGTATTTGTCAAGAACTGAGAAGGGTCTGAAATTTCACCTGACTTGCAAGCTAATAAGATATTCTGCCATAGTTTCATGGATGCTGGCAGAAGACATGAGATTCCTGGCTCAGAAACAGAAGTCTTTATTACTCACAGCAATAGCAGTAGCCAGTGTCAGCATTTTCTTGCACTGGTCCCCAAGCCCCATTTCCCACAGGGCAACATCAAGAGGGCCAGGTAACACCCGTATGTACAGTGAGTTGCGTTACAGAAGGGGAACTCTGAGGTTCGAGAACCTGAGTCCTTCTACCAGATATAGCATAAGCACGGCTGTCTATTGTTCCAAAGTGATATGCTATCTCTGGTCTTCCAAGGCTGAAAGTAACCCTACCCTTTGCTTCAAAGAGGGACACTATTTCTATTTTCCAAGTATGGTCACTTGCAAAGATACTACAGAAAAACACGGTCGGTTCCTCTGCTCATAAACATGCAGACATGTGGGAGATCCATGGAGAATTGGTTCTCAACAGTATTTTGTAGAAGAATTCAGGTTTAAATGTCCTTGGAGAAAGACAACATCAACTTATCTGCATCAGATTACTGTCATCCAATTTTAAAAAGGAAATTTCTATTTCATTGTTTTTTTGTAAATCCTTTCTGTATTAGGATACTCTAGATTATGCTGCAAAAAAAACCCACTACACATCCCTGCCAAGATCTTAGAAGTTTAATACAACTCATTTTGCTTCTCACTCACATTAGTCTTCACAAGGTTCTGTTCCATACCATCAACCAAACTGATAGACATTTACCCTCTTGTAGATGCAACAGGTACAGCATCACTTCTTCAATTTCCTTGGCATCAGAAGAGAGAATAATTCATGCATGGGCTTTTCACTGCTTTATCCAGGAAGCGACACATGTCTCATTTTACTAGCCAGGACTGTGTACATGGTCCTATCTAACAGCAAGGGTGCTGGCCAACGTAGGAAAGCACATGGAATACTGAGCGAGCATCCTTCTCTCAGTCACACCATATTTGGAGCTCCAAACATTTTCTTATTTTCTGTTTCATGAGCCATTCTAATCCACTTATTAACTTCAATGGCCAGATCCACTTTGTCCAGGTTCTCCAGGAATCTTGTTGATGATGTAATCACTCAGTCCTTCGGAACATGAAATCAGAATCCCATCCCTATGCATTTTATTAAATGGGCTTTATGTCTGTCATTGTTTACAAAGGCAAAATGTACTTTGAATCAAAGGAAAAGCAAGGCTACCCCCTCAAAATCTAAGTTTCTCCCTGGTTAATCCCTTATTGTATGCCAGGCATTAGGCTGGGCTTCAGGAATAAAGAGATTAAAAAGTAAAAGTGAAAACCAGGACTCTGAGAGCCTATAGTGCAGTGCGGGGAGAGACACATGTAAGTCATACTGCAGAACAGCAACGTGTCAGACCTGCCGCGATCGAGGTGTGTGTAGGGTACTTTGGGAGCTCAAAGCAGGGGTTCTGAGAAGGTCTTCTGATTCTCCAGAAAATAACTAAAGTGAATTTTGAAGGACAAGTAATAGCCAGTTAAGCTTAAAAAAAAATAATAATAGGTCAAGGTGGCCGGAAAGTCATTCTAGAAATAGAGAACAATTGGCCCAAGGGCGGAGGCATGAAAGAACATGGCTGTTTTTAAAATGCAAGGACTTTGGCATGACTGCGAGCATAAGGTGAGTATTAGAAGGTTATAAGAGATGAAAATGGACAGAGGAGTCAGAACAAATTCTGCACTAAAACAATGGGGAACAGTCTCAGGATTTTTTTTTTTTTTTAGGAAGATTAGCCCTGAGCTACCTGCTGCCAATCCTCCTCTTTTTGCTGAGGAAAACTGGCCCTGAGCTAACATCCGTGCCCATCTTCCTTGACTTTATACGTGGAACGCCTACCACAGCATGGCTTGCCAAGCGATGCCGTTTCGGCAACTGGGATCCGAACCAGCGAACCCTGGGCTGCTGACGCTGAACATGCGAACTCAACCACTGCACCATCAGGCTGGCCCCATGGTCGCAGGATTTTAAACACAATGAGATTTCTGCCTTAGAAAGATCATTCTAACAGCAAGCTGGGAGATTGGAAGTGAGACTGAGTCAGTAGAAGTGTTAGGGGGCCACAGACCTTAGCGGCAGTGTGGATGGAGAGGACAAAATGAATAACTATGATGTTAAGTAGATAGAATATCAGAATGTGGTAATTAAATGGATGTTGGAGATGTGAAGGGGAGATGACTTAAGTGTAAGTCCAAAATTATAAGGTTAGAAAGAATAAATACAAATTTTAATTTGAAAATAGAGGTTACTCTTTGATTGGCAGCTGTGGAACATCATGGTGTATATTCTGGTCTGAAGCTCAGCTGAATAGAGATCAAGGACATGACAACGTCTTAACTGAGGAGAACCACAGTAAAAGCATGTCTACCCATAGCATATGCAAGCTTTCTATGCACCTATGAGTTAAACAGTATGAAATTTAAAAGAAAGAGAATCACAAAAATAATTTTGAGATGCTTTGCCTCACCAGCTCTCACCTTCTAAGCACATTCAGCTTGAATTCCATGATGAAGCAAATCACAAATTCAAAGCAAGTGGCAAATTGAAAGCTCCGTTAGTCACTGGCAAACACTAAATATATTTTGTACTTCCAAAGCTCTTGTCATCTCTGGTACACTGCTGGAATAATCATGATAAACCTTACAAAAGTCCCAGGAGGTAGGAAACGAGTGTGGCAGTACTGTGTAGCATCCTTGTAAATAAGAACAGATGCTCATCCATCCACAAAACCATTCTGTGCCAGACTGCCTTAGGTCATGGGGTGGTTGAACAAAGGAAATCCCAGTTCTCTACCTGTCGCAGCTCAAAGAGATCGGCGGTCAATGTAACTGCTGTTGAATCAACTGGAGTCAGGAAATCTTACACAGAGAGTAACACCTTGGGATATTGGAACCTTGGCAGGGAGCTCAAAGCACATCTGAGTCATTGATTCACTAACACCAGGAAGTCCTTGTGGGATCAGAAATGGCTTTGTATACAATTTTAAAAGATCTGAAGCCTTAAAGTCAGCAAACTAGTGGCCAAGCCTGAATCCCAGTAAAGTCTTTTTTTACTATACCCAAGTAGTTGGCAATGTCAGGGAAGTACCTAGAGAGATCTTGAAGGATGCGTGCCTTTGAAACTGCCCCATGAGCTCAGCTGCATCCCCAATTTGCTTGGTACAGAGCCATTTGACTCACCACCTAAAAGCCCTCTGAATGGTGGACCGATCTCCACTCCATTCCTCTTCCATCTTCTCCTGAACGGCTGCTGCTTCTTTTAGCCTGGTTCTAAGCCAGAGACCCTGCTGTTTTTACTGGAGGCGGAAAATGAGTAAGGAGGAGTGATAATTCCCATCAACAAGTACCCTGGGACATTCACTTGTTGCTTTGGCATAGCACTTGATGACATTTTGAGCTTCCACTTCACCACAATGGGGATTATGATCTCACTGTCCTGCCTCCTGGGCGTATGATGTGGTTCTTTAAAAACTAATCTAAAAGCATTTAAGCTCAACGGCCTCACATAGTTTACAACTTTTGATAGAACAGAACATTCTCAAAAATACACCTTTCAAAAAAAAAGAAACATCACTTCTCCTTTAAAAACAAGAGAGTGAAAATCACAGCCGTCATTATCCGTTTCTACTCAGGGCTGAATTGTTCTTGTGAGAATCTTTTCCATTGTGCTTTTAAATATTATATTATACGACATCAAATCCTGTTTTAATGCAACATATTGATTCTCTTATAGGCTAGGGTATTATCGTCTTAAAGAGATTCAAAGTAAATGATTAAACATAGCTTATGCGTTGCAGTCATCAGCAACTGAGCATTCTCTTCTGATTGGTATGTTTAATGTCTGGCTGCTCAAGCGATGAAGGAGAGGACATCTTACACTTGTGACTATGAAATGAAAGTTAAAGACAGCCCAAAGCTTCTTCCCACACATCCACCCTCCCACAAAATAGCTAACATATATTAATTTTAAAAATACAGTAGCCTTAGTTCCTTTAGGGTAGAAGGTTTATTTCACCACACTTGGCATAGCTAAGAAAGCAAAGAGGACGAAGTGAAAACACCCTTTATTTATTCAGTGAACTTGTGTGACAATGACCAGGGTTACGCTGATGTCCAGTACCCTTCAACATGCTGTCAGTCAAAGCAGACCTCCTTCTGTGGTTTTAGAAAGCACAGCTCTCAGGGAAAGTATTATGGTAAGAATAGAATTTCCTTACCAGTGGCAACATATAAAATGGAGCCAGTGTTTGTATTCTAGAAAAAAGGCTGGTTGGAGAAGATCTGGAAGGGAGAAGAGATCAGAAGTGTTGCTCACTTACTTATTTGGAAAGAATGATCTCAGCCAGCACTTCCATGAATGGCGCTGTCACCTGTCCTGTGAAGGATACAAAATCAAAAATGAGCTACCTGTGGAAATGGGATGATTGGAGACTGCTCGCCTAAGATGGGTCCTTGGGAACCAGATATGCAATTCAGCTAGATTTGAGCTTTCTCCATGCTGGTTACTCCTGGGACACAAGCATCTATTGGATTTGCAAGGAGATGCAGTAATGGAGAGGGGAGTAGAATCAGTGGCATATGGATTATAAAAGTTGGAAGTCAGAAGACATCACTACATAAAAGGCACGAGCCTGTTGGAAAGAGACTTTTTGTTCAGGTCAGGACTGTGTATCTTGTTGACTCATTTGGAATTATCCCAAAGAGGGTATCTCAGGAGGGGTTGCTTCCTAAGGGTGCCCTGTGTCCCTTCCAAGGATGATTCTGGGGAGATCATCTAACTCAGCTTCTTAGTTTACATTTGGAACATAAGGTTTTGATTAGTTGTGACTTGGCCAAACTCACTCAGTTGGTCCTTTGTAGAGCTGGGGCCAAACCCAAGCTAACCTTCCCATGAACTTCCCCTTTCAAATTGACATTTCTATCTCAGCCCTTTGCTGTTTAGCTGAACATCCATCTCTGTTTTTCAAAATATGCAGCCCATTTTAGATATTTCAAAGCAAACATAAGCACAAAATCAGAATAGTGAAGTGAAGGAGATAAAGAGTGGTTCTAACAGGGTCATTCCCAAATTAGCAGGAGATTTAAGAGTATTTGCAACAGGAGTCGGGTGGGGAGGTGTCAACACTTTCTAAGGAAAAGATATGTCCTTCAGTGGTCAAAGGAGGGTGGGGTGAGGCACTTGTCCATCTTTAAGAGTGAAATTTGCCCCTTGGTGGACAGAGTCAGGTCTGTGACAGAGTGAGGAGAACAGCAAAGAATAAATTGACATGTGACAGCCCAGCACAACTGGTTTTCCAATGAAATGCCTTTCTTATTATAAGATACGTGTGTGGTTCAATGGAGATTGGGGATGAGAGCTCTAAGGAAGAAGCAGAAATTGACGATATCCTGCAATAAGCATTCTGGAGAAGGACGGCTAGGTTTAAACAAGAGCTATCTGTTTTAAAACATAGGCTTTGTTATTATCTGGGTATGGTGAGGTCAACAGATCAAGAGACAATTGCCATTGAAAAGATAATTTGTGACTCACAGTTCCCATGAGGAGGGGGCATGCCGTGCCATGCAGGTCACACCAGGATGCACCAGGGTCAGTCAGTAGGCAAAGGGAGCAAGGGGAAACATGGGCATGAGCCTTTATTGTGTTCTCCAAAGGAAAGAAAGGGACAGGGAGGGTAAGCAGGTTTAGAATTGCATAGTGTGAATAATTTCAGCAGGCTCCAGGATGGAGAGGTTGTCTCCAGTTGCCTGGTACCTGCCCTGGGGTGACTAGGTAGAAGAATAGAGGCCTGGAGGGTAAGGGCCTGATAGAGAGGTCCTGGTGGACTCTGGCTTGGTCAGTTTGCGTATGAAATGCCCTCTAGTAGATAAGTTGTTCACTACCTCTAGGAATTGGCTACAGGCTTAACAAAGCCCCAGATGTCAAAGCATCAGAAATACAGAAAATAAAGAAGCCTGATTAACACATTATCTAAGGGTGATGTCCCTACTTTAGGGAAGGAAAGAGATTTCTGGTGACATACCAATAAGTGGTGTCCCTGTGGAAAGAAAGTGCTTCATCTAATTAGCCATATTTTGAGGGGTGATGGCATCCAAGTGTGTGAGGGCAATCCTGAGAAGGAAAGAGGTTGCCCGGGTAGGGTAGGAGTGGCCGTCTGCAGGAGAATGTGCCACAGAGGAAGTCGCATGATATTCTGCTGAGTTGTGAGCCAGAAATGGACCCGCAATCAGATATGACAAACTGTATGTGAAATTGTAGCACTCTCAAATGGAGAGTGGCCGCGCCCTACAAACAGCAGCCTTGAGACAGTGGCCTGGCACAGTTAGGAGCATCGCCGCTACATTTCCCCTGCTTTACAACCAAAGAAACAGAGGCTCTGAAGGCAACCTTGTGGGGTGGGGAAGGCGACACTTGCACAGAGCCACACAACAGGGCTGCCCATCTCAGCTTGTACTGTTGGGTTTACAGCAATATTCTCTGGGCCTTGTTCATGGAATTTTACTTGTCCAGTGTTGGGCTGTTAAGGAAAGTTGACTTTTCTGTTTATTATTTAACAAAATCATGAGAAGAAGCTCAGGGGGAGGGAGTGCGTGAAAATAAATAAGACAATGAAAAAATATATTTTCTACCCCTCCCCTCCAATGCATTTATCAAATGGCCCTCTCCCTGGGAGAAGAGACTGTGGCAACAGGATCCCTCCAGATTCAAATCTAGCCATGAACGCTTAAGATGAGGAGTATAGTATCTGGGAAATGGCTTTCAACCACCTGGTGAATGAGAAGTGGCAGCCAAGGAAACATATTCATGAGCCTGCTCCTCAATCAAGAAAACTGTTGACTTTTTCACTTATTATTTTAGTGACTTGGGGAAAGTAAACATTGCAGAGTGATTTGCAGTCCAATTTCCACTGTATCTCTAGAAGTCACAATAGTGTAAGGTGGGGGCCAATTTGAGGCTATGACAATCTGATAGGGCAAGTTTTAAGAATGAATGAAGGAGAGGTAGTCGGGGATAAGGCGAGAACCTGGGGATGGAGGACCGACTTTGAGTCCTGGTCCATTCAACTCAATTCCTGTAACTGGGAGCTACCCCCTCCCCCTAGAAAAATCCTCACCTGAAGTGGGCTATGGCTACACTCTACAGACGATGCAGCCACTGGATACTAAGAACCACTAGGTGGCATTTGTGATTTATTACTTTCGAAGCTGAGATTTTAAAATGTCTCTGCTGATCCTTTGCTTAGGCTGAACAAGACATTTAACATTCCAAAGCATTTCATTCAAGAAATGCACAGTTGATTCTCTTTATCAAGCTTGGAGCGGGTGGCAGGCGGGGTGACTAGTTGGAGAAGTTGAATTTCAGATCATCTACATTCTTCTGCAGGTCCTCTCTGACCCCACGCCATCAACGTACATAAGTAATTACTTGTCTACAATTAAGCTGTAAATAATGCAATCACTCCATTCTTGTCCCGTCACTCCAGTCCCAACCACAACAAATAGTGCTAATCACATACTTATTCAAGTGTGTAATTATTCACAGTTAAACTTCTGTCACTTTCACCCTGTTTGGAAACAGCAGAACACAACCTGTAATTAGCAAATGTGGCTCCAGGCACTTTTGCTTGGGAGAACGCCAGGGATTCAGCACCTAGGCGCTCCTTTGATCTGGAAGCTGGCAAGGCGCCTCACCCCGAGGCCAGAGCGCTATCAGCACTCTGCAAGTCACCGAGATCAATGAATATGTCAAAGGCATCTATCCCAAATCACATATTACTTCCCTCTCTCGCTGTGGTTTCTGCCTTTAGTATATATTTCATAGGCTTTCCTTTTCTTTTTGAACCCTTTGACTTCAGTTTAAAGGGTTACCAATAAGGTCTGCAAGCCCCTGTGTTTTCAGCTCGGGTTAAAAATGAAAGTCCCGGAAGTCCTGCTTGATGGTCCCTGTTCTTTCTTAACTTTGCAGTTTCCTTGAACACGAGCACAATGGAGGAAGGATGACCTTTGCTTCCTCGCCTGTACCGCAAGGAGAGGAAACCATAGACTTTTGTCCAAGCCCTGTGTGTACCCCATCTCTCCAAACCCCAGCAAAACCGCCCAGACAGTACTCTGCTAGCAAGGGAGACCAGGTAGATCTCAGATGTTTTGGAGCAAATCCATTATATTATTAGAGGAGCGACTCAGCAATGCAGACCCTTCCCAAAGATGGGTCAGTGTCCTCCTTGGCGGAAAACAGGACTTGGTAGCTAGATTCTTTCTCTCTATGGATGTTGTATGCATTGAGCTATGAGGTTGAGCTTTGCATGAAAGTAAACTGGGCCCACAGAAAGGAATAGGGAGGCATAAAGACACAGTATGCACACCCAGGAACTAGATTTTCGTTTGCATGCTGTATTAAGAGGGATCATTTGCTGGTTTGAGGAAAGGTTACTCTACCTTCATTAAGACTCCAGTGGCAATTACCTAAAGAAAATAAGTTTGCATATCCAGCCTGGTTTAGTATCTTCCTTTCCTGACATATCCAATTAACACAGAGCTTTTCTACTTCAACCAAACATGAATGCTCTTCATAGTAGAAGGGTCAACAGAACGGCAATTCAGTTCTTGGTATATAAACACTAGTGAGCCTTTGGTTCTAACCATAACAAAGCCAGTTTTTAAAATACAATTTAGAGGTCTCAAAAGGAAGAGAGGCTAGGCAAGCTTCTCTATCAGAGGAGATTGTCCGTATAATGGAAAGCTTCCGAGAGCAGAAGATGAAGTGTGAGCAATGTAGGGAGGCTGCTGGCCAGCTAACTTAACCAAATGAGCCAAATTAGCCCTGGCAAACAGTGGGGTGACAGATGTGGGAGCCAGATTGCCATGATGTTTTTATTTTATAATTTTTTAAAGATGAAACACTATGACTGCTTCTATGTGAGTAAAGTGGAACAGTACTGAGTAGTTATCTGGTGATTTTGATTAATACAGACTGACAAGCAATCTGGAGGATTCGTTAAAAAACAAATCAAAAAAGACTCCTATTTTCTCCAACAGCAGTGGTCTTTAACAGAGCGTCACTGATAATATTGATGATTTTAAAAGCTCCACTTAATTTAGCCCATGCGGACACAAACAAGACTCCCATTGTTGTCGTCATTGTTGTTGTTTTAAACTAATTTTTAAAGGTTCTTAATACCTCTTCTTATGTCCACTAACATAGTAATAGGATGACGGAAAATATCGGCGCGGCTAGTTTGGAAGATGAGTGCAAAGATTTTTCACCTGCACTGCCCTGTTTTACCCCAGGAGAACTGAAAACTTTTTACCAACTCATTTCTGTCCTGACTTGAGGGCACAATTATAACATTTAGGTAAGAAATTGCTTTCTGCTTTCACATACACATGTATCTATGTATGTGTCTATAACTCAGCAGAGAACCAGAACCAAAACAGGCATGATCAACCCCCAACTGTAACACTCACTAATCAATCCACTTCCTTCCATTCCCACTGCCACCATCCTCGTCTGGGCCACTGTCCTCTCTCACCTGGTCTCTCCATGTGGACTCCAGCACTCTGTCTAGCGCATGCTCACCATAACAGGGACACTGATTTAAAACATATATCTGATCACGTCACAATCTGATTTAAAACTCTCCAGGGTCTTCCCGTTGCATTTGGCATACTTCTTGCCATGAGTTACAAGGCACCCCGGATCCTGTTCCTGTCTGGTTCTCCTTATTCATTCTGTATTCCACTCCCTGGCCAGCCTCGCTAGTCATTCAGCTGTTAGAGTATGCCCAGAGTCATGCATGCCCCGTACCTTCCATTGGATTCCTCTTCTCTCAGCTCTCCAAACAACCTCAGCTTACATGCCTGGCCCTTTGCGACCATCCTACATAAGATGAGTTGCTCCCTTGGTCCCTTCAGTCTCAGTCTTGTGATTGCTTCTTTTATGAGAGACTACCATTTGTGATTAGTCTACTTATTTGCTCATAATGTATTGGTAGCCACTAGAACGTAAGCTCCACGAGGCAGAGCCTATGATGATCTCGTTCACTACTGGATCTCTAGTGCCTGTCCTAGTGCCCACTATATAGCAGACCCCCCAAAATGGTTTGTCAAATAAATGAGTAAATAGAATTGAATCAATCTAAAGACCAAAGCATGTAATGTGGAAACTGCCTTTTGAAAGTACTCAGTTCTTTCAGTAATTGCAAGTAATCAGACACAATGAGTAACACTTTTTTTCCCTAAATTTTATTTTCAAAATTTTCAAACATATAGGTGAAAGAATGTTATACTGAACACCCTCCAGATTCTACCATTAACATTTCATTAAGCTTACTTTATCACATATCTATTGGTCTATCCATCACTCTTTCTATACTTATACCCATCTAATTTTTGTCACCTTTCAAAGCAAATTGCAGACAGCAAGACACTTCCTCCTCAACTTCACATGCATATTATTAACTAAAATTCAATATTTATTTAAAGTTTTTCTTTTGGCATAAAGATTATGAATCACTAAATGTGTCACTCAGGGATTTTCACTAATTTTTAACAAATACACACATCTACGTAACCCAAATTGCTATCCAGGTAAGAGCAGTATCCACGTTTCTTAATAGTCAATCCCCAACTCTGATGACCTTTCAGCATTTTCCACCATAGATTAGTTTTACTTATTCTAGAATTTCATATGAATAGAATCATATGGTATATTTTATTTTGTATATAGCTTCTTCCACTCAAATATAATGTTTTTGAGATTCATTGATGTTGTTGCATATATCAGTTATTAATCTTTTTTTACTGCTGAGTAGTGTTCCATTGTGGGAATATGTACCCCACGGTTTGTTTATCCATTCTCCTGTTGATAGACACCCAGGTTTTTCCCAGTTTGAAACTATTATGAAGAAAGCTTTCATGAACATTCCTGTACATTTGTGAACATGAGTCTCATTTCTCTTAGGTGATACCCAGGTGTGGAATCAGGGATTATAGGTAATGTTGGGTTGTAGGACATACATTTAGTATTACAAGAAACTTACAAAACTTCTACTAAAGTGATTGCACACTTTTCCCACCAAAAATGGGTGAGTACCTTTATAACCTTACAAACACTAGTCAGTCTTTTTAATTTTAGCTATTTTCAGAGATGTTTAGTGATGTCTCATATGTGGCTTTAATTTGCATTTATTTGATGATTAATGATGTTGAGCACTTTTTAATGTGCTTATTGGCAATTTGTATATCTCCTTTTGCAAAGTTTTCAAATATTTCGTTCATTTTCTATTGAGTTGTTGGTGTTTTTATTATTGAGGTGTATGATTTCTTTATATGACCTGGATATGGAGTCCTCTGTCAGATATGTTTTGCAAACATTTTCTCCCAGTCTGTGGCTTACCTATTATTCACTTTCTTAACTGAGTTTTTTGATAAGCAGAAGAAAAATTTTTAATTCCATGCAGTCAAATTTATCAACTTTTTACAGTCATTGTTCTCTGTGACCTAAGAAATCTTTCCCTATCTTCAATTCATAAAGATAATTCTCCTATGTTTTCCTCCAAAAACTCTTACCTTTAGATATACTCCACTTTGAATTAATTTTTGTGTATGATATAAGGTAGGGATGGGGTTCATAGTTTTTGTTTTTATTTTTTTTCCATATGGATATCCATTGCTCAGCAACATTTGTTCAAAAGACTTTCCTTTCCCAATTGGCTTGCTTTGGCATCTTTGTCAAAAATCAAATGACTATCTAAGTGTGGGTTGATTCCTGAGCTCTCTATTCTGCTCCTTTGACCCATATGTTGATCCTTATGCCAGAACAACTCTAGATTACTGTAGCTTTATAGTAAGTCTTGAAATCAGACAATTTAAGTCCTACTTTGCTCTTTTTTTCCTCAGGCTGTTTTGATTATTCTAGGTCCTTTACTTTTCCATATCAATTTTAAAGTCAGTTTGTCAATTTCTACAAACATTCTTCAGGAATTTTGATTGGGATTATATTGAATTGTGGATAGCCCTTCTCTGATGCAATTGTAAGAGTCCTGACATCACCTTGACCAATCTTCTCTTGCACATTGGAGGGTCCTGTCAGTTCTCCATTAGAGTTTTCTTATGTAGATTAAGATGTTGTATCATTGGGTTTCCTCTATAAACAATAACCAGCATTTTAAAGTATTTTTAAGAGGTTTATATTCATAATCTTATTAAATCCACACACATACCAAAAAACCTTTTAAGTGAGAAGTTATTTTCTCCAAATTACATGCGAGATGCCTGAGGTCCAAGGAGTTAAATAATTTGTTCAAGGTCAGACAGCTAGTAAGGAACAATTTGAATTCAGATGCCTTTTACTCAGAAGCTTAAATGTTCCAGAAAGCTGAATTTTATTATCCTTTATTGCCCATTATCATATGAGTGTGGGGGTTTTGTATCAGCTGGGATCCGAATACTAAATGAAAGGAAGAGGAGACAAGGTCATTTTGTGATGGGAAAAGAAGCAGAGACCTTCAGCAGAGAGGCTGTGTGGCTTTGCCCTGGGATGTCAGGGTCAGAGGATACCATCAAGGGCTGCAAAGCTGGAGTGAGCAGGACCCCAAGGAGACTAAAGGCAGACAGTCTCTCTCCCAAATTGGCCAGGGGAGGCCCAGACTAGAGGTGACCATCTAAAAACAGCCTGTTCTGATGCCTCTAGCTGCCTGGGAATATTTCTATCTTGAGAAACTCACATGTGATACGCTTGGCAATGGCTGCAGGGCCCTGGCGCCTCCTCCTCCCTCAGATGCGCTCAGGGCAGTGGAAAGAACATAGAGATTCACAAATGAGCTTTCTTTGTAGGGCACTGGCTGCTTTGAAATTCTTCATTAAATCTTTTTCACATATAAATTGCCCCATGTCCATGGGGAATTTTTCCATCTTTTAATCATATACAGTTTGAATTGACTCTAGAGTTGCAGCGCGCAGGGGCCTGTGTGGAGGGCCTTGGCGAGGGGGGGCAGACCTTCGGAAGCCCAGCCCTTGTGATGTCTTTGAATGTAAGTAACAAAAGGAGGCCCCAAAGGGGGCAAACGGGGTAAGCTTATGTTTTGTGATGGGTTTAGCGCCTGTCGCGACTACAGATTTTTGAAACGGTGAAAATTAATTATGTACCTTACTTATTGGTTTGGTATTGGTTCCGGAAGCAAAATGGAGTATTCAACTTTTCTCTTACAGGCTCGTGAGCCATTCTAGATTAATAGTTTAAATAAAATGCCAAGTATCTGATTGCCATGGAAGCATTAACGCAAAGTGGACCCTGTAGCACTTCGTGCTGTAGAATTACAATGATATGAATCACCTCAGTCTCAAGATACCTTTGAAATGGCCAGAGTTGCATCTCTGAAAAATGAAGCATTCATGCACAAAGCAAGAAATAGTGTGAAATGCTCCCACTCAGTCATGTCACCATGGGCATAGCTATGAGTTGGACAAATGTCAGTTTCTTTCAAAGGACAGGACAGATCCTGCAGGCAGATACTACTGTGGTGTGGTCCTCACTTACTGTGGAGGAACCAGTGAAGACAGGGTGCCAGTATTAGTGGTCTGCCATCTGGGGAGGGGGAGTGTCACAAGGGGTGCCAGTCACTTGGGGTCAAGCTCAGGAACGTGCAGCAGGCACCTGGGGTCTGCTCCAGGACCTCTCCACGGAACACATGTTCCAACTGCCTCCCCGAGCCTGATTATCAGAGCACTGCTGATTATGTTATGCAAATGATGGGAGATGGATTTCACATTTCCCCCAGCCAGGCTTTGCACAGCTTTGCATTTGTTATCCCCCTTTAAAAATACAGAGTCCTCAGAGAAGGGGAACGGCTCATTTTTATTTGTTCTCCAGCAGAGTTGGCACAGACCTGTCAAGCAATCATCCTGGGCTGTGATCTGCAAAGCTGCCCTTTGTTGTTCGGTTCCCCCACCCCCCCAGATTGTTTACAAGACACACACAGACATCTGCACGCCTCAAAACAAGTTATTTCCTGATTCGGCAAAACTTGTCAGCCTGGGTGATGAAAATGTTACAGCATTTGCTGACAAGCCATCAGATAAACCTGGAGTTACGTCCCGGCACCTTGTCCTCATTCACAGCTCAGGATGGTAAACACTTAGCAGGTCCTGGTTCTAGAGGATTGTGCAATCAACCATCTGCCCCTTAGCACTTCTCATACTGCTTTCCACTCACTGGAGTTGGTCCATCACCAGGAAAACAACAACTACATTTCCCTCTTCTTGGAAATAGAAGGATTAAGCTTGTGTTTGCTATATTACCAATAAGATCTAGAAATCAAGGTTTTGATTTTAGATAAAAGTCTTTGGTCTCCAAACTGTAAATATTTCTGAACCACATATCATGGTAAGATGTTTCCTCCTATTCCTACTGTAGCTGCAAAAGCCCAGAAAACATAGTATAGCTTTCTATTAACCTCTCCTCCCTCCCTCTCCCTCATTCTGCCCCTAGCTCCCACCCCAGGGAGGAACTGATATAATTTGTGTAAAATGAGCAACTGGAAATTAATGGGGCAGAGATCAGCTGACATATCCAATTCCTCCAGAAGAATTTGTATGATGATTTCCCCTGATTTACAAGATACAGCCCAGCAGCAGTATGAGCTCATCAAAGTGGGGAAAAATGGTCTCTTGTCACAACTTGGTAAGAGCTCCACAGATCTTTGTCAAGTGGGAATAAAACTCTGTAGCTCTAGAAAGTTTATTAAATCAGAGATTTATAATCCAGCTTTGCAAATAGCTACTCGCCACCTACCTCTGGTGAATCATGACTCACTCCAGACATATGGTGTAGAATACTGATATATATGTGTATACACGCACACACACACATTATAGATATGTAGCATACTTTTTCCCAATCATTGCTGACGATTGTGTTGAGAGTCTGTGAGTGTGTAAAGCACTGAAACTTATAGGTTAATCCAAATTGATAGCTAATGATAACAGCAGCTAACATTGGTTGGGCCCCCCATGAGCCAGGAGATTTATAGACATGTCTTATTGTTGTGTAAATTCTGCAAAGTAGATATTATCTCTATTTTTCAAATGGGAAAACCAGGACGTAGACTCTGAGTCTACTTGACTATTTGGGTCATAAAATGATGCAGTCGGGATTCAAATACAGGTCTGTGCTGACTCACAGTCCGTGCTGGAAACATCAGGAAGGAACCTTATAGTTTTTAGTGGCAGCAAATGCAACGCAAAATGGCTTAGACAATAAAACGAATTTATTGTCTCACATAATCACACAACTGAAAAGCCAGAGGTTGGCTTCAGTGGAAGCTTACTCTGGTAGTTTAAATGATATCGCCAAGAGCATAATTTCTTGCAGGCTATCCACTCTTGTCTTTCAAAAGGGGTTCTGTTGAGCACAGCATCTCTGTCTCTCCCCTTGGGATATCAAAATGCCTCTGCAGTGGTTCTGGATGGCACATCTTTGACAAGCCAACCAGAAAAGAAAGATTGATTCTTAACTTTCAGAGAAGAGAGAAACTCCTCTTTTCTAGAATCCCAACAAATATCTTCTATGAAGTCATTGAGTCTGATAGGATTACCTTCCCATCGTTGAACCAACCCCGTAGCCAGGGAAGATGGACCAATCAGGGCCCACATCTGGAATTTGGGGTGGACTGATCCCACCCAAACCTACCTGACTAAGAATGGAGAAGAGAAGTGTTGTCCCCAAAGCTAGTTCAAAACAACAAATTTTTGCTTATACTTCTACTAAGGAATATGTAACAGAGATATAGAAGCAAAAGACGCACCTATGCAATGGACTTAAGAGCATACACAAAGCAATATTCAAACAGGGGTAGCAAACAGGAGCTTAAGGAACTGTGTCAGATAAGAAATAAATAAGGGCAGAGTTCCAGAACAGAAAGTTTGAGCAGTTTTAGGTGCTTGTTGTTGCTTTGTTTTGTTTTGTTTTTCAGTAGGAAGTAGCTAAGAGTTGGAAGAAAAAAGCTGACGTGCAAAAGTGAAAAAATCAATCATTTGAGGGGAAGAAGGAATGATGTGCACATTCTCTTGGGTACAGCAGAAATTATTTTGGTGAGACTAAAGATACATAGCAAAAGTGAACAATTTGGGCTCTCTAATGATATGAAATATCAAATTACTACAGGTTTTTGAACTGGAAATTAACATGGTAGAAATGCTATTGAGAAAGATTTTTAGGTTCTTTTCTGTATCCCGTGGGCTAGAGAGGAGAGGTGATCAACGGAAGTAGAAAACAAACAGAAGGAAGGCAAGCCAGCGCCTGAGATGTGAGGTCACTGTCTCAAATAACATGTGTAGGGGCCGGCCCCGTGGCCGAGTGGTTAAGTTCGCGTGCTCTGCTGTAGGCGGCCCAGTGTTTCGTCGGTTCGAATCCTGGGCGCGGACATGGCACTGCTCATCAGACCACGCTGAGGCAGCGTCCCGCATGCCACAACTAGAAGGACTCACAACTAAGAAGATACAACTATGTACCGGGGGGCTTTGGGGAGAAAAAGGAAAAAAAATAAAATCTTTAAAAAAAAAAAAACCCATTGAGGAAAAAGCACACTGTATTTAAAAAAACATGTGTAAGCACATACTGGACCATGTATCAGGCTGTGTGCTAGGCACAAAACTAGGAGAGGGGACACAAAGATGAACTAGAAGACATAGAACCCGTCCTCCAGGAGCTCACAGTCCAAAAGTGTAGGTAAACATGTAGATGTCAATCACAGTCCAACATGGTAGAGAGTTTATGGAGAGAAGAGAAAAATACCATGGGTGCGCAAGAACAACTGACTCAACGGAGAGAAATGCGAGGAATCCACATTTGAGCTGCTTCTTATAGAGGCAACAGTAGCCTAAATTAGCATGGAGGCCTTGGAATGTGTATGGTGTATCTTAGCTAACCTACGAGGCAGGGAAGGCAAGTTGATTTAAGAAAGAATAAAGGAAGGAAGGAAGGGGAAGGGAAAAAAGAAGCAAGAAAGGAGGAAAGGGAGAGGGGAGAGAGAAAGGGAAGGAAATAAAGATTTTTCTTGCCTGGATGCACTTTTTCGTCTTTGGTTCAACAGTCCAAACCTTTCCTTTTCCTGTAAACATTTCAGAAGGCCTGGCCTTAAAATGTCACCAACAGTAGCAGAAAATGGGAAGGAATGAACTAACATTTACAATTAAAGTTGGCAAGAGAACGTGGTTGGTTCCAGATATTGTCATAATAGAATTTAGCTTGTACACATTTCATCTTTCCACCCTCAATCTGTGCTATTTGGCAATTCTTGATATAGTTTGTGGTATTACCTAGAGAATAGGGACATTTTTTTTTTAAACTGAAATATTGGTTGACATTAGGGATGGAAGGCACGGGTCAATTAATAATATTACTTTTCCACTAATGATACTTTGCCAAGACACTAATGTATGCATATTAGTCAGAGAAAGGGAGGATGACAAACTGTTGTTTTGACCTTGTAAGAGAAAGCAGCATAAAGAAACAATTTCAGACGTCAGTAGTTTCAAGTGAGAATTTTTCTCTGCTGTGATTGAGAAATGTCACCTTGTCAGAAATTCTGGAGAGTGAATCAGAGGTGAGGAGTAGAGGGCCAGGAACAATTTTACCTGAGCCTAAGATGTGTCATTCCCTAGCTGTGGAGTTTCTTGTATTCCTACAAACGTGCATTCACTGTAAGGTGTTACTAAGAGACACCTACACCGTGTGTATATCCTGCTGAACCCATCACTTATTAATACAGCATTAAAGCAGGGCCAAGTACGCTGTTTCATCTTGCATTTTGTGGCTAGCATCACAAACTTTCCGTTCTGTTCCTTCTGCAACTCATTTTTCTTCAATTATTCATTGAAATAGGCTCCCCTGAAATTTGGGAGAAATTAAATGTTATATCCACATTCATACCAAATTAATTAATCATGATTAATGTTCCTGCAATGAATACAAAAGGAATTAATTATGATTTGCAACATATTGAAATGTGCAGCTCAGAATCTGAAGTTTCCCCCGCTCAGTGTGTCCCACTGAAGCCTTGGAAGGGCACCCACCGGCTTCTGCCGCTTCCTCCTCTCTTCTGTTGTAGCTGTTCTAAGTCGCTGATGAAGGCTCGGGGACAAGCGTGTTAATAAATAAAAGTGGATGGTGAATTTTCTTCTCCTGGGATTCAGGAGTAACTAAGCCTTTTGTAAGGATGACAATCATGAGTCTTTGGACTAGGGATTGGCACACGTTAGCCCATGAGCCAAATCTAGCCTGCCACCTGTCTTTGTTTGTCATTTATATATTGTCTGTGACTGCATAGGTGCTACTATGGCAGAGTCGAATAGTTGTGACTGAGAGAGACCCTATGACCTGCAGAACTGAAAATACTTACTCTCTGGGCCTTTACAGAAAAAAAAATGGTCTACGCGTGCTTTAGATGGGCATAGGGGAATAGATTTCTCATTTATGCTTTTTCAATTATCTCAACTATTTGAGGGTGAGGATGCTTAAGTGATTCTAACTGAAACTTCCTTAAAAGCAGTGACTCTGAATTTGCCTTTCCTGCCAAGTACAGTGCACAACATTTCACAGGCCTTCACAGTGTTGTGGTTGAGTGAATGAATGAATGAATGAACGCTTTACCCTGCAGATCTTGAGCAAGGACTTCATCCTATGCTACTGCCTAACTTTTATACTTGTGAAAAAGGGAGAGGGTTTTTCTTGTTGTTGATAACATGTTTTGAGATTCAATACCATTATATAAGATGCTATACAGTTCTACAGCATTTATTTTTGCATTTTACCTATTTTGTAAACACATGTAGTGACAACCATGTGCTAAGTACATGTGCTTTGGGAATATTAACTCATTTAATCCTCAAGCAACCCTTGACTAAGAGTTTCATATGAGAAAAGTGAAGAACAGAGACTGGAGAGACTCTCAAAGTCACACCAGTACTAAGTGGCAGAACCAAAATTTGGACCCTAACAGTCTAGCTTCCGAGTCTGGCTTTTCTCCACTGTGTGATGCTTCCCTGCATTTTGTGTGAGAAGGTGCAGTACTTTGAAGGACTGGGACCTCTACTTTGAGTAATGAAGCAGATGCTTTGATCTCATTTGGTTTCCTTTGTCTCTTCTCATTGCAAAGGGCCCTATTGAGGATGCTATGTTAATGCTTGGTGCCCCCAGATCTCCAAAAGTACATAGGGGTGCAACGGCTCTTTTTCATAACATGGCCAATTCTGGTCAAAAGATATCATCTGGAAAATGTTTAATCCTTCAGGAAATTCATTCTATCTGATTAATTTCTGATGTGAAGATTTCAAAATTAGATAGGTAGAACTTCAGATGTTCATTCTACTTATCTGTTTGATTCACTTTAAATCAGTTTGAAAGGTTAAATTAAATGAGGAAAAAATAAAAATACGTGATTCACTTTATCAGCTAATTCTCGGTTGTAGGCATCAGAGAGTAACAAAATTAAGCAGAAAAAAAAATTCTTAGAAGGATGGTAGGTGGTTCACAGACTTGAACCCTGAAAAACCAGGCTCCAGGAACAAGTGAGAACTAAGGGAGTCTGAGATCAGGGGACCAGCTAACTTCGGCATATCAGAGCTGTCTGGGTGGGAATACTGCTCGGGCTCCACCATTCCTGGCCACTCCCCATTGCCCTGATGGACTCACAGGAGTGTTGCTGCCACTTGTAAATATTTTATCAATTATCTATGTGTTTTTGAATCAATGTCTCAAGACTTAAAGACCTAGAGGGGTCAAAGCTGCATTTCTTAGCTGCCAGGGTTAATAAGGATAAGGAGTATCTAGCTTCCTGACACCAACTTTCACTGTGGATGCCTCAAAATTGGAAGAGTCCTCAGATGCTGGGTAGCCAACACATGCAGACACACACACACACACACACACACTCACATATCTACATAGATATGGACATGCCCAGCAACAATCCTACCCCGTCAGTGCTCTGTATTTTTCCTATTAATAGGATAACTTTCAAAAGGTGTTCCTTTCTCTAGTTCTCTTGGGGGTAACTAAACAATGATTTTTTTTATGGTGGTTGCAGTTTCAACAAGCGTTTTTTAGTTGACGTGACAAAAAGTCAGGATTTGGGGATAAACTTTAAGCTATTATTTTTAAAACAGAGACACTGCGTTAACCTTATATGAATTAATCATCATGAGTCAATAGGAATCAATAATTTTGTCCTAAAATGGTTCTTTATGCTCAGAGAAAAGTCCCAAATTCATCACTTTATTTTACGGAGAACAAACATTGATTCAATATGAAGTATCTGAGGGCAAGAAACGAAACAAGAGAGCTCACAGACAGGCTAGAAGTCTAACTCAAACTCTTGGTGAAGATTAAAAACCTGCTTTTCAAATGTGTGCCAGATTTGACATTTTGTCTTGTAATTGAATTATATGTCATTACTTCTTCTTTCATTTATTCAACAAAAATTCATTGACCTTCTGCTAAGTGCCGAGTAACGTGCAAACAGAACACCCACTATTCCGGAAGTGGAAAGCACTCCTCTTCCAGAAATTATAGTCTATGTAACTTTGGTAGAGTCTCATCTACCAAGATTTTTATCCTACTTCTTAAATGACTACAATGAGAGATCTTTTTCAGCCAAAAAACTTGTTTTTTAGAATGTGTTTTATTTCAATCAAATAATCAATTTGGAAATGTGGTAGTTTGCCAGAATAATGACCCCTAATGAATCACGCACTCTGCCATGTTTGCTGCTTCTTCCATCAAGAGGTGAAATCTATTCACTCACCCCTTAAATCTGGGTCAAACATGTGATTTTCATTGACCTGAAAGTGGCAGAAACGATGGCGGGCAAATTCTGGAGCCCAGATCTTGGTAGGCCCTGCTGCTGCTGCTTCCTGCTTCCTCTTTCACTATCTTGGAACCCTAAGACTGTGCCAGGCTGTGAAGAAGCCCAGTTTAGCCTACTGGAGAATGGGAGGCCACTTGGAGGACAAGTGAGGTTTCCCAGCCAATAGCCAGCACCAACTGCCAGACTTGGACCTTCCAGCCCCACTTGAGCTACCAGATGACCGCAGCCACATTATTGATCCCCAGTGACAGCAGCAGAAAAACTACCTACCATCCCTTAGAATTGTGAGAAATAATAAAGTGTTATTTAAGTTACTAAGTGTACAGATAGTTTGTTAAACAGCAATAGATAACTGGAACAGGAAGTATTTATTCAATATCTATTACCACTAAATTTACCTAAATCTTGTATTTAGATTCTCTGATTGGATCCAATTTCTTCATACTCATCTTTAACGGGCCACTTCCTCAAATTGGGTAGAATTCACTTACCTGATAAAATTTAATATTTCTGATGATGGTGATATGGAATTTCTTCAGTGTTCTCTTTGTATTTAACAATTTTTCTTGGAAAATAATCATGGATTTTACAAATTCTTTTACAGATACTTAAAGAAAAAACTGCATGCACATTTTTCCTAATTATTTGGAGTCATAATTCCAGGGAAGGAAGAACATAGACAGAAACGGAATGGGACAAAACCTTAGGAATGACATCATAATTTCAAATGTTACTTGGAAAGAAGACTTGTGGGTCTCTGTGCTGAGTCCTGTTTCTGACAATGTGAGGGCTGCTCATATGTTCCGTGTTCATATCTTGCCCGACACTGAGTTACAAATACCCATAAAGAACTTGGATTTTAATAAAAGCCCAAACAGTTTGTTAACAAAGAAGAGTTTTTATGAGCGGTTAAATGATTTGCATAACAACCACACACTTACAAATTCAAAAGAAAAAAATTTTTAAATACAAAAACAAAAAACTCTTTTCTACATCTCTCCCCCAAAATATGCTCGGGCTCAGGAAATCCTAGTAACTGTGTCCCTGTCTTCACAGGAACCAAATAAAGCTGGTTTCTGAGACAGCATCTCCAGCCCTTTCCTACCTGTTTGTTCCCGAAATGAATCTGTGCATCCTGAGGCACTTGGCAGGGGAGGTGTGAGCGTCAGAAAGCATCAGGATTATCCCTTTCCATGCTGGAGCAAAAACTATTTTGGTTCCTGTAGGTAAAACATTGAAGACTTCTTTCGTGGGCTGCTGTTTGCGTTCTTTTTTATTCTGAAGCAAAACCATTGTTGCCTTCCGCTCTGCCTTGGGAAGAAGACGAGGGCATCTGCACAAACCTGGGCCCTTGCAGCAGTGAGGTACCTGTAATGTGTGTTCCTGCCTGTCATTTGCGTGGGGGAAGACCAAAATGACAATTTCCGCCTGCGCTTTTGTCTGACAGATAAAAGCCTATTAAACAGTGCCTCAAATTGTCTCATGGAAATTAGACTTATTTTTCTAAAATTGAAAGGATCCACCCAATCTTGCCTTATTAGATAACAAATTGATAGGCATATTGAGATCATGCTTATTCTTTTTCAGCAAGGTGAAAATTCAAGGTTCATCACATTTCCAGCTAGCGGTTATTAGAAATCTGCAGGACAATTAAAAATACTTTGAAAAATTACGTTATAAAAAGAGAACATCAATTTCAAGCCTGATCTTTTAGAATTCGAACTGTTGACTTGAATTGCATTTCAGAATTTAATACATCCAGCCCCAAGGTAAATACTGTTAAGCAAGCTTGAACTAAGCTTAACAGAGTTTAACGTGCTCAGTTATAATATTTGTTTAAGAAGAATTATTTCTAGCTCTTCTTACAGATATATATTTGCTACAACTCTTTGAAGCTTTGCTTCTCAGATGCAATCCCAGTGGCTGAGTGAAGTCTTCATTACTCCAGCTGGGAGGGAGTGTGTGTGATTTTGCTGTTACTATCAGGATGATTGAGCAAATATTTTGTCTCAATAATTTGTGTGAATTATATTTAATAGGATGAGTTTATCTTTCAAAGTCCAGCATAAGTATGTATGATAAACCACAGTTCACTGGATCCATCCAAACAGCAGGACCTTATGGTTACCATATGTATCAAAATGACCGGAAGGAAACAGTTGTGAGCTATCTTCAAGTACATAATATGTCATTCTACAGCTAGTATTGATCAGATGTTCTCCGTCTTCTCTGAGGATAGAGTAGCATGCAATGGGCTTATATCCTTTTAAAGGAATTCAAGTTGGACTTTCCTCCTGATAATGAGTTGTTAGGTATTAGAATTAGTTAATGAGGGAAACTATATGAGCTCCTTTGCAATAAGATGTAAAATACTATTCTCTCTCATTTTTTTGGTGAGGAAGATTGTCATTGAGCTATCGTTTGTGCCAACCTTCCTCTATTTTGTGTGTGGGACGCCTCTGCAGTATGGCTGCTGAGGAGTGGTGTAGGTCTGCTCCTGGAACTGAACCAGCAAACCCCTGGCCACTGAAGCAGAGTGCGTGAACTTAACCTCTACACCACCAGGCCAGCTCCCCATGCTCTCTCTCATTCTTTCTCTCTCTCAACTTGTCTGTTTAATTCTATTGCTCAATATTTATCAAAAATTCTGTTGAGAGAGGGGCCGGCCTAGTGGAGCAGCGGTTGGGTTTGCACGCTCCGCTTTGGCGGCCCGGGGTTCGCCCGTTCATATCCTGGGTGTGGACATGGCACTGCTTGTTAAGCCATGCTGTGACAGCTGTCCCACATATAGAGTAGAGGGAAAGGGGCATGGGTGTTAGCTCAGGACCAGTTTTCCTCAGCAAAAAGAAAAAAAATTCTGTTGAGAGAGACACTACTTAGGAAGAATTGTTTGCAGAATGTGAAGTTCCTTATAGGGAAATTCTTCCATATTATCATTTTCTTGGGATCAGATAGGATCTGGAAGGAGTGGGGTACTTGGAGTATGAGCATTGCCACCATCCTCTGCCCCCCTGTAGAATTGTTTTACTATTAGACTTGGATGTGGTGCTCTCACGCTACATGAGAAATTGGTCTCATAGCAATGTCTACTGCAAGGATGCTGTCGAGATGATTGTTTTCTGCTCTCCACAGTGTACCCTTTATGAGGGTCCCTGAAAGAAATGACTCCCAGGCAGTAGTAACCAGAGTAGTTCCACCTTCTGTAGTGATTGATATTTGTTGAGCAGACAGTGATGGTGTAGCTATGTTGTTTGCCGTTTTATGGTGCCAACTAGAAAACCTAGATGCAGTTTTGTGGTACACCCATAAGCAGACATTGTAAATACATTTCAGCGAATTCCCCAGTTTATTTTTATACCTCCATCCATATTATTCTTTATTTTTTTACCCTTGCTTTTAAATTGTGCCATTTTATAATAATAATAATAATATTTATAATAATAAGTTTCAGTTATTGTGTGCTTACTATCTGCAAGGATATATGCTAAGAGCTCAATATATAGCACTAACAATTCTTACAAAATACTAGCTATAACTATCTCCTTTTGTGTATGAAAGAGAACAAAAGGTCAGCATATTTCCTCTAGTTATTGAGGAAGGAATTGCGATTTCTTTAAAGATAAACTCGTAATAGTAAGAACAAACATGTGGAGGGCAGTCAAGGTACCAGTCACCACAGTAGCGCCTTACGCAGATTATCTTAATTAAATCAGGAAGCCCTGTGCCATAGCTACTGTAATAAGTACTATTATCAGTACTACTTATGAATAGCAAGAACTATTATTATCTTCATTATACCGATGAGGAAACTGAGTCAGAGAGAGGTGAAGTCACTTTCAAAGTTCTAAGGTCAGTGTAGAGCTGGGCTGTGAACCCAGGTAGTTTAACTCCAGGCTCCAGGAGGGTATATACAACACCATCCTGCTAGTATTTTATATGTCCCTGGGAGTCACTTCAATTCATCCTGGAGGAGGTGAAGTGTATTCATATCTGACTATCTACATATGTACGTTAACACACACACCCCTGCCATTTTCATCTTTCCTGTGGGAGAGATCTTGCTCAGTGCTGAGGTGAGAAGAATTTCTCCACGTAATGGAGTAGGTAGTTCTGCCTGCAGTCTAGGGAAAGGGCCAGATGACTTAAAAATTCCTTTCTGCCCCAATTCAACTGGGTTAAATGCTCCTTGAGGTCAGAGTCCATGCAAATGTGCTTTGAGCAGTAATGAGCCTAAACTGCTCTTTCTTAACTTGTTAGGGCCCCTTGACTTTTCATGAGTCCCAAAGCTGGACAACCTTCATGTTCCTGGTGTGCTTCTTCATTAACCAAGAATGGCTTCATTTCTCTTATGATGAGCTCTCCTCTGTTCTTAGACCGCTCCCAGCAGTGTCTTAACTGTGTGATAGCTGCCTATTATCAGCCATGTTTTCAGGTTCTGAGCTTCTATCCTATGTAGGAAGCTTTAGGCCCAAGTAGGTACTGGGGCGCCTGGTTCTTGCTGACCTGCTGGAGAATAATGTGTGTAGGATTTTCTGCTTGCAAATCTGGGCCAGGTCAAGTAAGTGATGTAAGTTCATAAAGTCTGAATTAATTAGTACTTTTGGTTGCAAGTAAATCCCAACCAGGTCAAGACAAAAATGGAATATATTGTAAATCCACCAATGTCATGGAACACTCAAAATGAATGAATCTGGGTTTTTAGTGATTCCATACCAGAGCTCCTCTGCCTTTCTTACAGACTTAAGCAGAGGCTCAGCAAACCACGATGGAGCAGAGTCACTCATCAAAAGAGGGAGAGGGGCTTTTGCTTTGTGTTGCTTTGTTTGTTTACTTGTTTGTGTGAGAAAGAAAATGGAAGTTAATGAATCAAGTCAGTAACAATACTTTTTGGATGCGTGTATCGTGCTAGAATAGAAATGGATTCTTTAGGGGTAAAGAATTCTAATTTGATCCTGGTCCTATGGAATCTGCCACATCACAAGTAAATAAAATATTCAATTTGCCTTTGGTGGATATTTCCTTTCCATCATCTGCAGGGAGTGCAGTCAGGAAAAGTGGCTTTGAAGTGGCCAGTATTTCTCATCACTGGAGAAGGAATTGACTTTTCTGGAAAATCAGCAATTCTCTTCAAACATCGGCTTCTCCATTACCTGAGAAAATCAAGGAGTGTGTGTCCTGCCAGCACCTACGCTGCATCTTCCCGGGGGGACTGACTGGGAGCCACAAACTTTACCACAATGAGGACGAAGATTCTCCTTCCTCACCCTGTCCTCTGTGAAATAAAGGAAAATGGCTATCGTGCCACCATGTAAAAGCTTACAAGATCACACGGGGCTGACTACCACCAAGGGCGGGATAGTCTATCCAGCACACTGGTTAACAGCAGCGATGGTGGACTTAGATTGTGTGGGTTCGTCTCTTAGCTCTGTTGCTAACGACCTGTGTGATCTTGGCAAGTTTCTTAAGCCCTCTGTACCTCTTTCCTCCTAACGGTATTCCCCACCTAGAGATGAAAGAATTAAATCTGTGTAATGTGCATAAGATACTTAGAGGTGTGGTAAGCGCCATATTTGTGTTAGCTCCTACTATCATCAGTCAGTGGTCACACAAGCATCCTTTGAATGCTGACCTCCTTTCCATTCCCACTGCTTTTACCTCCCACACATCCTCATCACCTCACCCAGCCCTCTGGGATAATTGCCTCCAAACTGGTCTCCCCAGACCTCCTCCTTTGGAATCAATCTTCCACCCAGATTCCTTGTTAATCTTTCTAGAATGCCACTTTCCACTCCTTCAATCAAAGATCACCTTCCTCAGGGTAAAGCTTACTTTTTTGCCTGACACATAAGTCCCTCTACAGTTTTCCCCCGCCTCATTATCAACTTATATTTGCAACGATTTCTGCTTTTCCCTGCACCATAGCAGTGGCTGTGTCTTTTGTGGTGGAGGTAGAATCAAGAGAGACGGGAACCAGCTGAAAGGAAGAGGGACAAAATAAATACTCCTAATTTCGATTTAATAAATCAGGGTCTCTGAGGTTGGTTCTGAGTAAGGCCTGGCTACATTAATGTTGAAGTCTAGACGAGGCCACTCCTGTGGAATTAAGGATGTCTCTGTGGATGGTGGGGCAGCAGTCACCTCATGACACGTATGCTGCTTTTAAACCACACTGGTCATGAGAGGCGGGCCTGAATGGCATGTGATGGGTTGGCAGCTTTACTGGATGTTTTCTTGCACAGTGAGAGGTAACCTAATGTGGTTATAACTGGCTGCCATTATAACTTGGCCTGGACATTATATTAACATAATACAATTTTATAGCTTTAAGAAATACTAAACAGGAGTGAAAGCAAGCACTGCATTCCTAATGAGTTTACATGTTTTTTCCTCAGTTCTTCACTCTGGCTAGCCGAAGCCGAAATTATGTTCTGTTTTTTGGTGAAGCAGAATGGATCTGTTTCCAACCTGCACTCTGCTACAATTTCTGATGGAGTCTGTGCAGTGGGAGCGGTAAAGATATTGATATTATATTGATCTCATTTCTCACCTTCAAAATATGTACGTGAGTGCTGTGTATTGCATCTCTGTGTGTGTTTTAGTTACGTTTTAGAAATTCTCATAGTTGGCAGGGGCTCCTCTCTATGCTTCTTGCTTGTCTTATTCTGCTCCCCATGAAACCGATCAGGTTGCCAAGTTCTTACTGACATCAAAGCAGACTCTGGGCTCAGATCATCTCTGTGGGAAGCGGAGGAAGAGGAGAAATAGCTCTTGCCCGGAGAACACTTCTCTGACCGGGTTCTGAGTCAATTCTGGGGCTTATCTGACAGTTTTTTTTCACTGGCCAGGCTCCTAGTGCAGTCAAATTTTACAGCTGACGTCAATCGGCTCCTGGCCAGGTGCTGGACTGTGCTGGGCAAAATCTCAGGGCAACAGATCCATGCCTCTTGGATCTTAATTTTTATAGTTCCGTTTTGCATGATGTTCTTTCAAACAGCAATAAAAACAGTAAACAGATTACAAAGCACACGCTACCCACGCGTACATTCCTTTCTCCTGAACCCAAATGACTACAACGCCAACCCTAACGAAGGTTAATTAATAGCGCAATAGAGATTCCGACTAAAAAAATCCCTCTTCCCACAGGCTGCAGAACTAGGTGCCTGACAGTCCTGTGTTCCTTGGCCAAGTATTTCTTTGCATTTATTCTTCAGATCTGAGCAAAGACTCTTTCCTCTTTTCCTACCTTCCGTAGAGAGACAGATGCAAGTCTGAGACCGGCGAAACTGTGAGGTGGGTGACCTTGATTTCTGTGTCCAGGATTTCCCCACATTTGGATACATCCCTATGCATTTGAAATTTCTCCCTTATTTTCTTCAGGATCCTACTGGCTTGCACTATGCCCCAGTTTTCTAGTCTTGCCAGTGAGAAACAACAAAGCCTTATGCTACTAAACACATCTTTTACAATTACCAAAATATGTACAACTTCTCATCCCCACAGATCCTTCCCAACCAATGGGTCATCATTTATGGCAATGAGTTTGTGTTTAAGGAGAGTTACTTGGGAAAACTTCCCGTATGTGAGGCAGTTTGTGGACTGGAGAGATATTTCTGGTTCCTAGTTTCGAGCTGGGGACACACTCAAACACACATGGATAGGAAGTCCACATTTGGGCCTAACAGAACCCATTTATATAAAAACACACACAGTGGTGGAAATAACCAGGACCTTGCAGGCTCTGGATTTCCTGAGAGAGCCATCAGACATTTTTCTGATATCTAGGTGTGACCTTGATGTGTTTTCCAATTTCAAGTGGAAGCAGGGAGCTTGCTACCCCTGGAAACTCTGCTTAGGATCTTTCCATTGTGGATGTTCTCCTCGGCTACACTGTAGAGATGAAAAAATAGAAACTTTACTTTGTTTTCTCAGCAGACCCTCTGGTGTCTGTTTTTGGAAAGAAAAGCCCATCAATAATGCTTTAAAATATTAGAAGACATCTTTAAGTGATACCATCTCATGGTTTTAGATTTTTATGAGTTCTCAGGGACCACCTATTCAGTCTGTTTATTTTAGAGCTTAGAGAAATAAGACCCAGTTAGTGGAAAAGCTAGAACCAAGATTTGTTCGCTCCCTGCGCCTCACTCACTTACTTTAGGAAAACCTTTAATGTGACCGATTCTCATGAGAATTTTCATAAGCCCCTTAAATTATTTTTAACCCTCTGATAAGAAAGTTCTGTGCAATTTAATTGTTATATAACTCGCTAATTTATTTCTCTTAAATGTTTGTGAAACCTGGTGGAAAATAGTGTGAGCAAAATAAAGCAAAGCAGTGAAGCCAACTACCATAGTCGACAAAAGAAATGTAATCATGCCCTTTATGAATTCATTGTTAATGCTTTGTCCTTGGTCTTTCAACTAGGCCATGGCTATCACATGCATAAAAGTGAAAAACTGCCTTAATCTTTCCAACATGAATTGAAAATTAAAAACTAACTAGATATTATGCAATCAGCTCAACTTTTATGCAAGAAATAATGTGCATAATTACAGTTAGTCCTAAAAACTTGAGATGTTCTAATAAGAACTATCTTTATGTTCTGCCTTATCCCAAACTAACTCTCCTCTAATCAGGCTGCTCTCCTCTCTGCCCCAGATTCACTTCTGGTGCTAAGATCAAGGTTATGTGGCCTTCTTTGAACTCTCTTTCTTTTCCTGACCCTAAGTCCTATGTATCTTCAAGTTCAAACTCAAATCCTACCTCGCTCCCCGTTAATTCTTCTCTCTAGAAATATACTTTCCTTTCCTTTAATTTAAACCTTTCAGAACATACAATTTATACCACAAAATTCCATGTTTAATTCTATCCTATCTGATCTAACTTGCTGATTATGTTCAGGTAGGCAAAATTTGCACTTAGCTGTGAAAATTTTCAAGCAAAGATTACATGTCTTCTCTATTCCTGCAAGAGCCAGCACCATAAAGCAGGAATAATGCCTAGTAAGTGTTAGCTTTTGATTAATCTATGACTGATTCAGGGCTTATGTGACATAAAGCATAGACCTCGCTGCTGAAAGTGTGGCCCATGGACCAGCAGAATCAACACCCCCGGGAGCTTGTCAGAAATTCAGAATCTTGGCCCCATTCCAGACCTGCTGATTTTAACAATTCAGAGAACCATAAAGTTTGGGAAGGAATAGTTTAGGAGACAGAGACTTCCCACTGAGTTCTGACTAAGATGATGCAAATACGCAATTCTCTGGCCCAGTACTGGCCCACGTTCACAGAAGGAAGTGATTCTTCAACATTTGTGGTCATCAACTCCTTGGAGAGTCTGGTGAAAGCCTTAGAAACTCTTTCAAGAAAATGAACATAGAGACGCATACATAATATTTTACATGCCACATATGAGCTTAAAGGATGCATTAAACTTCCAAAGGGACTCCTTAGGGTACTATTGATACTGTGTTAAGAGTCCCCATTGAGGAATATAAGTATATGAAGGATAAGGATCATTTATTTGTCTGCTGAAGTGCCTTGTTGTGTGTTGTATATTTGCTGTTGAAAAACAAAAGGAGTCTAATTGGCCTTCCTCTAAGAGGATAGTCTTTGGTATTCACACTAAGTATTTGGATAGACAATAATAATCACGTGTAGTGTTTCTCCTGCAGGTGGAGTGATCAATATTAGTGTGTAAAAGCTAATTTAGCCATGAAAGAGGCCTTCATGGAATAGATTTCATTCATCTCAGTAATACAGTAAGCTTTGATTTAAGCAATCAAGTTTGTCTTTCTACCTAATTGTGTGCTTAGTTTTGTTCTTTTTTTAATATTCCCTCTTTCTCTCTCTTTCTCTTTCTTTTAAGCCAAACAAAGAGCCATATGCTTTTCATGTTTTTTTTTTAAAAGTCCTTTGGAGTGGTGATCTGAATTGCTCTTAATTATCAATTAAATTTTCTTTAAGTAGATTCTTAAAAGTTTAGATAAGCCCAATTAGTGAGTACCTCAGTGTAACAGCAAGAGTGAAGTTGGTTATTTTAAGTCTTCTTTATTATATGAAAACAAAGAATTAGATACCTCAGATCAATGTTAAGTGGAGATTACGGAAATGGATGCTAAAAATAAAAGACATAAATTAAAAAAGTCTGACCACAGAAGTCAAAGAAGTGGCCTCTGTTTTTGGTATTGAGTCTTCCCAGATTCCAGTAATATTAGTGTGAACATATTATGCCCTCATCTGTGCTAAAGGGAGTGACAAGTGAATGGCTATATTTATGTTTAAAAACTATGCTATTCTGTATTCTTTACTAGTGCTTTTCCCTTGGGAGAAATAATATCCAAATCTGTATTAAAAGAAATTTATATTAGCCAATCAGTAACATGTGAAATTGGGGCTATGCTGTTCTGGCTGTTTGGACAGGGCATCCATGAGCACGCTCAGAAGACAGTGTACCTAAGACTCTTCTATCAGTGGAATCCTAAAAGCAGTGTCCAAGAACACTTGGTGGATTGTAAAGTACTCAGAACTTCTCAGGATCGATTATGCCTATGGGAAAACCAGTAGTTTAATAAAGAAGAGAGCTGTCACTAGCCTGAATCGAGCACTGGGGAGAAGAGCTGCATAGGAGAAATTTTAGAGTTGGTACCAAGGGCTGGCAAGGTGTACAGGTTACCTCTTTCATTATGAATCTCCAAAGCAAGTTTTAGACTATTTCCCATTCTTCGTTGTTGAGGTACTGGGTGAGAATCAGGGCTGAAAAGAAACAAAACTGAATTCCATTTAATTTGATTCAACTTTATACATTTGTAGAGCACCTGGTGCATCAGGTACTCTTCTTGTTTAGTGGAGAAAAGGGGAGGTAGAAAGAGAAAGGGTCAGCGGTTAGTATAATTAATAAATATGGTCTCTCTCCTTAAGAATTTTGCTGTCTAGCTGGAGAAACAACCACATGCACACTAAGGATTAAATAGCTGCTAACATCTGGAGTTGTTAACCTCTGGGAGACTAAGGAAAGCGAAGAAGGGAGCTTGCATTTTTTCCCTTTTAAATCCTTTGTGCCTTTTATTTCTTTTCTCAGCTTATTTCACTGGCTATAAGGCAGTATTTTTATAAGGATAAAAATCTTATCAAAGAAGCGAAACTGTATACAATAACTGCCATATGTCATCAGGGGCTAAGATATAGTTGGAAGAGCTGGTTTTGATGGAGCCGCTGAGATCATGGCCTTCAGCCCATTGCTTCTCCACTAACAGAGGCCTTGGTAAAACGATTGGGAATGAAAGTCAGATCAGCAGCTCGGGGCATGAATTCAAAGACGGCTTTTGAGATGGTTTTGGAAAAGCTCAATCAAGACTGCCTTGGTGAACTTCTGAATCAGATGATTTAAACCTGGTGTGTTCCCAAAGATAGTCTTCTTCTAAAATACATATGGTTAGTACAATTAGAAGGGAGAGGAGGAGAATGGGATGCGTTGATAACCATCTTTTCATTCTTTCTACTTTTTTCTTAATTTCCCTAAACCTTTTTAAGCAGGAAGCTCTTATATGAAAACTAATGCAGACCAATTCCATTTCTTGTTGCTCTTTTCTTAGTGGAAAGAGAACAGTTGTATACTGTCATGTTCAGATACTTAGGAAAACATCTGAGTTAAGTCTTAAGAGTGGGATAATATGAGCTGTCTGTCTGGGATGAGGTCATTTTTTTACATATGTATCATAGCAGCTCAAGGGCAGTTTTATGCCAAAACCAAAAGCAAATGATATTTGATTTTCCACTCAGTCTTCAGTGGACACTTGGTTCCCAAGAAGGGGATTATGTTGCCAAGGAAAGATCCTTGGCTTTTTCCTGATCTGAGTAATACCTTTTTAAACATCATAGAAAATAAAGTGGGATTTGCAGAGTAATGACAATAGTGATGATGGTGATGATGACGTCTATGATGACAATAATACTGCTTTGAAATCAATATCAATAAGACAGAATTATAACAGCTATAGCCTCTATCATATGAATCCTAAACTCTTTGTATCTCTGGGACATGCTATTACCAAAAGCAACAATGGTCCTACAAGCAGAAGCCCTAATAAACATTAGAGCAAGTTTAATAAAAATTTGCTGGTAGGAATTCAGTATATCTCAGCTCTTTTTCATTTCCCTTGGGAAACTAGGCTTGGAGTCAGGGGAGGAGGGAAAATTTAAAGGTAAAGTAGATAAATGATAGGCCACTTCATCTGAGACTGGAAAGCCAGAAGGAAAGATGGGAATGGCTTAATGGTGAGTTTGGACTATGGATGAATTAATGAAAATTTATATGATGAAATCTAGAATGAGGTTAGGGAGAGAAAGAGAAAAAGAATGGACTAGTCATTTTTGGTAACTATTTGTAAATGTGTAGGTAGGCATTATGGTCTTTAAATTAATTTCTATAACTAAAACATGAAATACTGTCTAGTGCTCGAAGACATCTTAGCAATCATTTAAACTCTCTCATTTTATAGAGACTGGTGTTTAAAGCTCAGAGAAGTTAAATAACTTGATGACTGTCATATGGTCACTGGCAGAGTTGGGGCAGGAATATGTGCATGCTAATTCCCCTCTGACAGCTTTGAGAGGAAAGTGCATTTTCACAGAGGCTTCAGCTCTGGGAACAGATTAAGCGGAATGTGACAGATGGACTGTGTTTATTGCTGCTCCCACCAACATGTACAAGTATTGAGATGTTACATGGTGTAAGGTTTAACGTTTACTTGTCAACCTCTATATTTTTTCTCATTGTTTATTGTGCTGCTTGGAGAATGTTAAACATTTTGTAAATAATACCATTTATTTTCCTGAGAGGTTATATAATCAAGTAAAACCACTAAGTGGAGTAAAAACTGCAGTTAAACTTTATTTTCAAAGCAAATTACTTTCTCTCTTTTGGTGACTTACTTTCTACCAGCCACACAGAGGGATGGAAGAAGTCTGCATGTTCCACTCTAGTTTTGTTTGGGTCCTGTTACTCCAGTGTGAATTCCAAAACCTGGATCTGTTTTCTCCCCGACACTGAAAGATTCTCATGTGGTTGGTGTGAATTTGAATATATTAGATTCTCTTTTGAGATGGCATAATTGGTTTGAATGCTTTTAAACTTGTGTTTTTGTTTCTAGGTTTGTGTCTCTTTTATTTCTAAACATACTTGTGCTTTTTCTTTTATCCTCCATGCTCTTGGCCTCAGAAAAAAATAACCGTCACTGCTGTCAGACCAATTATCCATCTGGCTAGATTCTGTAAAATTCTTTTATTCTTTTTTTAAACCTCAGTGAATAAGTTTCATTTGTTCGTCATTCATTCCTCTGTTTAATTGCTAATTTAAACATTGGCTCTTTCTTGGGACCAGTATTCTCTCTGGGGTTGTGAAGATGAATGAGACAGGGGACTCTACTTGAGAAGGTTCAAAAGTCAGTGCTACAAAAGGTCATTTCAAGGGAGTGGGTAAGTGCTCTCCACGTGATGCACCTCCAAGGTCTGACATATACAATAAGCACCACTGGTATCCCTTAATCATTAGGATTTACCGATCATGATTTTCTCTCAGACTTCTTAACCTGTTTTTATTTCTAGCCTGTAACTCCTCAGATAGAAGCTCTTCCATGAGTTTACTACTGAGCCCTAGGAAAAAATATCTATACTTCTTTGTGGAAGGATCTCAAGCTCCCTAGAGCAGTGGTTCCAGGTCTTTAATGCATGAGAAGAAAATGCTTGATGCTGATTTTATTACACTGTGAAGGTCTCATTTGGGGAAGCTTCCTCTAGGTCCCTTTTGCTGTGGTGTTAATGTATTCATGGTGTATTCTGGATGAGAAATGCATTTTGCTGAGAAAGGGATTTTTCTTTTTATTAAGATTATGATAGTTAACAACCTTGTGAAATTACCGTTGTACATCATTATTAGTCATGTTGTGGGTACACCACTTCACCCCTAGTGCCCTCCCCCACCCCCCCTTTCCCCTGGTAACCACCGATCAGTTCTCTTTGTCTATTTGTTAGCTACCACCTATGAGTGGAGTCATATAGACTTCGTCTTGAGAAAGGGATTTTAAAAAAATAAGTTTTCTTGTACATTGCCTTCTTTGTAATAGATTCCAACCTGACAAAACTGAGGGGAGTAAAGGTAGGGAGAGGTATAAAGGAACCTACACCAAATGCTGCTACTCTTGACGTTCTACTTCCTGTCTGAGATGCACAATCTTGACAGTGTATATATGGTAAGAAGAGGGAGTTTTCCATTGACCGAAATACAGTGGCAACCACGCATTTCCAAACAGACAACCAACCAGATAAATTGGTTGCCATCCACAGTAAGATTTGAATTTCCTTTCTGCATCCCTGAGAGGACAGAAAAAAGGAAGACAGTTCCTTTAACATGTAGTCGTTAACTTATATTTGTAAGAAGGAAATTTCTTAATAGTAAAATTCAGAATCCAAAGGATTAACACATATGAAGAAAAAGAAAAAACATTAAGGGCAATCTAGTAGGGTTTAATAATAACTTATATTCTAAATAGGATTGAGAAGATTCAGGAATTAAGATATTGAGGGAAGAAACCTGCTATCAAGAGACATACTTCTAAGGGGGCAGGGACTGAAGTGAGAGACATGTATTTCTTTAGGTAAAATGGAGATTTGGGCTTGAAATTCAACAACTATGAAAGGAGTTTGAACATACGATTTTTACATATGATCCCCCAGCAAATAAGTTTTATGTATATTCTAAGTCTGCACCAAAACTTGGACCTTGCACTGTGTACCATGCATTCTAGACAAGGAAATATGATTGAAGAGATAATGAACTGTAATTCCAAGACGTAGAATCTCTCTTGGGAAGTAAAAATGCAGCAGGAGACCTCTTAGTTTCATGCATTAGCAAAGTAAAGCCTATAAGTGGTCGTTGGCAGGAGTTTACATAAGCTAATGAATAAGGAAAATGAAAGCTTATACTTCATTAGGCTGACAAGAGATCAATCACATTTGATGAATCAGTAAGTTAGATTTCAATGCCAGGGAGTTGTCTACAAGTACCCTGATCTGATCCACCTCTGTGTACAGGTCAGACGGTACCTGAAGTCACTACTCACAATGCCAGCGCCCCGGGGTTCATTAAAAAGCACACCCAGAAGCAGCCTATTTGTTCTTTTGAAAACCTGTGTGTTCATATCTTGGTCACCCTTTGAATTGTTTGTAGCAGCAGCTTAATTGCTGCCTGGCTTCTTGAGATCTATTACTATCAGTTGCAAGAAAATGTTATCATTCTAAGCACAATGTAAAGAGAAATATAATATGTTGTGGAAGGCAAGCCTGACATCATACGACATTGGATTGGCTATTTTTTGTTTCCCTGGCATCCTTGCAACTAGCACAGATTAAATATTTCTAATTCTACCTCACTTATTTTAGTGATATCTCTGAAAGGTAGCTAGATTGTATATATTATCTCTCATTTTAAGATAAATCAAAAATTACATGACTTCTTCCTATAACTTATAAGAAGGGGCCGTCCCGAATTTTTTCCCGGTTCTACGACACGTCACATAACAGAAATTGGAAATCAAGTTTGAACAAAGTAGTGTGATAAGAAGAACCACTAGACTATGTGTCAGCCCCTGTTCTAAAGGAAATTTACATTTTTTCTGCTTCCAGAACAATCCCTGTCGCCTTGGGCAAATTATATCATCTCAATCTGTTAACAGTTTCCTCATCTGCAAAACCACTCACTCCTTGAACATCTGTTCTTCTAACAATATGTTTTAAAATGTTCTTCTCTAACTCTAAAATTCTGTGGATCTGGATCATTCCAGCTTTTTTCTGATTAAAAAATTCTTTAATAAAAGAATGGTAGTTTAGAGACCAGGAAAACCTTGACCGGACAGAGTGAGAGTATTCTTATCAGCAATACTGGAACAGCGTGAAATTCTTCCCCGGTGTTTGCCAAAGATCCTAAGGTTATATTATCAGAACAGTAAAAAACCTCTTTTAACTCTGACTTTTGCAGGGAACCACAGTCATTCCTAATTTCAGGATTATTTGTACTTTAAGGATTTGCGCTTTTTCAGGATTGGTTGTGAATACAAATGAATTATTATAAGAAGTGTAAGCCAGTAAGAGATGTCAAATGTACAATATCTTCACTTGTATAAGCTTAGTCCAAGATTACAAAATACGCAATGGATTCTAATCTCTCCTAGGATGAATGTCTTGTTTTCTCCTTCCTAGGTACGTTCTTCATACTTCTCAGTACTTTACTCATCAAATATTAATAGAATACTCATTACGTGCAAGGCTCAGAGACATGGATGCTGTCTTTCAGGAGAAGTGTTTTTATATTATGTGCTCACTAGATTTTGTTGGCCGATAGACTGATGATTGGAAACAATACTTCAGAAGAAAATTTGTTTGGAAGTGATTTCTCACAGATACTCTAATTTCTTAATTTTGTGTTGAATTCAAGATGAGGACACTTTGAAAAATTATCAAGGTGCCAGAAGATCTGCTTGGGAATAAAATTTAGAAAGCCACTACACCATTTTGCCGCCATGGAAAGTCTGTCCTTATGATAACTCAGAAGAAAATGTGGCTGCTGTATTCTTAAAATATTCCAAGAGAAGTCATTTATGATAAAATATTATACTATTGTATATTTCCTACAGTGACACACTTCCCTCGACCAGGAGCTTCTTTTTTAAATTCAAGATTCTTCCAATTTGTTCCATTCTAGTAGAAATAGAATACAATTGCTTAGTAACTCACCTGCTATAGCCTTATATAGTTAGAGCTGGTTACCAATTACTATCAGCCAGCTCTTCTCCAAGCTAAGTCTCTTTAACCTTTCCCAACTGGGACTTTAGTTCTGAATTATTACCCAGTTTTGATGAAAAACCTCTTTGTAAGTTTCCTATATCACATTTCAATGCTGATGAGTTTTAAAAAATATGTAAAGACGAAATAAATAAACAAAGGTGGGTGCAGATAGTAGGACATAAAAAGAAAGGCAATGCACTCACAAGATATTCCAGAGGTAAGTGCTAAAAGAGACACCGGATGTCCCACTGGAAATGGGCAGACCTGAGGTAGTTCAGGAAGGCAACTGGAGCCATTGGGTCCACATGTGCTGGAAATTTGGTCTAGACTCTAGAGGCTGTGTGCAAGCTCATCACTGTGAGCAAATTCCTTAGGACTGTGTCATTTTCACACTCACAATAGTAAATCAGTGGGGGTGGGGACATATTTCGTACATAGTGTTTCCTCATCAGTTGTTCCAAAGGCAACGGGAATGCCATAGAATGGAACCCAAATTTCTTTTATTCCCAAATGTGAATGTTCACAGCAACTTGAGTCAAATGGATGCTGGAAGGGAGTTTCTTAATTTAGGACTTACCTATCAAAAGAATAAACATTATTTTTAAAACTTGGAGCCTGATGGTTTTGACATTTGGCAATGTTCTCTTGAAGTAGACAGATTCCATACCAGTCTTTTTAAGATTTACTGGTTCAAATCTTTATACTATTACAAAATACTCTATTCAGAAAGGCACGCCGTTGTCACCACCATGAAGAGGAGGCAGACATTTTCTCTCAGTTCTTTTATTTGACCTCAGTGGTCTGTTTTATATTCTCAGGCCTTTACTTCGGTGACTAGCGTGGTTGTCTACTATTGTTACTGCGAGTGTGGTTCAAAGCTGACTCTTGGCAGCTGCTGGCTAATGTGACCATATATTCTGGTTTGCTCAGGAAATCCTGGGTACTGTTTTGTACCATTGTTAATTATTCACAGCACACCTTTTGACTTGTGAAAGTGGGCTGGTTTGGACAATAAGTTATACAGTCAATGATTAACATGGTTTGTTTCCTCCTTCTCCCCCCTGTGATGGTCTCTTATGTGAGGCCAGACCTAATACTGAGTGACGAGGGGAAGGTTCATTCCAGGTGGTTTGAGTGAGTAGGTTCTGCGTGGGAACCTACAGCTTCTTCCTCTCCTCTGTGCCAGTCATCAGACTAAGCTGAGTTCTGATAGAAGACAAACACTGGGGATTGGATCTCTTCAGTGGCAAAAGTCTTGATTGCAAAGAGCAGAAAGAGATCAATAAAGTCAGAGTAGGAATATGGTAAACAAAAAATAGAGAAAGTGGGAAAGGGGCATATGATGGAAAGACTTGAAAGAAGGAAATGAAGTAAGAATAGAACATAAGAAAAATATGACTAGGCACCCTAGGAAGAAGGTGAAGAGTTTTGTTGCTTTTCCAGTATTCCTCTCACTGTCATTTCTCTAGTGACAGTCCTCCTCACGCGTGCCCAATCAAATAAGAGCAGGTTATCTCCTGCCCCAAGATTTTGTATCCTTCTGCAAAGTGTTTGTTCTGATGCTAGTGTGCTTATTTACTTTTTGATCCTTTCTCTTGGTTTAAATTCTCCTTCAGATTCTATTTATTCAAATCTCTGCCTTCATTAGGGTCAACAGAATAATTTAATTTACATAAAGATGAGAATGGCTTAATGTACCTTTTCCAATAAACTTGCATTTTTTAACAGAGACTTTCAAAGTCTTTTTAACCTATCTGAGAGCATGTTATGTGGGGGGGCCGTGGTAGAAAAAAGGGGAAAGAATGTTTCGGGTCAGTGGACTTTTGACTCTTTAGTTCATACCCAAAGGCCTCTGCTGACTCCGCATACTCCTAGAATAAGCTCTTACTCAAGGTGCCTGCTAGACTATGAGTGTATGTTTAATTGTACACAGTGTTGTGACTGATGCTTCATGCTATTGTTGGCTTTTGACAGTAGGGCATTTATTCCTAAAAACTACATAATTCAAATCGTTAATATCTGCTTTATTGTGTAAAAGTCATTCCCACTCTCCACTCTGTCTAGCTTTGGAAAATGCAGTTTTTCTTCTCAATGTGTACCTGGGTTTCACGAATATTAGAAGAGAGAACAGCCCAGTTTGTACCCTTGTAAGGCCGATTTGAAATTATCTTAATGTAAGGGTTTATATATTAATGTTAATGAACTTTTAAAAGAAATCCTGGTCTCTGAACATGAGAATATTAAATGTATGCTTTTGTTTTCAGACTCTTTTTCAGTTATTTCTTCTCTGGATTATAATATCCCTTAATGAGTATTAAAAACAGGTTCCTTTTTATAGAAGCATTTTGTCAAAATGAACTCTTCCCCATTAGATCTGTGGATGTGCTGTGGATTATGGGAAGCAAACTTGGCTGAGCATCAGGAGGTCTGATTTCCAATCACAGCTCTGTCATATATGTGTCATGTGACCACTAAGTGATCTGCAAAACAAAAAACAAAAACCGCCCACTTTCTCTGGTCACTTCCCCATGGACTAGTGGCACCTCCTTTGTGCCTTCCTATGCATTTTGTGATTATCCTATAGGAAATTTCTATTACACCAAGTGCCACAGTGTACTGTAATCCTTGGTTTCCTTTCATGTTTGCTCCAAAGTCAGGGTAAGATCTATTTCTTTGTCATCCTAATAAACCCAAGGCTTATCTCAATTCCAGGCATATTGTAGGCATGTAGTGTTTATTGAATTAACAAATGACAATTGCAGACAAAATAACTGGTCTCTGGTATGCATTTCTGTCCTCATCTACAGATAGGGAGTAACTAGTTCTCTCTGGCTCTCCTAACTCACGGGGCAGATTGAATGACTCTGTAAAGGGGGTCTTGCCTTCTTTAAGTGGTCTTCTCCAACTCCCCCGTCTAAAGTTACCCATCTCCACCTCTGTCCTATGTTACTCTCTACTCCTTTACCCTATTTTTTTGTTTTTTGACTCCCCACTGGAGTGTTAGCTCTATCAGGCAAGTACTTATGTGTTTTGTTGCACTTAGAACCTGTCGTCACTTTCAGAGAGACACATAGTAGGTGCTCAATAAATAGTTGAATGAATAATGGACTTCCAGAAGTGGCACTGGGGAGACTCTAACTCAATAAATATAAATGCCTTATTTTTATGTGACAAAATTGCTGTGAAAATGCAAGATGCTTTTATCATCATTACTTTACTCTGAGACTTCTCCCTTGTTTATAGAAGAGAATATGTGCTAAATGCAAAAAGGATCTTATTTGATGCTGATTTTTATCTTAGTTTTGTAACTATCCTTTCTTAAAAGGATTGTACATATATGAGCTTTTTAATATACAACCTCTTATTTTCTTGAAATTTCTGATTCTTTCTCAAGGGACTAAGGAATCTTTCTTGAATCTGTTAAGTCTTCTTTCAAAGTTAGAAGATAGTATTTAATATTGGAAAAATATGTCTGTGTTTCAGAAACTAAACATATGTTCATTTTTATTCAGTATGAGGATCTCAGCTTGATACTTACTTGTAATGGGTTGTGGCATGAAGGTTCCTTAGGGAATAACACTCAGATGTAAGAGATTTCCTGTTTCTTTAGACTTGATGTTTTGTGAATCTGAATGTGGATGTCTACATAATTTGTAGAATCATAATTGCATAGTCTTCTAAAGGAGATTTTTAATACTGAGCCTTTTGTGTCTTCTATGTTTTAAGGACATTAGTGTAAAAACTTACCATCATAGATGTGCGTTGGTTTGATGCTGCCATCAAGTAGTGTTTGACTCAGTCATTTCTCATGTTTATTTTCGCACCTAATCAATGAGGATGTTGTTGAGAAATACGTGAACATGAATCTCACAATTATATACACATAGTACTAAAAGAGAGTTGATCATCTTCATACTTAGGAACAGAACCACCGTATCTGTTTGTGCATAATGTAGACTGGGAACAATGTCTACAGGGGACAGGAGTTTTGTATTTGGCAGTATTATTTAATTTTATACAGTCATTTTACAGACTATTACCAATAAGCAACATCAAGTGTCTCTTCGCCTGAAAATAAGAGCTGTAAGGAAGCTTTTAACTATGGATTTGATTCAGCACCAGTTGTTTAAATTCAACTGGGGGAATCTATCCTAGCACGCTTCATCATATCATTCAGCAGAACAACATTTAAGACCAAATTGGGGGAAAAAAGACTGCAGCCAGGGCTCAATTAGTCATACTTCTTGGGGTTAGCTGCACTGCTCCCAAATGTGGGCTTGTTTAATGCGAAAAAGGAAAATGTCTTCAATAGATATTTAATCAAAGATTCTGCAATGGGTGTAACAGCCCAAGTTTCCCACCTTCTTAATCTACTTAACTAAGCTATGTGAAATATCTAACGTCAAAAGACCAGTTAAAATTTATGTTAATGGTGGATATTTACTCATTGCTTCAAAGTCAGGTCTCTATAATGAACAATATTTTGGGACTTAAAGAGTGTAATCAAAGCACTTTAACTTACCTTCTCAGATTCTGAATTGCTTTTGAAAGCTGCCGATCTGGGTAGGCTTCAAACATTAAAAATTTAACACACTGAATATTTAAATATTGCCATCGTCGCTGGATCATGTGGCATATTCTTCACACACACTAAAAGTTAACTGACCCTCATAGATTTGGCCTCAAATTGTCAGGTATTCAGCATATAGGCTGTCAGAATTTCAGGTAAAATATGAAGAATCATATTTAAAATTAGATTTTTTTACCTTTTAGAGAAATACAAGGAAAATTATTCTGGAGGAATACTATATACCATAGTGTGAGAGTATACATAGGAATCAGTATATTTTAAATTAGTTGATATTCACATTATGAATATATATAGTGTAATTTTTGTTTTTACTTTCCATTTCAAAGCCAATCAGAATAAAATTGATGATATTTTATAAAAAATGAATGTAGTAAAGAGTGATTTTTCTTTAGTTCTTATTATTATCTTTCTTGGTTACACAGAAAGCCAGGATGCAAAAATTGCAGGTATTTAAGCTCTGAAGTAACTTTCTCAATTTAGAAATAAAATTTGTGAATAGGTCAGGAGAAATATTCTTTCTTCTAAGCTTTGGAATGATAAAAGTAAAACAAGCTTACCTATTATCCCTTGAATTTCATCAATACACAATCCATTCTAGGCTTAAATGTTGGGGGAAGAGGGTGCCATATGTTTGTATTATTTGTATTTATTGGATTATTTGTATTTACTCTTCAGACACTTTTTTGATTTTTATACTAATAAGAGAAGACACTAGTCTACATAAAGCATTCATATTTGTTAATTTTGTCCCTCTGATATTTTAAGTTCAATAGTACAAGTCGAGGCATATTATAAGTAAAAGAAAATTTCATTCTTTTCTAATTCAAGGTTTTTCCCATACAGGCTTCTCTAAAAACAGTGTAAAATGGATAGCATTGCATAAATTTGAAAGGAGCAAATTTCTGGGCTAGATTTTGAAAGTATAATTTTTTTGTTTGATGCTTTAAAAAGTCTATGGTGTGTGACGTGCATTTTGAAATTTCATATTGTTGAATTTAAGTGAATTTTGCTAAAGAGATGTTATGAGAAATCAAATAAGATAACTGCTTGAGAGCGTTCTGAACTTTGTATAGTAAAATGCAAATGTAAGGTGATACTGGCATCTTCATCTGTATTGCACGCATCCCGCAGGACCGTCTTCAGTCTTCTCACTGCCCAGTGTAGAGACGCTGTTTCTCTCAATATGCCAGGCCCAGAGTTCATATTTTACTTGTTTACGTAATTTTCCCTAGTGAATGGTCACATCATTTTCAGACAGAAAAGTTAGAAAAAACTAGACAGCAAGAAAAAGAGAGTTGGATCGTTTTTCCACGTACATGTCTATGCAATGGCTTTTCTCTTTTATTAACACAATAAAAGGTGTTTCCTTATACTGTATAGCAAACTACTTGACATATAATTTTAATATATTTGGCAAATAAAAATAAAACATTTTCCCTAATTAGACCACTAAATATAGGTCTTTGGATTGAAATGCTATTATCCTCCTAAGCCTTAGAAGTAAAAATATATTTCTCATGAATCAAGGAAAGTGGTTCTAAACTTTACATCGAGAATTTCCATTTTAAACACGAAAAGACTGCGACAGAAAGGGTTTTGAATCACAAATAACATAATTCCTTCAAAAACATCAAAACTACTTCTCCACTTAAAAATCATGGTTAAAATTTCAGTAGAGTTAAAAAATATATTTTCCCTTCAGAGTTAGTTCTTAAAAATATGTGGTATGATAATGCTGTGGCACTGGGTAAAGCCTATAGACTATTGATCAATTCTGATAAAATAAGCTTGCCTTTATTTAGGGTCATTATCTGTAATTCATTTTTGCTGCACTTATTATATACTGTTTAGAATTTCATATTCTAATATATAATTCACTTTTGAAACTACGTTATTTTTCAAAACTATCTTTGTTAGCAATGATAAAAGGGTTGGTCATCATGGTATATTCATGCCATTAAGAAATCATTTTAAAGTATTAATTTTAAATATCTCGGTGTAGACAATTAATTTCTTATTCTATCTTCTTAATGAACATAATCACCCACCAAAAATGATTAAGATGATTACCACTGCTTATTACACATCACAAATAGTAATAAGGCCAAATAAACTAGGCTTCACAGTTCACCTTGAGAACAATTGATTTCCTTTTTTTCCCTATTAACTGGATCTTCATAGACTTTTTTTAATTTAGAGAACCTTTCTTACTATTTGAAAGATAGTGTATTTTGCACATTAATCACAACATTCAATTTAATGCTTTCAAGGCCATTGCAAGCCAAATTTTCTGAGATTACCATTGCCAATATTTTAATTTAATGAGAATGAAAGACTACTTAATTATTAAAATGCTGTTGTTTTTGACTATAAAGGGTTGTTAACAATGCCTTGGCTCATGTTTGGATATGCATCTCGTGCTTTCTTCATGTTCCTGGTATTTGCTTCTTTTCCATTACAGATGGTCTTAGGAAACATTTTAATGGCAGCAAATTTACTTTTATCCCAGAGAGCTAGGTTCTTATGTGATATGTTACACTGAATATCATTTTGGTTAACTTCTACATAGTGCTGAATACCAACTTTACAGTGAATAACACTTGCCCAGAGTAGAAAAGCAATTCTGTGTTCTTGAGTTTCCATTTTGTATGCCTTTCAAAAACATCTTCAGACCATGTAAATTTTGTAATTAGATTTCTATGAAACTAGTAATATATTATGTCCATAATAAAACTAAACACATTGTAGCAGAAAAAAGCACTGAACCATGTTTCAAATCTTTGCCTGTATCCCAAATCATATGCATGATGATTGCTGCTTCTTAGACAAATATGGAAACAAAGCTTAAGATCCAATTTCAGCAAAAGTATTGACTATTCAAACTAGATAGGGGAATGAGTGCTTAAAAATATGTATTATCGTTAGAGTTTTAAATATCCGGCAATTAGTAGCTATCACTAAGATGACACATTTTGAGGATTCATAGGCCCACTTAATATTAATTGAAGTGCCAATTTTTCCTGTGAGATTGTCCAAAATACCTTTCATTTTCTGTTCCATCCTGGTGAAGAAACCCTGATTATAACTTTTAAATTCTAATATAAGATATTTAAGTGCCTAAGAGCTACCTTGTGAGTACCTCAACAACACAAAGTGCTGTGTGTTAAAATTCCGACGAGTAAACAGTTACGTCCCTCTCTCCAATATTGAAATTGGGCAAATCATTATCACGGCTTAAAGGAAAGAACGTGAAATTTGATACTGGTTCTGCCATTTTCAATGAGCTGCTGTGAAGAAAAAAATTAAAACCGATGCAGTGTCAAAGCACTTTGAAAACTTTAGGGGTCAATTATGATCTTACTGTAAAAGCGTGGGGATCTCCTGACTCATGTGAACCTTAAATTCGCCATCCAGCAGTAAATACACTCCGTGAAATGCGGTATGGCTAAAATTATTCCACAATACATACCCACAACAACGGCCAAAATTTCCTTTCGTTTTCCTTATTGTGCAAACTTATCTTTGATCATTGCAATCCTTTAATGACCTGAATTTTTATCTGCTATCCTACAATTCTTTAATTAAGGAATATAGAGACACCTCAGAATCTTTTCATTAGCATTCAAGGACTTTTTCTTAGAAGTAGATGTTTATTATCTTAAAAATTCTCCCAATCAAATTTACTTTTAATAAAGCATGTTCACTACAACTTTTAAATATAAAGGTCTGTGGTATTTTTGATTCTACTATATACTAACTTTACTAAAGATAAAATGAGTAATAAGAAGTTAAAAAATAACTTACAAGGAAACTTTATTTGAAATGCAAAAACACTAAACACAAAAATTTTGCTGAGATATTATTAGTCAGATTTTATTAACATTCAACATAGTACAATTATTGATGAATTTCCAGTTCATTTTTTTTATTTGCATGATAAAGTAGCAGAAGTTTCTTTCAGAGGGGTTTATGGAAGATTTAAACTGAAATAAGACTAGATAACAGGCATCTGATAAACAAGTTTATCAGAATAAGTTCACTGAACTTACTGTCTCAAATAAAGTCATTAATTGCTAATGTTCATTTAGTTTCAGCTGGTCTTTTTATTAATTGCAAGCTTTTCTATTATAAACTTTTAGAATATTATGTTTTTGTTTTTTCTCATTTAGTCATTGAAGTTTATGGGCACAGGAAAATATATTTTAAAAGTGTTTTCCTACATATCATCCTGTACCTGTAATTAGAATTTTATCAAATTAATTTTATCATATTAATAACCAGAATTTAAAAAAACCCACATCTGTATATAATCATTTTTTCTACTCTTCGATTAATTTAGGTAACTGCTACTGTTTGTTTTTAGTAATTATGAGGAATTTGATTAATAAAAATCTGCTGTAATACCCATGGTTTCACTCAAATGGAAGTATAATAAATAAGTGGGTATGAAAAAATACTTAATGCCTCCCTCATGTTGGTATTGGATGTAGGCATTTTTCTATGAGGTCTAAGCTTTTCCAGTTTAGGTCTTTATCTTAGGTTCCTTCATGCTCACATTTCTGTAGAGTGTATTGGCTCTGGTTCAATAGAGTTTATAAGTTTGTTTCTCTTAATTTTTAGAGGCAATTGATATTCATCGAAAATCTCTTGTCTCCTTGAAGTTGGAATTAGGTAATAAAAATTAGGTATTTAAAACAAACATTTTCTCATTTAACTCCTATCTGCTGAGATAACTGTGATCCTGTATCCTATACAGGATATTAGAGTCTACAAGATGTCCAGTAACAGCACGTACGAGGGAAACTGATTCAAGCCCCTGTGTGTCGACTCCAAGGCCCACTGTTTCCTCTGTATCCCGCCTTGTCTGGGAGATGCATACTCTCTAGCTGATGTTCTTTAGCTAAAATCTCTGATAATAACCCTAACCTCTTAAGAGAAGTCACAAAATCATTTTTATAACCCTGACATTTATTTTGAGATTATAGAAATCATATCTATAATTCTTAAATTCTTACCATGTTTCATTTTGGATATCATTTATTCTAGAGAATTAACTTCAATCCATTTTAGGCTGGGCAAATTATACTTCTTGCTTAGGATAGCCTAGATTCTGCTTTAGAGTAGAATAAAAATTGGAAAATCTAATAAAATCAAATGATTTATATGCTTCTTCATTTGGAGAGCAAGGTGCAGGCAATAATTTAAAAATATTTGAGATTAAAATAATTGTATTTTTTTCCTACTAGGACATGCTATTGGTTACTATTTTAGAGAAAAAAATAATTCTCCTACTATGGAATAGCCACAATATCCTAAAATTTTTTATATCATTCTGCAGTGTAAGGCAAACAGGATATTTTATAAAGAGTATGTTCAGTGATTATACACTTTTGCTTTACCTGAAGACCTATAAAAATAAATAAATTATTAATAATGAATATGCAAAGGCTACTGACAAACAGGAAAATAGCATCAGTTGATGAAAGAGTTAGGAAATATTGTTTTTATTTAATACATTTTTGGAAATTAAAAAAATGACATAAGGAATGTATGATCAAAATAATCTAGTTAAAGTAATTGAGCCATTTCTAGACTTAAAATTTTGAAGCGTTATAGTCATTCTACAAAGAAAGAAGAATCTGGACATGTTAAATGTAGTAATCAAATTGGATGTGACAGAGTTAATTTGATTTCCACAACTGTTTTGATAATCAAATAAATAAGAAGAGATGAAGTATATAAAGAATGCATTTAACCATTAAGGAGACTGAAAAAAATATAAATTATATAATGATCAGTTTATACCAAATATGCAAATAGCCCAGCTTTAATTTTTCTGTCTCTCAGAAAAAGGAAGGACAACAAATGATTATTATAGTAGAACTTTTTAAAGTTTCATTTCGATCTTACTCATATTTTAAAACTAGTCTCACAAAATGTCATTTCTGAACTTTTTCATAATGTAACTTTATAAGAATGAATTAATATTCTGATAATACTTTTTATATAATTTTTGTAACTTAGTACACTTAAAGATTTAAATAAACTTAAAAAACACAACAAATTGCTTCTTATAAGTGAGTACTTGAAAATTTAATCCCCAAGAGAATTGTCAGGAAGCAGTGTATGAGTACCCTCATGTATCTTGAAAGAAACTGACATACCACATCATATAACTTCCATATGAGGTCATTCGTTTTTCCAAATATATGCTATTTATTCAATTTAAAATTGCTGTGAATTACTTTTTTGTTTTTCAAATGCGCACTTCCTAAATAAATTTTAAACACTTTCTGAATATGTATTATTAATTCCCTTTTCCCTCCACAGGTTTAAAAGATAAACTACCCATATAAATATCACCAAACTTTCCATCATTTTATTCTTCTATATCATGTGTATTCTTTGATCTTTTGAGAAAATGCATATTTTTTAATTTGAAAAATCTACCAAGTGGCAAGACTTTCCTTATTAACTTCTAAGAGCAAAGTTGACCAACAATAGCACTTAGAAATAGCTTTGAAACTCTGTAGTACATTGCATTTTGTGAGCACTCAAAATGAAATAAAATGAACTTTCTCTAGGGCCACATAACTAATCATGCATTGGACAGATGAGGAGATACACATTTATTCCAAGTAATTCCATTTATCCCTTCTATGTTACTCAATTGCTTGAACATGTTCCTATAAAATGTTTTAGTTCTCATAAAAATTATGGCTTTATTTCTCCATTGCCTAAAGAGGCAACAAGTACTGTGACAGATCTAAAAGATACAATTTAAATGGAAACATGCTTACTAGTGTATTTTTCCTTATGTGATAGCTATGATTCTGAAAGTTTCAGAATGTTTAAGCTTTTTGGGAAAAAAACACGACTTGTATTAAAGTTGCTTATAATTTCAAAATATTCTAATACATTTTCTTTATAATTTTAACTTAGAAATTTGAAATCTTCATGTTCTCAGTAAAGTGGGATAAATCGTCAGTTTATTAATCTTGGTGGCTTGAAACTCAGCAGTTGTAGATTATTCCATTTTCTGAGAAATAGGGGTAAGATTAATACTTACACCGTACAATATTGTGAGAATTAAAGAATAAAAGTGCATTATATATATGGCAGAATAATAGAAATATCAGTTATTATAATCTCATCACATATTGGGAAATCATTTGTGGAAATAGTTTTCCTAATAATACTTGAGAGAAATATTCTTACCTATTTTATATTTTAAAAAATCCTGCAATAATTTAATTTTAGAACTCCAACTTTTTAATATACTTAAGCCTTAATGGCAACAAAGCTTACACTAATGAGAAGGAAAATAATATTGTAATATTTTCACTGTAGCTTTGCTTTCCTCAAACAGTTGAAGTGTATAAAAAGAAGTGTGAGAAGCTTAACTATACAAGTCTTACTGTTTAACCATAAACAAGTGACGGATTCATATCGTTAGTGAAAATAATTTACTCAGCTCAAATTTAGAATCAGTATATACATGGGATATATAATCTCAATTGAGTGTTATAACCTACTATTCAGAAAAATAGGGATTTTTGTATCTGCACTTTTTATTATCAACTTTGTGCTCTTGGAGATAACATTGTGTTTAAAACGTGAAAATTGGTGGAAGTCCCTCCCCTCCATGATTTCTTAACGTCAGGATAAAAAGTGATGCAAGCATGAATCAAAAAGAAAATAACCAAAGAGTGTGTGTCAATCTGTAAGCATTTGGTGTAATGAAGATACCAGGGCAGTATTGCCAGCATAATGTAGTAAGGTGTTTTTTCAGTATCATTACATTCTCCGTGCCACTTCCTTGGTAATTTAATTAGTGTATATCTTTGCTTACCACTATAGGAGACCTATCAATACTGTATTAATTTGAAAGTAATACTCAAGATAATGACAAACCCACAAAATATGAAAATGCACAACAGAGATAACCTTACATTATCATCAACCTCGGTATGCCTCAGCAATGTCAAGGCCTCAGAATGAGCTATTCTTCTTGGCTTAGGTCTCTGATTTGGTTATTCTGTTACTCTTCAAAAGACTGGTTCTCCAGTGCTTTGCCTTCTTACACCATCTTTTTTCCCTTTTTGTCTGAACTAGGTATTTAGAATACCTGACTTTGTTCACAAAGAAGAAATCCACATGAAAACCAATATCTAACGGATTAAAAGTTTGTACAGGGCATTTTTTTTTTTTTTTTTTAGCATACTGATGACTGGGTCCATCAGTATCTAAAATTCTTTCCAGAAAGTCTAAGAAAAAAGAAAATCCATCATTACAATCACCTATAAGACTTTCAATATCTAGAGAAAAACAATTCTATCACAAATAATAAAAGTCAGTGCATAAAATAAAAACAAGTTGAGATAGCAATTAAAAGAAATGATGGGTATAATTTTTTTAAGCTACTCAATTATCTTAAATGAAGTAGCTCCTAAATGAGACAGATTACAAGGAAACTTTTTAAAAAGTCCTAAGAAAAGGTTTTAAAATTTCACTGAAAGAATTTTTATGTCCAGGACAACTACATTGGCAATTATTTAAAACTTTGAAATTATAAGCATGTTCTTAAGACAATGAACAATGGTTATCTTTAGCTGTCTGCTAGAACGTATAAAAAATCAGTTTCATGAATTCGAAGATAAAAAATAAATGAATTTAAGTTCTCCAATTTAGATTCAGTCGTCGTAGTGCATATAGAAGTAACATTCTCCAGAATTCATGAAGTCAAATTTCATAGAAAGTTCATCCTCAAAGGTTTTCTCTCTACTGGTGAAGTGATGAGAAAATCTAATTGAAACCAGCTAATTGAGTATTTGGCTTTCTGAATCATTTTTTTATAAAGCAAGTAGTTTGAATGCAAATGGTCCTGATAATTATCTCTATCCTCTTTCTACCTGTCTGTGTATACACACTCCTCCGCTCCCCAAAAAACCCATAATCTTGATGTAAGATAAAAATGCTAAAGTCTTCTACGAGTTGTGTCTCCTAAGAGGCGAGTTTATTAGCAAACACTTTTTACTAGAAACTTGAATTTCACAAAATATCTCCTATACAGAATTGACTGGAGAAGGTCTTCACTTTTTATCCTAAGATATTTTGGAAAATAAGGTTAACTTTTGATTTACTAGATTCAGAAGAGTTTGTTTGGTTTTCTTTATATTTTTAAAAGATAAGTTAATTTGTATCCTGCCATATTTTTTTAAAATTACAATTTGATTCTTGTCTATGCTTTAACCCCTAAAAAGCAATGGTTTATTTTACAATACAATTTTAGCATGGATTGGTCTCATTACAAGTCTATGGCTTCCTCTAATCAGAGCCTTTTTCAGCATTTATCTCCTAAAATAGACAACATAAAATATGGAAACATCATAAAATAATCAAATCTATACAAGATGCTTTGGTAAATAATATATTGAAATATCTTTTAATACATTATCTACTAAGAACTTGATGCATATTAATATTTAGAAAAAATAATACATTAAAAGTGTGGAAACTTTGAAAAGTCATTATTTTGAAATTTAGGTTATTATAATTTCTTTAAAGAAAAAAAGATATAATTACCCACCATCTTAAATACTGATGAGAAATGGCATTTTTGTTATTGACTAAAAGCTGTAAAATTGGATAAGCCAATGAACGACACACGTACAAACGCTTCAAGTTTTCATAAACCAGATCTCCCAAAACATTTTACTAATAAATTAGTAAAGCCAAAGACTTCACTGTAATTTGAATGTTCTTTGTAGTCCAACAGGATTGGGTTACTCAATTGAGTTCTTAACCAAAAGCTTAGCATCTCTGCTCAAGCAGAGTGACAACTTAAAAAATATATACATATACATCAATATTTATTCTAGTATGTCTATCCTCTACAAAGCAGTTTTATACAATGAGGAGTCTACATTATTTAATAACAGGATTAGATGATTGCATTTTACCCTAAAACAGTTTCAACATGCATTACTATAAAGCTACAATTCAAGGGAAATATATGTGCTTTATATAACAGTTTTAATCATAATGTGTAAATCACATTAAAGAAGACTGAGGCACCGCGGTCCAGAAGAATCCGAATTTCTTCACTGCTATATATAAAGAATCAATTATCTGCAGCAAAGAATGTTTTGATTATCAACCATTTAAACATATGATTTCACTTATTTGTTGCTCTTGTATCTGATGTTGAGTTAAAGCTGATGGAAATTTGATCTTTCCTTGTTTTGGGTAGTGGCCAAACTGATGTCATTCTGCAGGGAGGGAAGGGGGCAGAAGTGCTGTCTTTGCAAAAAGTCTTGAATTGTTTCATAGAGGTAAATATACTGAAATGCTAAATACCTGACCTTTTTGAATAAATGTAGACCTACCTTGATTTCCACAATAAGCCTCTATTAGTTTCCATGAGACAATGTTTTCACAAACGTAAGGCAAAACAGATGTTAAATTACTTAACAGAACTCATAATTTAAATAATTAAAACTAATTTGTGTTTAAAGCTATTTGCAGATTTATTAGAGAAACAAATACAAATATGCATTTCTACAGAACTGGTTTTTTTCTTTTCCAAAATGAGCTTAA